>NC_057713.1:5582879-5586086 GCF_004010195.1 Chiloscyllium plagiosum
GAGCCAGTACCTGGAGTGGGTGTGATGGTGGGGGGAATGGGGGTAGAGTCATGAGCAGGGGTAGTGTTCCCCTCGGGGTTCTGGGGGGTGGGGATAGTGACAGTGGGTCAGGCTGGTGGGTCTAGTTTAGTTTGGGATTATGTTTACCATGGACTGGTTGGACCAAAACGTCTGTTTCCGTGCTTTATAACACTACGACAATGACTCTATGATCCTCCCAAGACAGACTCATCAGAGGTATGGCAAGATAAAGTAAGAAATCAACTTTCCTCTAGTGTAGATGTCAGAGAATACATGGCAAAGTTCCAGAAAAGAACTGAAGGGGTCTGTCCTGTTTTAATGTGTCAGTAAATTCTTGAGAGTGTCAAGATAGTGCATGGAGAGAGTAGGGAGGGAGAAAGTGGTGCCACTGATGGAAGACTTGAGAACACGGAATTATTGGGTAAAGAAGGAAGGGTGACATGGGGAGAAACATTTTCAGACTGCGAGTGGTTAGGATTTGGAATGTTCTGCCCGAGACTGTGGTGGAGGCAGGTTCCATTGACGTGTTCGAGACAAGTCAGGTTATTATCTAAAAGGGAAAGAACATTCAAGGTTATGTAGTGAAGGTGGGGAAAGGCTGATAGGTGCATGACTCATCTGGGGAGCCGGCACCTTCAGGATGTGCTGAATGGCCTTCTTCTAGCCATTCTGTGATTCCATGTCCTGGCTAACATTGGCTCCACAATCAAAAATCAACAATACCTAATCATCTGTCACCTTAACATGAGCCCACTCACTATCAATTACCATTGACCAGAAACTCAACACTCACCATACAAATGCAGTGACTACATGGCCAGGTCAGAAGCTAGGAATCCTGCAACGAGTAAATCATCTCCTGATTTCCCAAAGCCTGCCCACCATCTGCAAGGCACAAGTCAGGAGTGTGATGGAATACTCCCCATTTGCCTGGGTGGGTGTAGCTCCTACAACACTCAAGAAGCTCGACACCATCCAGGACAAAGCAGCCCCTGCTTGATTGGTACCACACCCACAAGCATCCACTCCCTCCACCACCGATGCTCAGTAGCAGCAGTGTGTACCATCTACAAGATGCACTGCAGAAATTCACCAAAGGTCCTTAGACAGCACCGTCAAATCCTATCTAGAAGGCTTCCATCCAGAAAGACAAGGGCAGATACATGGGAACACCACCACCTTCAGGTTCCTCTCCAAGCCACTCAACATCCTGACTTGGAAATATATCACCGTTCCTTCAGTGTCGCGGAATCAGAATCCAGAGGGCATTGTGGGTCTACCTACAGCACATGGACTGCAGCGGTTCAAGAAGGTAGCTCACCCCCACCTTCTCAAGGAGCAACTAGGGATGGAGAAGAACTGCTGACCCAACTAGCAACACCCACGTGCCATAAGTGAATGAAAAGCAATCGTGGGATCTTACTGTATGCCAAGTGGCTGCCAAATTCCCTACACAAAACAGTGACTGCACTCAAAGTACACTTCACTGGCTGTTGAGATGTTTTGAGAAGTCCTGTCGAATGCTATGTAAACATAATTTCTCTTCTCGATTCTCCCTTTTGTAAAAGAGCTTTTCAATTTGCTTTGCCTTTCTCCCCTGTCACCATTGCAGTAAGCATTTCTGACCTCATGTATTCTAAAATCATGAACCAGAGATTGAAAACAAATGGTGAAAATCCAGGTCAATGCCCATCCAGAAGACTCATCACTGACGGTCACCAAACCCGAAACATTACCTCTGATTTCTTTTCACAGAAGCTGCCAGATCTGCTGAGCTTTTTCAGCATCTTTTATTTTTATCACTGAAGTCCTTTCAGTTTGAGGCAAGTGCTGGACCAAGATCATGCAGGGCAATTCAACATGAAGATTATGTTCATCGATCTAGAGAAACATTACACATGATTGCCAATGGAAAAAATCCAGAGTTGAGCTAGAATTCCTGGGATTCCTGCAAAATACATTGAATTATTAAAGGTGTGACAATACTATGGCTTTAACAGGTGTATTTTGTCCTAGTTTGTTTTTGAAGGGAGGTTTTGAGCCATAGCTGCTGAATTGTGTCCGCCAAGCCAATAAAGTAAACAGCTTGTGAGTTTTTTTCTTTAAAGTTGGAACAATAGAAGCAGCCTGAAAGGGTGGAGCAGCCAGTCCCCCACATAAAATCAGGCTTTTAGTTTAACTTTCAGCAGTTGTTGGGACTTTGAAGGTGCCTCTGTCTCTACCAGAGTTTCTCTTGGTGTTCTTTCCTCTTGGACTGTGAGACAATCTTTTTCACTGAATTTGCCTTTGCCAAGGGTATGTTTATGGGATATTACTACATTGGAACAATTGATGTTTAGCAGTAAAATAATCTATTATTCTGGTAAACTTTCCAATAGAGTTAAAGATATACTTTTGTTTGTATTTTATCTGAAGGTTAAGAATAAAGTGGTTTAAAGCTCAGTAGTGTAATCAGTCAAATTATATTTGGAACACAACATCTTACACTTGCCTTTAACTAAGATGAAAGTTAGGGTCCAGGCTATCTCCTTGATACATTAGTTAGGAGATTGTGTCTGTTCTATAATAAAGGTCAGGTACAGGGAAGGTCAAGTAGAAGAAAGGATCAGTATGCGGGTGTGTGTGAGTTTCAAACTTAAAGTACCAAGAGTCCACAATAAGCTCCATTGTCTTTCTGATTGTCATGGGCAAGTGAGAGGGAAGAGCCAATAGCTATGTGATGCTGAGGATGTGACTGAATAAAGAGTCATAGAGTCATAGAGATGTACAGGATGGAAACAATCTGTCCATGCCAACCAGATATCCTGACCCAATCTAGTCCCACCTGCGAGCACCTGGCCCATATCCCTCCAAACCCTTCCTATTCATATACCCATCCAAATGCCTCTTAAATGTTGCAATTGTACCAGTCTCCACCACATCCTCTGGCAGCTCATTCCATACACGTACCACCCTCTGTGTGAAATAGTTGCCCCTTAGGTCTTTTGTATATCTTTCCCCTCTCACCCTAAACCTATGCCCTCTAGCTCTGGACTCCCCGACCCCAGGGAAAAGACATTGCCTATTTACCCTATCCATGCCCCTCATAATTTTGTAAACCTCTATAAGGTCACCCCTCAGCCTCCGACGCTCCAGGGAAAACAGCCCCAGCCTGTTCAGCCTCTCCCTGTAGCTCAAATCCTCCAA
>NC_057713.1:5586098-5617360 GCF_004010195.1 Chiloscyllium plagiosum
GCTCAGCAACACTCCCTCGGACCTTACCATTAAGTGTATAAGTCCTGCTAAGATTTGCTTTCCCAAAATGCAGCATCTCACATTTATCTGAATTAAACTCCACCTGCCACTCTTCAGCCCATTGGCCCATCTGGTCCAGATCCCGTTGTAATCTGAGGTTACCCTCTTCGCTGTCCACTACACCTCCAATTTTGGCGTCATCTGAAAAATTACTAACTGTACCTCTTATGCTCGCATCCAAGTCATTTATATAAATGACAAAAAGTAGAGGACCCAGCACTGATCCTTGTGGCACTCCACTGGTCACAGGCCTCCAGTCTGAAAAACAACCCTCCACAACCACCTTCTGTCTTCTACTTTTGAGTTAATTCTGTATCCAAATGGCTAGTTCTCCTTGTATTCCATGAGATCTAACCTTGCTAATCAGTCTCCCATGGGGAACCTTGACGAATGCCTTACTGAAGTCCATATAGATCACATCTACTGCTCTGCCTCATCAATCCTCTTTGTTACTTCTTCAAAAAACTCAATCAAGTTTGTGAGACATGATTTCCCACGCACAAAGCCATGTTGACTATCCCTAATCAGTCCTTGTCTTTCCAAATTTAAGTACATCCTGTCCCTCAGGATTCCCTCCAACAACTTGCCCATGACCGACGTCAGGCTCACTGGTCTATAGTTTCCTGGCTTGTCCTTACCACCCTTCTTAAACAGTGGCACCATGTTTGCCAACCTCCTGTCTTCCGGAACCTCACCTGTGACTATCGATGATACAACAACTCAGCAAGAGGCCCAGCAATTGCTGTTCGAGTTTCCCACAGAGTTCTAGGGTACAACTGATCACGTCCTGAGGATTTATCCACTTTTTTGTGTTTCAAGACATCCAGCACGTCCTCCTCTGTAATATGGACATTTTGCAAAATGTCACCATCTATTTCCCTACATTTTATATCTTCTATATCTGGGACACTGGAGAAAATCCCTGGAAGATAAGGCTTTGGAGATCAAGAGACCAGAAACCCCATTTATGGGCAGTCAGTTTGAGTCTGGAGAAGGGGATGATGTGAAGAGTATGAGAGGAGAGTTTGAAAAAAATGAATGGTTTTGAGTACCTGGAGTCCACACTGACAAAAGGTGGGACATGGAGATGGGAATGAGGTGGTGAATTTTCTCTGATTGAAATAATTGGAAGAAGTGCAGGAAATTAGAAGGAGGTTAGGGGCAGCACGGTGGCACAGTGGTTAGCCCTGCTGCCTCACAGCGCCAGGGACCCGGGTTTGATTCCAGCCTCGGGCGACTATCTGTGTGGAGTTTGCACATTCTCCCCGTGTCTGCGTGGGTTTCCTCCGGGTGCTCCAGTTTCCTCCCACAGACCAAAGATGTGCAGGTTAGGCCAATTGACCATGCTAAATTGCCCATAGGGGTGGGTAAGTTAGGTGCATTAGTCAGGGGCAAATATAGGATAGGGGGGTCAGTGTAGACTTATTGGGTTGAACGGCCTTTTCCACACTGTAGGTATTCTAATTCGAAAGATAAAACTCTCCCAGCATTGGACAGACTGGATACAGGAAGGATGCTTCCCCTGGTTAGGGAGTATAGAACCAGTATCAGCGTAAGGGGCACACCATTTATTATGATTCAGATGAAGAAAAACATCTTCACTTCAAAGATAGTGAATCTCTGAAACATGGGAACAGAAATAGGCCATTCAGCCCTTCGAGCCTGTTCCGCCATGCAACAAGATCATGGCTAACCTATGGCCTAACTCTATGATTTTGGGCCATATCCCTCGATACCTTTATTTAACACAAATATTAATATCTCAGATTTAGCAGTAACAACTATTCCAGCTTCCCCTGTTGTTTTCATTTGATTTATTATTGTCACCTGTACCTGGGTACAGTGAAATGTTTTGTTTTGCGTCTAGTACAGGCAGATCATACCGTACAAAGATCACAGGGTGATAGAACGGAGTGAGGAGTACAATGTTACGGCTATAGAGAAGGTGTACAAAAAGTGAAATTAACATTAAATTTAAAACTTGAGCGGTCCATTCATCAGTCTAAAAACAACAGGGAAGAAGATGTTCTTGAATCTGTTGGTATGTGTCGTTAAGCTTTTCCCTGCCTAATGGAAGAGGTTGGAGGAGATTACAATTGGGGTGGGAGGGTCTTTGATGATGTTGCCTGCCTTTCTGAGGCAGCAGAAAGTGTAGATGAAGTCAATGGATGGGAGGTTGGTTTGTGTGATGGACTGGGCTGCATTCACAACTCTCTGTAGTCTATAACACTTTGTGTCCTTTCTAAAGCTGTGGAGGCCAAGTCACAATATAGTTAAGAAAGAGGTAGATAATGTCTCAGGTTTGAAAGGCATCAAGAGATATGGGAAGGATATGGCATTGAGGTAGATGATCAGATATGATCCGACTGAATGGTAGATCAGGCTTGAAGGGCTGAATGGCCTACTGCTAGTTCCTACATTTCCATAGCAAGTATCACTGAAGCGGAAATGAAGAATGTGCAACACTGTTGTGAGACTCTACTGGTTATATCATGCAGAAACCTGCTCTATGTGAAGTGAGAGAGGCTGGATTAGATATTACTGAGATGCAGATACCGAGAGGGATACATGGGAATGGCGAGAAAGGCCAAGATTAAGAACCAACATTTATCGGGGATTCATGAAGGTTCTGTAGGCATCAAAGAAAGCAGCCTTGAAGAGATTGAAATGACACAGTCATCTCTTACAGAGAGAGAGAGAGAGCATGCACAAGGTGAGATGAGTGAAGACTATGAGATGGCATGGAAGATGAAGGCCGAAAACCAAATGGTGATTTATGGGAAGTATCAGAGCTTGTCAATTTTTTATTGTGTTTCTCTTGTGGGGCAAGACACATAAAGACATTGGGGTCTTGAAGGAGGAATGGGGAACTGTAAGGAGGAGATGGAGAAGGAGCAATCAGCTGGGAGTGTGGTGACCCTCAAGTAAAGTGGGAAAAGCTGAAGCAGAAGAGCAAGAAATATCAAACCAACTACCTTTGAACGTTACGGTTCAACCAACTGTGGACATCCTTCCAGGAAGACCAGAAAATCCTCTTCATCTTGCCTCCTGTTATCCTGCCAAGTACCTCAGATCCTCTGATTACTTTCCACTCTGCTATTGGACGTATATTTCCTTTGTGCTCTGTTAGCATTTTAATCATCTTTATTCAATCTCCTCTTAATCTTGTTTGCATGTGGAAGAACAATCCCAGCCTCTCCAGTCACTCCAAGTAACTCATTCTCGGATAAAAGCAAAATACTGCCGATGCTGGAAGTCTGAAGTCAACATGGAAGGTATAGAGAGAAGCAGGGTTAATGTTTTGAGCTTGGTGTGATTTTGATCCAAAGAGGACTCAGACTTGAGTCATTCTGTCTACAGACCATCTGAGCTTCTCCAGCACTTTTACTCATTCCTGACACTGTTCTGTTAGATTCCCTCTAAACCTGCTCCAACTCCACATCCATTCTTACTTACATACATTCAATCTGTATCCCATCCCAGAGGAAGAAGGGCTTGCATTTCTAGAACATAATTCTAAGGCTTTCCAACACTTTCCAGCCAATGATGGGAATTTGGGGTGCTGTCCCTGTTGCAATGAAACAAACACTGCGGCCAATTTGCAGATGGGAGGCTCCTGAAAATTGCAGGGCAGTATAATGCTGTTAACGATGTTGATTGAGGGATATATATCAGCCTATAGAACAGGGGAGCCCTCCTCACTGCCACATCTTTCAAATACTACGGTAGGATTTTTTATATTTAGCTGAGAAGACAAACAGGGAATTGTCTGAAAGGTGGTACTTTCAGTACTACAAGACTCCCTCGATACAGCATGGGCTTGATTAACCAAGGATTTGGACTGGCTCTTGAACCCTCGGGTTTCTGATTCAGGGACTAAAAGATAGGAATAAAATCTTTCTGCGGCCCATGCTGCCACTGTGACCATCTATTGCTGGCGTTGAGGGCTATTTTCTTTCTGAATTACTTGGTTCACTTTATGGCGTTTATTTATGAGGTTGTTTTATGGGGTCCATGTAAAGTTAAATAGTTTTATTTAGAATATGGTCCTGTTTACAGGGAGTATGTAACAGACGCCAATTAGCTATCAGCAACTTCGTGCATAGGAATGTAATTGAAGTGAGATTAAATGGACTCTTTACGAGTGAGTGCACAGTTCGTATTTGATGTATTTACTGAGTCCTTTGATGTGGCTTTTCTAATGCTCTTACTATTGTGAGGACTTTCCATGTCACATTCTCTCCAGCCTCACCCCGATGCCGACTTAACTGCGTGGCTGGAGAGAAAAGAAAGAAACCGAGACGGTCAAATAGCAATTTTCCGAGCCTGCTCAATCTCAGTGATGGTCTGGATACAGCCCACAGCGTGCACAAAGCTGCCTTTGCGGGTTTTTTTTTATGATTTACGATATTACTTCTGCTCTGTGTCATCTGTAGCGCAACAAAACCTCCCGAGCAGCCCGCAGGAGTTGTCAACGTTTCTATGGAACGCCTCCTGAGGAATTAATCATTATCCAGAAATAAGAGCCATCGATAGCTGACAAGTCAGCCCCGAAAATCCAAACTGATTTTGGGCTTTGTGTGATGGACGTGTATTTAGATAATGAATTTTGCCCTGAGCTAAATGTTGTACAACTAAAATAAAAATGGAATGGCTTGTATTGTTTTTGAAAAAAAAAATAGGGGTTGCTTTCAAGTGACATGCTTTTAAAATATAAATCCTTTCATCTGCCAATCCGAGGAACGCTCTGCTGTTGCTGATCGTTGCTCTTGACTGCAGTGTTGGACAAAGATTTTTCATTCAGTTGAACACAAGGACAAAATAAAAACTCATGTCTTGTTTCAAAGCACTGCAAAAATCCTTTTCTGAAGCAATGTTTAATGACCAGCATTGTGGCCAATCACTCAGGCATGTGTCATGTCATTTAGAACTGTTCTGTCTCACTGACATTTTGCAGACTTGGGATCCTGCATTCTCAAGTGTACTATCTTTTCCGATGCACACGAAAGGAATCATTCCAATTTGATCTGCGTGCCCAGCTTTATTTTTCCCATTGCCAACCAGAGATGCATCTTTAGTCTTTCTTGGGACACGAGCACCACTGGCAAGGTCAGCATTTGGTGTCCAACCCTGTTCAGAGGGCAAAGAAATGCCATTGATACTTGGATATTGGAGATCCATTTTGAAGCGTACAAGATGCGTTGGACCAGTATGGCGCCATTTGCAATTATTTCTCTTCAGCTTTGTCACCCCTTGAAAGCGGTTAAGTGTTAAACGCATTCTGTGGGTCTAAAGTTACATGTAGGCCAGACCAGGTAAGGATGGTAGTTTCCTTCCTCAGAGGACATTAGCAAACCTTTTGCAAAAATTGGATTCCATTTGACAAGCTTTTAAATTTCGGATTTTGTTTCCTTGAATTCAAACCTCACGCTCTGCCCTGCTGGGCTTTGAACCCAGAGCCTGACCATCCGAATCGCCACCAGTTCTCCACCACCTTCTCAAAATGGCAACAGGGAACGAACAGCTCCATTAAATCTCCTTTTGGCTCCAGCACATTTCATTAAGTATAAGCTGTGCCACAAGTAAAGGCTGGGGGCCTAATGAAGGAAAGTGGGAAGAGTGCAGGTAACAGTGTATTTTTGCCAGTACAGACCCAGTGGACTGAAGGGCCTCTTCTGTACTTTACGATACCGTGATTCCGTGATTTTTGACTTTCATCTGATGCAGATCGCCCCTACGTTTCTTCGTGTTAACCCAAGTCCTGCTGCATCCTCTGAGGTTGCTGGCTTCAGTTTTATAAATAAGAAATAAAACAGGAGCAGGAATACGCCATACGACCCATCGAGCCTGTTCTGCCAATCGTGGGCTCAGCTCCACTTACCCGCTCGCTCACCATATCCCTTAATTCCTTTACTGTTCAAAAATCTACCTGTTTTTGCCTTAAAGCCATTCGACGAGGGAGCCTCAACTGCTTCCCTGGGCAGGGAATTCCACAGATTCACAATCCCCTGGGTGAAGAAGTTCCTCCTTAACTCAGCCCTAAATCAGCTCCCCCTTATTTTGAGGTTACGCCCCCTAATTCTAGTTTCACCCACCAATGGAAACAACTAGGAACACCTTGCGGATCCTTGTTCCGCAAGGATCTGTTTTGGGACCATTGCTGTTTGTCATTTTTATAAATGACCTGGAAGAGGGGTTAGAAGGTTGGGTGAGCAAGTTTGCGGATGATACGAAAGTCGGAGGAGTTGTTGACAGTGAGGAAGGATGTGGCAGGTTACAGCAGGATATAGAGAAGCTGCAGAGCTGGGCAGAAAGGTGGCAAATGGAATTCAATGTAGCTAAATGTGAGGTGATTCACTTTGGGAAGAATAACAAAAAGATGGGGTACTGGGCTAATGGTCGGATACTTGGTAGTGTGGATGAGCAGAGGGATCTTGGTGTCCATGTACACAGACCTCTGAAACTTGCCACCCAGGTAAATAGTGCGGTGAGGAAGGCATATGGCGTACAGGCTTTTATTGGTAAAAAGAAGGTTTAGGGGTGACTTGATTGAGGTGTACAAGATGATTAGGGGGTTAGATAGGGTTGACAGTGTGAACCTTTTCCCGTGTATGGAGTCGGGTATTACAAGGGGGCATAGCTTTAAATTAAGTGGGGTAGATATAGGACTGAAGTTAGGGGTAGGTTCTTCACTCAGTGAGTCGTAAGTTCATGGAATGCCCTGCCAGTAGCAAGTGGTGGATCTCCCTCTTTATGGGCATTTAAGCGGGCATTGGATAGGTATATGGAGGATAGTGGGTTAGTATAGGTTAGGTGGGCTTGGATCGGCGCAACATCGAGGGCCAAAGGGCCTGTACTGCGCTGTATTCTTCTATGTTCTATGTTCTATGTTCTAACCTCCCTGCTTCTATCTTATCGACTCCCTTCAGCATTTTATATGTTTCTCTGAGATTCCTTCTCATTCTTCTAAAGTCCAATGAGTATAGCCCCTGCCTCCTCAATCTCTCCTCATAAGGCAACCCCCTCAATTTGGAAATCAACCCATTGAACGTCCTTTTAAGCTGTTTGTTTTCAGAGGGCAAGAGAAATTTTTATTTGTGAGAGAGGGAAAGAGAAGAAAGAAGGATTACCCCGACAGGCTGCATGTAACTTAACCACCGAGACTCCCTGAAGATTCACCACTAAAACATCAAAGAGGTGGAACAGCCTACAAATCAGCCAACACTCTTTCTGCAAGGGCTCCCTCACTGACAGCGTTTTATCTATCCAATTAGTCACTTTGATTATTAGCATTTCATTTAAACTACAAGGATGGATTTGGCATCCAGATCAGAGGCAGGACAGTCGGGATCTTGCTGTGCGTTGTCATCAGCTTGCAATGAATTGCATTAAGCCACAAATAAAACAGTTCAGTGCAATTTTACTGCAGGGAAGGAATAAAACAAATATTGCATGGGTCAGGGCTCCTTTCTCCAGCAGAACAGCGTAAGCTAATTGACATCTTTATAACTGGAACAGCTTTGGTGTAGGCAAGGTATTACTGCTCACACACTGGTCCATAACCACAGACTTTGGATACAAGACAGTCACAAGTAAATCCAATATAAAGTCCTGGAGACACCTGTCTGTCCAAAGAGAGGTGAGAATGTGGAACTTGCTACTACAAGGAACAGTTGAGTGTAGTCAACCTGGAATGAGTTAGGTGTCTTTATGAGTGGGCTTGTTTCCATTAGAATTCAGAAGTTTGAGAGGTGATTTGATTGAAGTGTGTGCAATCCGGAATGGGGGGAAGGGGGGTGGGAGCGGATGTCTTGACATTTGGATTTGGGACTTTTTAAAAAAATTGGAATCCCCTCAATTTCCCCTCAAGAAACGCTGAGACTGTGCCCTCTGCTCCTAGACTCTCCCATGAGGGGAAACATCCCCTCAGCATTGACCCTGTCAAACCTGTTAAAAATCCGCTATTTTTCAATGACATCACACTCATTCTAGGGAGTAGAGTCCCAACCCGTTTAACCTTTGCTCACGAGACATTCCCTCCATCTCAGGGATCAACCTAGTGAACCTTCTCTGTCCCCTCCGATGAAATGATATCTTTCCTTAAATCGGGGACCAAAACTACTCACAGCACTCCTGATGTGGTCACATCAGCACCTTGTACAGTCGCAGTAAGATTTCCCTGCTCTTATACTCCAACCCCTTTGAAATTAGGGCTAATATTCCATTAGCCTTCCTGATGACCTGCTGCCCCAGTCTGCTAGCTTACTGTGCTTCGTGGACAATTCCCCGAGCTCCCTTTTGGCTGCAGCTTTCTGTCTTTTTGTCCGTTGAAATCATGTTCTGTTCTTTGTTTTTCCCTTTCAAAATGAAGAACTTTGCATTTCCTCACGTTATACTCCATTTGCCAACATTTTGTCCATTTACTTAATCTATCAATATCGCTCTCTAAACTGTATCTTGCAACTTGACTTTCCACCTGTTTTTGCGTCATCTGCAAATTTGGTGCCAGTGCATTCACTTCCTCCGTCCAAGTCATTTGTAGATATTGTAAATTGTTGCAGTCCCAGCACTGATCCCTGTGGAACCCCAGTGGCTATTCTCTAACCACTCTGGTTGAGACTTCCTCAAATGTCTCCAATAAATTAGTCAGACATGATTTTCCTTTCGTGAAGTCAAGTCTGACACATATTAGAGTCCTTTGAGGAGGGAGCAGGCAGGACAGACTAAGAGAAATAGGTAACTGATGTACCAGATTTGGATTCTGCGAAGGTGTTTGATAAGGAACTGCGCAAAAAGCCAACTTAATAAAATAAAATCCCATGGCTTTTTCTGATGAAGGGCTGTCGAGTGTTTCATGCACTGCAGATGCTACCAGATCTGCTGATTTTCTCCAGTAAACTGGGGGAGTGTGTTAGAACATAGCACAGTACAGCACAGCACAGGCCCTTCAGCCCTTGATGTTGTGCCAACCTTTTACCCTACTCTAAGATCAAACCAACCTACATACCCTTCATTTCACTATCATCCATGTGGCAATCCAAGAGTGGCTGAAATGTCCCTAATGCATTCCACTCATCCACCATTCTCGGAGTAAAGAATTGACCTCTGACATCTCCCTGAAGCCATCCGTGAATCACCTTAAAATTAGGCCCCTTCATGATAGCCATTTTTGCCCTGGGAAAAAGTCTCTGACTCTATCTATGCCTCTCATCATCTTGTACACCTCTATCAAGTCACCTCTCATCCTTCTTCAATGCAATGAGAAAAGACTCAACCTTTCTTATAAGACATTCCCTCCAGTCCAGGCAGTGTTAGGGATTCGCCAGTACTCAGAGAGACCCTCACGAACATGTTCATAATCCCCACCCTGCCCCTTAGCCCTCACTTCTTTGCCCTCTGAAAACCTACCTCCATTCCTTGCCCTGGTCATTGGGGCTAGGCAACGAGAATTTGCCAGTCTGGCTGCAGTCCCAACTGTGACCACTAGTCCACCCTAGTGCTGCTGGGACTGCCTGCTTATTGTCTTAGGGTTGAATGTGAATGGAAGTCTCACCCTTAGCCAATCATAACAGCTTGCACAGTGGCAATGTCCCAAGCTCTGAGCCAGGGGATTGGTTTCAAGTCCCACCTAAGGCCAATGGTCTTGACATAGTGTTCACCCTCTTCCTTCTCACCTATCCGCTCCACACTTCTTACTCATCACAAAAACCCCCAACCTACAGCCACCTATCACCACCCCATCTTTCCCTCAGTCCAACCCCTCTCCCTCTATTTATGTCTCAGTCCCCTTCCCTGCACTGCCACCCCCTGCCCCCAGACCTGATGAATGGTCACAACCTGAAACATTGACTTTCCTGATCCTCCAATGCTGCCTGACCTGCTGTGACTTCCAGTCCTCACTATCTCCAGGTTCAAGTCCTACCTGCCTGAGAGGTGGGTAATAACATCCCTGAACAGGATGGTTAGAAAATGTCAAACACCACACCAAAATTGAAAATGGCTGCAAGGTGCCAATAGACTGTGATATGAGCATTGTCCTAAGTAATTGTTTGATTGAGCGAGTGGCATTTGGGGAACACAGTACCCTACACATTCTAACCCCCATTACGTCAAACATTGACAGTGGTCAAGATTGGAATATGATCCCTTTTTGGATGGATGAATACACTTTGATTCGAAGAGGTGATGACCTGGTGGTATTATTATTAGGCTAATAATCCAGAAACCTAGGTTACATTCTGGTTCAGAAGCCACCATGGCAGATGGTGGAACTTGAACTCAACAAAAATCTGAAATTAAGTGTTTAACGATGACCATGAATCCATTGTTGATTGTTGGAAAAACCCATCTGGTTCACTCATGTCCTTTAGGGAAGGAAACTGCCATCTTTACCTGGTCTACACGTGACTCCAGACCCACAGCAGTGTGGTTGATTCTTAAGTGCCCTCTGGGCAATTAGGGATGGGCAATAACTGCTGGCCCAAACAGCAACACTGTGAATGAATAAAAACATTATTCTGATGTTAAATGCTAAGTGACTCTAAATTAACTCGTCAGAATTGTTTCAAATTCTCATAGATTTCTACAGAAAGTCAAACTTGTCAACACTTATTGTTAAAATGTTTTGATCCCATTTTAGCTTATTTCAGTGTGAAATGCTATGAAATATCTGTGAACACTGAACTTCATCCTTCATAAGAATTCATTTTCAGTCTGGGTGAATGGTCAGCTGTCCCTTATTGTGGAGCCTTACAGAACAGTAAAATTGTAATCCCTCCTCCTCATTGAATTGAATTGATGGTGCGTGTGTTCAGGCTTCTGTACCTTCTCCCCGATGGTAGAGGTTGTAGAAAAACATTGCCAGGGTGGGATGGATCTTTGAGAATGCTGGCGGCCTTTCCTTGACAGTGGGCCTGGTAGATGGATTCTCTAGATGGGCTGAATGGCCTAATTCCACACCGTAGAGATTCTATCAAAAAGAGCGAGCTGCCAGGATGGTGAGGACTGGTGAAGCAGAGAGGGAACGATGGCCTTTGTGATTGTCCGGGCCGAGTTCACCACTCTCTGTAACCATCTCCGATCTTAAATGGTACACTTGCCATACCAGGTAGTGGTACATTCAGACAGAATGCCCTCAATGGCGCACCTATAAAAGTTGGCAAGGGTATTTGCCTTCACGCCAAATTTCCTCAGCTGCCTGAGGAAGAAGAGACGTTGTTGGGCCTTTGTAACCAGTGCGTCATAAGAAATAATTGAGGCTCTAAGACCGATTCATAAGGCACTCCACTAGATACAACTTTATAGATTCATCCTGACTCTGCCTTTTCTTTCATAGAATCCCTACTTTGTGGAAACAGGCCAGTCAGCCCAACAAGTCCACACCAGCCCTGCAAAGAGCAACCCACCCAGACCCATTCCCCAACCCTATCACTCTACATTTCCCCAACTAAAGCACCTCACCTACACATCCCTGAACACTACCGGCAATTTAGCATGGCCAATGCACCTGACCTGCACATTTTTGGATTGTGGGAGGAAATCGGAGCACCTGGGGGAAACCCTCGCAGACACAGGGAGAATGTACAAACACTATGCAGACAGTCACCTGAGGGTGGGATCAAACCTGGGTCCCTAGCGCTGTAAGGCAGCAGTGAGTCACTGTGCCACCCTTTATGTTCAACCCAGGTTAATACGTTGCCCCCAGTATTGTGGGCTCACAGACTCAAGGGGCTGAATTGTCCCCTCCCGCTTCTAGCTCTCATGTTCTGTATTTGATTTGACTCGTTGATTTATTTAATATTGCCACTTGCACCGAGGTACAGTGAAAAGTGTATAATGTCGCCACGCTCCAGCACCATCTTGGCTTACACAATTAATCAGTGAATAATTTATTGAACAAATTGTAAAATAATGAATACATTGATATGAATAAAACAGCTTCAAATATTCACTGCTCCCTCTCTGCTTTACCAGTCCCCACCATCCTGGCAATGTGCTCCTTTTGATAGGATCTCTACAGTATGGAAACAGGCCATTCAGCCCAACAACTCCACACTGACCTTCTCACCCAGACTCACCCCCCCCCCCAACCATATCCCAACATTTCCCATGGATAATCCACACATCCCTGGACACTATGGGCAATTTGACATGGCCGGTCCACCTAACCTGCACATCTTTGGACTGCGTGTGGAAACCAGAGCACCTGGAGGAACCCCACGCAGACACGGGGAGACAGTCGCCTGAGGCAGGGATCAAACCCAGGTCCCTGGCACCACTGAGCCACTGTGCTACCCCAATTCATTCTGGCCGCTCCCAGCGCTCTTTCTTCTGCATCTGCTGGCTCTGAGCTGGAGATGGTCACACTGTGCGGGTCCCACTGGAGAGGGAATGGAGTTACACAGGGCCCGAGCCTCCCGCAGGAGGTCATCCCAGGGCAACCAAAATAAAAAAAACATTACTGAGCTAGAAAGACAATAATGACGCCATGTGGATGTGCCAGAACTTTCTGCATGAGCCATGAGCAGCCGAGATCCATGACCAGGAGCCAAACGCTGCTGTTCCTATTGCCGCCATCTTGGAAAGATAGATTTTTCATGGGTTGAAGGTCTGTGGAGAGTGGGCAGGAAAGTGGAATTGAAGCCACAATGAGATCAGCTATGATTATATTAAATGATGGGAGCAGTCATGTACTGTTCCCACATCAAAGTCAGGTTGTCCCCCCACCTTCAATAATACTCACACTGGCAGGAACCTCCAAGTCATAGGGACATAGGAACAGGAGTAGGCCATTCAGCCCCTTGAGCCTATTCTGCTATTCAATGCGATCTTCACTGATCTGCGGCCTACTCTATATACCTGTCTTTGGCCCATATCCTTAATGCCTTTGCTTAATTAAAAAAAGCTTTCTTAGATTTAAAGTTAACAACTGATCCAGTGTCCACTGCCATTTGTGGACGAGCGTTCCAAACCCCTACTACCCCATTGTGTGTAGAAGTTCACTATTGCACTGCTGTCTCCCAACTGTCGATCTTTATTGCCCCATCACAACAATTGTCTTCGCTGTAGCCCAATGGGCTTCATCCAGTCATGATATTTCAATTCCCCGATTTGCGCAACATAGCACTGACCCTTGACCTTTCGCATGCAAACCCCTAGGATTGACTGTTGAACTCACCATTGTCCCCCTTCTCTGGACTAAGGACTATTGCCCTTTGATGTTGAGATATGGCCATTTGGCCAGAGGAGGTTGGTAGGTGGTGGTGAGCCGCCCATTTTCCAAGATTCCTGCCCATATCAAATCCTTTAATCTTCTTAAGTTACCAGTCAAAGTGGTTTCTTGAGTTTTTCTTCATCTGATAATCAACCTGGAAAATGTCCTCCTCCAAGGTGCATGGTCACAAAGTTAAACCCAGAAAAACTGGTCATAGAGTCTTAGAGATGTACAGCATGGAAACAGACCCTTCGGTCCAACTCATACATCCCGAGCAGATATCCCAACCTAATTTAATACCACCTGCCAGCACCCGGCCCATTTCCCTCCAAACCCTTGCTATTCATATACCCATCTAGATGCCTTTTAAATGTTGCAATTGTACCAGCCTCCATCACTTCGTCTGGCAGCTCATTCCAAATACGTACCACCTTCCTTAGGTCTCTTTTATATCTTTCCCCTCTCACCCTAAACCTATGTCCTGTAGTTCTGGACTCCCCCACCCCAGGAAAAAGACTTTGTCTATTTATCCGATCCATGCCCCTCATGAGCTTATAAACCTCTATAAGGTCACCCCTGAGCCTCCGACACTCCATGGAAAACAGCCCCAGCCTATTCAACGTCTCCCTACAGCTCAAATCCTCCAAGCTTGGCAATATCCTTGTAAATCTTTTCTGAATGCTTTCAACTTTCACAACATCCTTCCAATAGAAAGGAGACCAGAATTTCACGCAATATTCCAACAGTGGCCTAACCAATGTCCTGTACAGCCATGACATGACCTCCCAACTCCTGTACTCAATAGTTTAGTTTGGGAAAAGTGGTCAGCATGGACGGGTTGGACCAGAGGAACTGTTTCCGTCCTCTATGACTCAGTGATTCTCTGACTCATTGACTGTATTTTGACCCAGTGACAGTGAAGGATTGGTGAAATATTTCCAAGTCAGGATGTTGAGTGGTTTGGAGAGGAACTTGAAGGGGGTGGTTTTCTCATGTATCTGCTACCTTTCTCCTTCGAGACCGAAGTGGTCGTGGGCTTGGAAGGTGCTCTCTAAGACCATAAGACCATACAACCATAAGACAAAGGAGCAGAAATTAGGCCATTCAGCCCATTGAGTCTGCTTTGCCATTCAATCATGGCTGATAAGTTTTTCAGCAAGGAACCCTTGTTTTAGACAGGGAAAACTTTGGTGAATCTCTGCGTACATTGTGTAAATGGTACACAAGACCATATGTTTCTCCCACTTTCTTCATTGTCTATCTGTATTTTCTCTCGACAGTCTCAAAGCTGATTGTTTCCCCGTCTAAAACAAGGGAGGTGCAGAACAGAGGTGATTGTGAGAATATGCTCCATCGTCTTTCCTTTCATTGGTAAAAGACTCTAAAAGAAAAGATGTCTATTAACAATAAAGTGTATGGAAGCACAGAGACATCCTTCTGTCACTGTCCCACACATGAAACAACATGAAATGTCCTTGTGCCCACCAGGAAGGGCAGATAAAGCTCCTTTGCCCAACATCTGTACAATGTACATACTTTGCCTCCAGTTCTACTGGGGCCTTATCCGTGCCCTTGGACGCACTGTGGTCAGCTCAGGTCAATGTAGGTCAAGTGGGTATCAAGCTTTGCTTGGATCATTGGGCAGAATCCCCCCCTCCCCGTAGCGATGAAGTCAGTAATACGTCTGGAGCACACTACATCAATGTAGGACCGAGCCAGGTTGTTGGAGTAGGCCTTCACTTCAACCTTTCAATGAAAATAGATGGATGGGAGGGAATGACGGTGCCTGGCTTTTCCTGAGTAGCTGGGTTTTATAGAATCCCTGCAGTGTGGAAACAGGCCATTTGGCCCATCAACCTTCTGAAAAACACCCCACCTGCACCTACAATGTAGGTCTGCAAGTCCCATGGCTAATCCACTTAGCCTGCACACGATGGTAAATTTAGCACAGCTAATCCACCCTAACCTGCACATCTTTGAACTGTGGGAGGAAACCAGCATTCCCAGACTTGGGGAGAACGCACAAACTTCACACAGACAGTTACCCCCCTGGGTGGGATTGAACCCAGGTCCTTAGCACTGCGAGGCAGCGGTGTGAACCACTGAGCCACTGTGCCACCCTCCATTGTGCAGAAAATTTGAGATACAGTGGAGGAGGCCATTCAGCCCAAATGGACCATGCTGGTGATTATGTTCGACATGGGTCACTTCCCAAACCACCTCATCTCGCCACATCGGCATCTCCTTCGCTTCATTTCTCCCCCATGTGTATATACAACTTTCCCTCAAATGCATCAACATTACCATAGTGGATGAAATAATATGCAAATTTTTTTCAAACACCTTCTGTGTAATTAAAGTATTCTTCACATCACCTTCTGTTCTTTAGCCATTCGTGCCACGGTGGCACAGTGGTTAGCACTGCTGCCTCGCAGCGCCAGAGACCCTTCTGTGTAATTAAAGTATTCTTCACATCACCTTCTGTTCTTTAGCCATTCGAGCTAACTTGACAATTTCCAATGGTATACTTAGTCCAGATTCCTAATCAGCCCTTGATCGACTCTCCTCTCAGACGTAAGACCTGATTCTCCAGCACAGCTTACAATGGGAGTGCTCGGAGGACTGATGTTGTGGGATTTTATTCGGAGTTATGTTGATTAGTGAGGTCAGTGCTTTCATTTGTCTGTTAGAGTGAGCCTGAATGACATTGACATGTGTGCTCAGGAGGGTGGGAATTACAGTAACGTGCATTGCCAGCCTCAGACATTAACTCTTGCTGTCACTCGTATGCTTGGCAAACATTGCTTTTAGCTATCGCGTCCTCTTTGTATCCCAGCCACGATCATCTCCATCCATCAGTATAAACAACAGAGCACTAAATTTAACATGATTCAATGAATATTTACATATAGTTGTCCCAACAGTTGCTGTAAACATCAATGTGGCTCATTCATAGATCAACAGTTTAGATCATGATAATGCGGTCTTCCCACTGCAAATCCAGGGGACCACTCCCCGCTGAGCATGTGCAGTACATGTCACACCTTTGCCAGAGAGTTATGTCTCTCAGAACAGAGGGGCTGAATGGCCTCCTCCTGTTCCGACCTGCTTCTGTCTCTGGGTTCCTAACCATTGAGTTATGCTACCCATGACACTTGGAAGTCTGAGAGATCCTGCTTGAAAATTACTTTCCGAATCGTGATCTTTCACCCACACAGCAAGCCACATTTGATCAATTTCTCCCCCACTGTCTCTAATTGAATTTTTAATGTGTTTTCACAAAGTGAGTTGAATCATAAGGAGATGCAATGTGACACCTTTAATTCAGACGGTAATGGGAAACAGCAAAAAAACCACCACAGCCTATCTTCCCCCCCACAGAGCTCCACAAAGTTTTGCTTCACAAAAACCAACTTGAAAACTTGTATGTTCCTCAATTTTAATGTAGAGAAGGAGAGTTGGACCAGTGCGTCTCAACGGAAATAGGTGGTGACATGTTGCAAAATGTCCAGATTAGTGAGGAGGAAGTGCTGGATATCTTGAAACGGTAAAGGTGGATAAATCCCCAGGACCTGATCAGGTGTACCCGAGAACTCTGTGGGAAACTAGAGAAGTGATTGCTGGGCCTCTTGCTGAGATATTTGTATCATAGATAGTCACAGGTGAGGTGCTAGAAGACTGGAGGTTGGAAAACGTGGTGCCACTGTTTAAGAAGGGCGGTAAAGACAAGCCAGGGAACGAGAGACCAGTGAGCCTGACCTCGATGGTGGGCAAGTTGTTGGAGGAAATCCTGAGGGACAGGATGTACATGTATTTGGAAAGGCAAGGACTGATTAAGGATAGTCAACATGGCTTTGTGCGTGGGAAATCATGTCTCACAAACTTGATTGAGTTTTTTGAAGAAGTAACAAAGAAGATTGATGAGGGCAGAGCGGTAGCTGTGATCTATATGGACTTCAATAAGGCGTTCGACAAGGTTCCCCATGGGAGACTGATTAGCAAGGTTAGATCTCATGGAATACAGGGAGAACTAGCCATTTGGATACAGAACTGGCTCAAAGAAGGCAGAGGGTGTTGGTGGAGGGTTGTTTTTCAGACTGGAGGCCTGTGACCAGTGGAGTGCCACAAGGATCAGTGTTGGGTCCACTATTTTTCTTCATTTATATAAACGATTTGGATATGAGCACAAGAGGTACAGTTAGTAAGTTTGCAGATGACACCAAAACAGCAGGCTAGGGCTGTTTCCCCTGGAGCATCAGAGGCTGAGTGATGACTTTATAGAGATTTATAAAATCATGAGGGGCATGGATAGGATAAATAGACAAAGTCTTTTCCCTGGGGGTCAGGGAGTCTAGAACTAGGTGGCATAGGTTTAGGGTGAGAGAGGAAAGATTTAAAAGGGACCTAAGGGGCAAATCTTTCACACAGCGGGCTGTGTGTGTATGGAATAAGCTGCCAGAGGAAGTAGTGGAAGTTGGTGCAATTACAATATTTAATAGGCAACTGGATGGGTATATGGATAGGCCAGGGCTTAGAGGGATATGGACCAAGTGCTGGAAAATGGGACTAGATTAGTTTAGTATATCTGGTCATCATGGACGAGTTGGACTGAAGGGTCTATTTCTGTGCTGTACATCTCTATGACTATGACTGTCCCATTTATCTGCATTGAACCCATATCTCTCTAAACCTTTCTGATTCATGTAACTGTCCAAATGCTTTTTGAATGTTGTAATTTTAGCAGCCTCTACCACTTTCTCTTGGAATGCATTCCACATACAAACCACCCTGTGTGTGACAAAGTTGTCTTTAGGTCCCTCTTACATCTTTTCCCCTCACATTAAACCTCTAGTTTTGAACACCCCTAACCGAGGGAAGACTGTTGCTATTCACCTTATCCATGCCCCTCATGGTTTTACATGGTTACCCCTCAATCTCCTACATTCCAGAGAAAGAGGTCCCAGCCTATCTAGCCTCTCCTTATAACCCACCCCCTCCAGCCTTGGTAACATCCTGGTAAATCTTTTCTGCACCCTCTCTAATTTAACGATGTTTCCTACAGTAGGGCGACCAGAACTGTATGAAATACTCCAAAGGTTGCCTCACCAATGTGCTGTACAGCTGCAATATGACATCGCAACCCAGCCTTCCTAAGGGTATCCTGGGTCTTACCTACAGCAGTTGAGGAAAGTAGCCCACTTTCTCAAGAGAAGCTAGGGTTGGGTAATAAGTGCTGGCCCAGCCAGCGACGCCCACTTCCTATAAGTGAACAAAACTAAAATCTAGGTCATCTTCATTCTCTGATTGCTGCCACTCTGAACTCTCTGCCTTCAGCCTGCTACAGCACTCCCGTGAAGCTCAATGCACACTCAAGGGGCAACACTGTATTGTCTGAATTGGCTTAGGTTGGCTCAGGAGCTCGCACGGTGGCCTCACAGCACCAGGGCCTGGTTCAATTCCACCCTCAAGTGACTCTCTGTGTATAGTTTGCACATTCTCCCCATGTCTGTATGGGTTTCCTCCGGGTGCTCTCGTTTCCTCCCACACTCCAAAGATATGCAGGCCCGGGTGGATTACTGGGTAGCAGGCTAGGTCTGGGTGGGGGGCTCTTGAGAGAGTTGGCACATTCTCAATGAGTTGAATGGTTTCTTTCTGGACTGTGGGGAACTCTAATGGTACTCCACAGCCTTCTGCACTCAACACTGAATTCAACAAATTTAGACCATTACCCCCCATTCTAACTTGATCAATGTGTCTTTTTCATGTTTTTCTGGGCCAGACTTGGCTGTGTCTGGTTTTTCTCTCTCTAACTCTTTATGTTGCACTTTTCATTTCTCATTCACAGCACCCTTGCTTCTCCACTGGATCATTGCATTCATTTTGGTTGTTACACCCTGAAATCTTTTGTGGAGTTTCTCCAAGACCTCACCTTGAAACAGAACCTCCCTTTTCTTCACTGAAACATTGACAACGTTTCTGTTTCTCTTTGAATTTGATGGACGGTCATCAACCTGGAACACCAGCTCCCCATTCATGCTCCCTGACCTGCTGAGTTCATAGGGGCATAGGGTCATAGAGATGTACAGCATAGAAACAGACCCTTCGGTCCAACCCGTCCATGCCGACCAGATATCCCAACCCAATCTAGTCCCACCTGCCAGCACACGGCCCATATCCCTCCAAACTCTTCCTATTCATATACCCATCCAGATGCCTTTTAAATGTTGTAATTGTAGAGTACAAAATCAGGCAGGTTATTCTAGAACCATATGAAACACTGTTGAGGGAACAGCTCATGTAGTGCATGTTGCTAAGAGCATGTTTTTTATTTAACTGTATTTTTGATAGTGGTCTGAAATGGAAAAATGACTGGTTTAAAAACCAAGATTATTAAAGGGATTGTTGTATATTCTTAAAGCAAATAACCTGGCACTCATTATAGGAGATGTTTACACAGCTGGGAGTGCAAGTGATGGGGCAAGCCTAGTTACAGACTATCTGGCATGGTGGCTCAGTGGTTAGCACTGCTGCTTCACAGCGCCAGGGACCCGGTTTGATTTCAGCCTCGGGTGACTGTCTGTGTGGAGTTTACACATTGTCCCCGTGTCTGTGTGGGTTTCCTCCGGGTGCTCCAGTTTCCTTACACAATCCAAAGATGTGCAGTTTAGATGAATTAACCATGCTAAATTACACATGGTGTTAGGTGCATTAATTAGGGGTAAAAATAGGGTAGGGGAATGGATCTAGGTGGGTTACTCTTCAGAAGGTCAGTGTGGGCTGAAGGGCCTGTTTCCATACTAATCTAAAAATCTAGCCTCCATCACTTCGTCTGGCAGCTTATTCCATACACGTACCACCCTCTGCGTGAAATAGGTCTCTTTTATATCTTTCCCCTCTCACCCTAAACCTATGCCCTCTAGTTCTGGACTCCCCCATCCCATGGAAAAGACCTTGTCTATTTTTCCTATCCATGCCCCTCATGATTTTGTAAACCTCTATAAGGTCACCCCTCAACCTCCGACACTCCAGAGAAAACAGCCCCAGCCTGTTCAACCTCTCCCTATAGCTCAAATCCTCCAACCCTGGCAACATCCTTGTAAATCTTTTCTGAACCTTTTCAATTTTCACAACCTCCTTCCAATAGGAAGGAGGCCAGAATTGCACGCAATATTCCAACAGTGGTCCTGTACAGCTGCAACATGACCTCCCAACTCTTGTACTCAATACTTTGACTGATAAAGGAAAGCATATCAAATGCCTTCTTCACTATCCTATCTACCTGTGACTCTACTTTCAAGAAGCTATGAACTTGACCTTACCATTAAGTGGCTAAGTCCTGCTAAGATTTGCTTTCCCTAAATACATAACCTTACATTTATCTGAATTAAACTCCATCTGTCACTTCTCAGCCCATTGGCCCATCTGATCAAGATCCCATTGTAATCTGAGGTAACCTTCTTCGCTGTCCACTACATCTCCAATTTTGGTGTCATTTGCAAACTTACAAACTATACCTCTTATGGTCGCATCCAAATCATTTATATAAATGACAAAAAGTTCTTCCAACTTTTCTTGATGGTTTTGTTTCCAATTTCCAGCTCATGCAATATTTTTTCTTATATATATATTGAGAAATATTTAGGTTAAATGGAGGAAACAAACAGTACTTTGCTACCAGTTAGTCAGGAGTGACATGGATGCAAAATTGGTTGAGTGATTGGAAACAGAGAGTAATGGTCACCAGATGTTTTTCAGGCTGGGGGAGAGTTTGCAGAAGAGTTACCCAGGGGTTCGTATTGGGATCTTTGCTTTTTCAGAAAGTTATTCACAGGATGAGTGTGTCGTTGGATAGGCAGCATCCTGAATCAACCACATTGCTGTGGGTCAGGGTCTGTAGGCCAGACAAGGTAAGGACAGCAGTTTCCTTCCCTAATGGATATTAGTTAACCAGATGGGCTTATCTGAACAATTATCATCACTAGACTCTTCATTCTGAAAGTTTTTTTTTTGCATTGAATTTAAATGCCACCATCTGCCATGGTGGGATTTGACCCCAGAATGTTAACTGGGTATCTGGATTAATAACCCAGCAATAATACCGCTGGGCCATCACTTCCCCTGTATCTTGGTGTGTAGAAGATAATCTTAGTGTTTGCCAACGATGAAATTTGGAAGAACTGCAAACCGTGAGAAGCTTAGTGTGGAATTTCAAAAGGACATTGACAAGTTGGTGGACTGAGCAAATAGGTAGCAGATGGAGTTCAATTCAAGGAAGTGTAGTGTCAGAAGAACACGGTAGGATAGGAGAAAGTAAGGGATACAACTCTAAAGGGGACGCAGGAGCAGAGGGAGCTGGGTGCATATGTGCACAAATCATTGAAGGTGTCAGGACAGGCAGAGAGCGCGGTTAATAAAGCACACAGAGCTCTCAGCGTTATTAATGGGGCATCGAGTAAAAGAGCAAGTAGGTGATGTTGAATTTGCACAGGATACTTGTTAGAGCCCAGTTGGAGTATTGTGTACAGCCATGGGTGCAACATTCTAGGAAAGATCTGAACGAATAAGAGAGAGTGCAGAAGTGATTTACAAGAATCATTCTGGGATGATTATCTACAGCGATGAGGATAGATTGAGGAAGTTGGGACTGTTCTCCCTGGAGTAACGATAGCTGAGAGGAGACAGAGAAAGATCTTCAAAATCATGGATCGAGTAGGTAGTGAGAAGATCTCACTTATAAAGGAACAGGAACAAAAAACATGGATTTAAAAGGATCTGCAAAATGAGCAAAGGTGAAGTGAGGGTAATCTTCCTCACCCAGTGAGCAGTTTGGATGTGGAATGCACTGCCTAAAAATGTAGTGGAGGCAGGTTCAACTGAGGCATTGAGGATGGTACTGGATGGTTATTTGAATAACAAAAATGCAGTGAAATGGTGAAGGAGATTGGCACAAGGTAATGAGACTCATTCAATGAGCTGCTGCAGGCATGATGGGTTCCATTGTGCTGTAACATATTTGTGATTCTGTGAATTGATATTTCTTCATACATAATTCTTAGATTAAAAATAATTAATGCGCTTCATTTGCATATAGTCATGATCCCAGCTGATGGTAGTATTGGACAAGTAGCATCCCAGAATGAAACCTGGCTTGATGGATCATGTTGTCATGGACCAAGCAGATCCCCACAAAACATTTCAAGAAAGTACCCTAACTTTGCTGGTGCAAGGGTGGATATTCCAGGAGAGATGCAGCTGATCAAACCACTTCGCTTTAAACAAAAACAGGATTTATTTACAAGATTACTGAATGAAACACAAACAAAAGAGAACAGAATAACAAATAATTTAACTTATCCACAAACCTAGCAGATTACCCCAATGTGATGATGCTGTTCCAAATTCCTGCAACAATCCCCGTGAACACTCCTTGGCAAAAAAAGGTAAAATCAAACAAAGGGTTTTATACAGGAGACAGAGAGAGATGGCAGAGAGATTCAGCATGGAACACCCTTCTTCCATGGAGTTGCCTCTGGGACCAGCAGACTCAAACGGAGCTGACCGCTGTCAGTGAACAGCCAGATCACTGAAAGCAAACCAAACCAAACCAGAGGAAAGCTGAACTGGGAGAACTGGCCACTCCCATTTCATTGTACAAGGGTTTTTTTAAAACTTGAAAGCCTTTTGTCTGAGGCAGTATCTGTTAGCTATAATCAAATTGGCCCTAAAACCCTTCAAGTAGATCAACCCCAGATATTTTGGAATTGCTGCTTTTACGATCTCTCTGAAAACAAAAGCCAAGGACAGTCTAACCTTGTTAAAGGAGCAGCAGCATCACAAAGTGCTTTTGGTTATTTTACGTAACCTGGTGATCAGTCACTGAAATACAGGCACATGAGTCTGCAGAGTCTCTTTAATGGCACAACTGAAGTTTATTAACAAGACTGAATCAAATATAAACAAAGCAAGCTAGTTAGATAGATAACATGGTTAGAAACATCCTGAAACATTCAGCAAATCCAAGTATCAATCTATTCCCCAACATCATCTCTTTACAGTATTTCAATTCCAGAAATTTATTTGCACCTCTCCATCAAATCTTTAAATTTGACTTAATTGATTTTCTTTAGTTTCTGCGATGTGCACTGAGCAATTTTTCTGACACGAATATTCACACAATTGAAACCTTAGATTTTCTCAGCTTCTAATCATTTCAAGCAAAGCATTCCTGGTCAAATTTGGACAAGACAGATGTTGCTACTGAAGCTTTATACTCTGAATAAAAACCCTCCTGAGGTATTATTCTGACCCCAATCAAGGAGCCTCACAACCGCCCTGGAAATTTTCAAGCTCAAGTTCAAACTAATATCAATCTTTGATTGTCCTGCACCACAAACATGCAAGTGGCCTTCACACTCCAGTTGTCATAACCCTTCCCAATACAGTCAGTTCTGACATAATGCGATAGTTTTGATCTCATGCGATCTCACGTTACAAGAAAAGCATGCAATAACCATGCCATTTAAACTAGTGGGGCTGGAACTGTGTTATAGCCAATACAGGGAAGGAGAGTTCATGTTCTACAAATAATGGTCTAAATTCTTCAATCATGTTAAAACCAATGCATGTTGAAGAAACGCACACTATAGCAGAACCGACTGTGTAAATAATTTCCACTTTCTGGGGCATTCCTGCTGTCTGACATATGCCACTATTTTAAAATCTAAACTCTAAAAAATGTGTTTGATAAGTATAAACACCTTTCATTCCAGTACATATGCAAAATATGCTTTCCAGTTTGCATTAAGACTGAAGAAACTTCACTGGACCGGAAACATTAACTTTGTTTCTCTCTCCACCGATTCAAAAATAGTTCTTTGGCTGTAAAGTAATTTGGAACATCTCAAAGCTGTAAAAGATGTTGCAAAAGTATCTCTCTTTATGTGTGACCTTTTGTGTGGCAATTGTGTATCGGTTGTGTTAAGATCATTGAAGGTAAAGGTCACTTGAGCACAAAGCGAGAGACACCACACTTACAGCCTTCCATGATAGATGGGGTTGGGGTTGGGTTTGGGGATAATTGTCATATCAAATACTGATATTTTGGCATTAATTTGCTAAGTTTCCTTTTGACACGTCGATTTGTTGATTCTTTTATTGATGCAAGAGATGTTGGTCGGGCCAGAATTATATTTCCATTCCTGATTGCCCAGAGGGTCTGGAGTCACATGTAGACCATACAAGGTAAGGACAGCAGATTTCCTTCCCACATGAGTGAACCAGATGGGACTGTTCCTGATAACCAACAATAGTTTCAAGGTCATCATTAGATGCTCAATTCCATACTTTATTGAGTTCAAATTCCACTATCTGCCACGGTGGGATTTGAACCCAGGTCCCCAGAACATTAACTGGGTCTCTGGATTAACAGTCGAGTGATAATATCAATTCCTTTCCAACACCATACCGATACCATCACCATGCATGGGGGAGGGGGTCCATCATATCCCTCCAATTTAAACATAGTGTCAGAGGTCACATGACACCAGGTTATAGTCTGACAGGTTTATTTGAAATCACAAGCTTTCGGAGCGCTGCCCCTTTGTCAGGTCTGATGAAGTGTGACTTCCGACGTTGTCTGCCCCAGTCCAATATCAGCATCTCCACATCTTAAAAATAGTGGACAGAGACAATGACGGAAACTTGGGCGAGTTGAATTCAGGAGGCATTATCCTTGCAGCGGCGCTCCCTGACAACAAATGTAAAACTGAGAAGATTAGCTTCAGTCTTATCGTTTATCCGTTGGCTTTCTGAAATTGAACCGTGTGCTGTTAGAGCTATAATGCTGAATGACAGCTATACAACAGAGATGGCTCAGACTTGAGATGATGCCAAACAGACCATCACCAGACTGAAGTCAGGCAGCTTCATCTGCAGATCGAATGAGGGTTAATAAAATATTCAGCAACTCTGCTCATTTTAGAGAACTTG
Organism: Chiloscyllium plagiosum; assembly: GCF_004010195.1. Lineage (NCBI taxonomy): Eukaryota > Metazoa > Chordata > Chondrichthyes > Orectolobiformes > Hemiscylliidae > Chiloscyllium > Chiloscyllium plagiosum. The sequence continues at coordinate 5,611,360 of NC_057713.1, forward strand.
GCAGCCAGCTTCCTAATAGCTAACCTTTACATGATACCCCTTAAGCATTGGGATAACAATTGGGGAAAATATCTAGTTTAGAAGGGTATGACATTCTGTTGCAAACCCCAGAAATGAAGGTACCTGGTCTTTGGCAGCAATCATACAGTGCAATAATGTCCCCAATATCAGAATGTCAACAATACTCCAGCTAAGAGAACCAGCAGGAGATGGATTTCCTCCCACAGTCCAAAAGTGTGCAGGTTAGAGGGGATTGGCCATGCAAAATGACCGCATGGTGTGCAGGGATATGCGGGTTAGCCATGGGAAAAGCAGGGTTACAGGGGTGAGTCTGGCTCTTTGGAGGGTCAGTGTGTAGGGCCAAATGGCCTGTTTCCATACTGTAGGCATTCTAATGATCTATCAGGACAATTTAGTTAATTCCTCATTCCTCTTGACCTGGTCTTTTCTCTTTCTTTCAGCTAATGATTGACACAGTTTAGCGGAAATATAGAATGCCATAAATACATTCAGTGCCATCATCAGACCTGTTCAGAATCTCACAACTTAAAGGTTATCCATTTTCTCTTTGGCAACCAGACAGATACTGAATAGCCTCTAGGTGTGAGGAAATGTTTGATAACACTGACTCACTGCAAGGTTAAACAAAGAATAGAAATGCACTCATTATTTACCACGCGCTTAAAACCCAGTTGACTGAAAATAAATCAAGATCATTTCCCTTCTGCACCTTTACAGCTCGAATCTAGTCACAGCAATATGTCAATGATATTTACAATTTCATTTTGATTATAAGGCCACAAGATGCAGGCTCCCCCGTTCTGTCCTTCAGGGAAGGAAATCTGCCGTTCTTACCTGATCTAGTCTACATGTGAATCCAGACCCACAGCAACTCTCAACTGCTCTCTGGGCCATCAGGCAGAGGCATTAAATACTGGTCGAGCCAGTGACATGTACATCCTGTGAATGAAGAAACTAACATTCAATGAGATCGCGGCTGACCTGAGAACCGCAAACTTCACTTTCCTGCCTTTTCCTCATTGTGATTAGATGCAGGCATCGCTGACTAGGCGAGCATTTATTACCCATCTCTAATTGCCCTTTCAAAGGCCATATCGAAGGGCAATTAAGAGTAAATTAGATGGCTGTGGGTGTGGAGTCATACGTCGGACCATGTAATGATGTTGGATTTCCTTCCCTAACGGGAACAGGACATTTTTCCGACAATGGACAATGGTTTCCATGGTCATCATTCAAATGGCTCTGAATTCCAGATTTGTTGCACTGAATCCAAGTTTCACCATCTGCTGTAGTAGGATTTGAACACATCACCCCAGGGCATTAGACTGATGGCTCTGGATGGCTAGACTGATGACATCTTTCCTGATCAAGGGCTTTAGCCTGAAACGTCGACTCTCCTGCTCCTCAGATGCTGCCTGACCTGCTGCGCTTTTCCAGCAACACACTCTCAGCCCTGATGACATTACGACCCCACCATAATCACCAACACTGTGCTACAGCATTCATAGAGCACCTTCAGTGTAGTGCGATGTCCCAAGGCACTGCAAAGGATTGTTATCTAATGAAATCTGACACTGAGCCACTAAAGGAGGTTTAAAGAGAAGGGTTTAAAGAGAAGGGACCCAAGCTGTGGGACTTAAGGACTAATTCAAAGGAGGAAACAAAATGTTGAAAGGTGGGTAAGGCTTATGCTAAGGTCCTTAATTTGATGCGCTATTGGATGTGGGTATGGGACCGAAACTAGCAGGGATGCTGTTGCAGAAAGCTAGCACAGAGGTGATGGCTGACTGCCCTCCTCCCATGCTGTAACTGTCCTAGAGTGGGTGTAACGTCCCCATTTGCGGGTAAAGGGCATGACTGTGTGGGATTCATGGTGCCCAGTCAGCCCAGGCTGGAAGTGATTTTTCTCACACAACCCTCGCTTCACTCACATTCAAAAAAGGAACCTGTGTTTTAAACGCTACGGGGAGTTAATGGCCCAAAGGTATTATCACAAAACTATTAATCCAGACAATTCTGGGCAACTGGGCAACTGGGTTCGAGTCCTGCTATGACAATTGGTGGAATGAAAATAAATCTGGAATTAAGAATCCAGGTAAAGTCACAATGGACCATAGGGCTGCTCTCTCAATTAGAGAGCGATGCCTGGGGGTGGTTTAACCTGAGGGGCACCACACCTCAGGGGAGGGGAGAGGTTGAGAAGGCATATCCTTTGTGGGTAACCTCAGCCGGTGTGGGAATTGAACCCACTGCATTGGCATCACTCTATACCAGGAGAAAGTGAGGTCTGCAGATGCTGGAGATCAAAGTTGAAACTTTATTGCTGGAACAGCACAGCAGGTCAGGCAGCATCCAGGGAACAGGAGATTCGACGTTTCGGGCACAGGCCCTTCTTCACTCTACACCAGCCAACTGAGCTAACCAACCCCCCTAACCACAACACTGCTGAATCACTAATGCCCCCTTTGGGAAAGCAAATTTATTATCCTAACCCGGTCTGGCCTAAATATGACTCCAGACCTACAGCAATATGGTAGATACTTAACTTGCCTCTGGAAAATTAGGAAAGGGAAATAATGAGTCGCCAACGATGCCAAACCCTGTGAATAAATGAAAGAATGGAGACCACAGCATGATAATCACATCAACATTGTGGTGAGGTACAAATGTGGAGATGAGGTATCAATAAGCAAGTTGGAGTTATAATCAAATACACAGGAGTAGACATGATGTAGTCATAGATTCATACAGTAATACTGCCTGGAAACAGACCCTTTTAATTTAAGATATCTGGTCATCCATGCTGACAAAGTATCTTAAATTAATCTTGTCCCATTTGCCAGCACCCAGCCCATAACCCTCTCAGCCCTTCCTGTTCATATACCCATCCAGATGCCTTTAAGTGTTGTAATTGTACCAGCCTCCACCACTTTATCTGGCAGCTCATTCCATACACACACCACCCTCTGTGTGAAAACGTTGCCCCTTACGTACCTTTTAACTCTTCCCCTCTCTCCCTAAATATATGCCCTCTAGTTTTGGACTCCCCTACCTTGGGGAAAAGATCTTATCTATTTTCCCTATCCATGCCCCTCATGATTTTATAAACCTCTATAAGGTCACCCCTCAGCCTCCAATGCTCCAGGGAAAATGGTGCCAGCCATTCAGCCTCTCCCTGTAGCTGAACCCTGACAACTTCCTTGTATTCCTTCTCGGAACCCTTTCAAATTTCATGACATCCTTTCTGTAACAGGGAGACCAGAATTGAATGGACTATTCAAAAAGTAGCCTAACCAATGCCCTGTACAGTCGCAACATGACCTCCCAACTCCTGTACTCAATGCACTGACCAATAAATGCCCTCTTCACTATCCTAGGAGAAAGTAAGGACTGCAGATGCTGGAGTACCAGAGTTGAAAAATGTGGTGCTGGAAAAACACAGCAGGCCAGGCAGCATCCGAGGAGCAGGAGAATTGACGTTTCGGGCATAAGCCATTCTTCAGGAATGAGGCTGGTGTGCCAAGTGGGCTGAGATAAAAGGTAGGGAGGAGGGAATTTGGGGGAAGGGTGCTGGGAATACGATAGGTGGAAGCAGGTGAGGGTGAGGGTGATAGGCCGGAGAGGGGATGGGCGCGGAGAGGTCGGGAAGAAGATTGCAGGTCAAGAGGGTGGTGCTGAATCGGAGGGTGGGGGCTGAGATAAGGTGGGGGGAGGGGAAATGAGGAAGCTGGAGAAATCTGCATTCATCCCTTGTGGTTGGAGGGTTCCGAGGTGGACACCGCCCTCTTGACCTGCAATCTTCTTCCCAACCTCTCCGCCCCAACCCCTCTCCGGCCTATCACCCTCACCCTCACCTCCTTCCACCTATCGTATCCCCAGCGCCCCTCTCCCAAATTCCTTCCCCCCTACCTTTTATCTCAGCCTGCTTGGCTCACCAGCCTCATTCCTGAAGAAGGGTTTATGCCCGAAACATCGATTCTCCTGCTGCTCGGATGCTGCCTGGCCTGCTGTGTTTTTCCAGCACCACATTTTTCAACTCTTCACTATCCTGTCTACCTGTGACTCCACTTTCAAGGAGCTATGAATCTGCACTCCAAGGCCTCTTTATTCAGCAACACTCTCTAGAACATTATCATTAAGTGTATAAGCCCTGCCCTGATTTGCCTTTCCAAAATGTAGCACCTCACATTTATTGAAATTAAACTCCATCTGCCACTCCTCGACTCATTGGTCCATCTGATCAAGGTGCCCTGATACTCTGAGGTAAACTTCTTCACTGTCACCTCCCAATGATATTTCTTTAAGAGGAAAATGAGGAAATCTTACTGAGAATCTCATTCCTTTCATTCTCTCCCTATTTTCATTCCTTCTCCCCCTTGCTCATATCACCTGAGGGCAGGGGAAACATGGCCCAGTCACAATATCTATCATACCAATACAAACTGTACCTCATTGTAATGATGCAGTAAATGATACCTTCTTTAAGATAAGGGAATCTGCTTGTTAGACTAGGGCAGCACGGTGGCACAGTGGTTAGCACTGCTGTCTCACAGTGCCAGAGACCCAGGTTCAATTGCCGCCTCAGGCAACTATCTGTGTGGAGTTTGTCTGCTTGGGTTTCCTCCGGGTGCTCCGGTTTCCTCCCACAATCCAAAAATGTGCAGGTTAGGTGAATTGGCCATGCTAAATTGCCCGTAGTGTTAGGTGAAGGGGTAAATGTAGGGGAAAGGGTCTGGGTGGGTTGCTCTCCGAAGGATCGGTGTGCACTTGTTGGGCCGAAGGGCCTGTTTCCACACTGTAAGTAATCTACCACATTACATCAAGACCACACATTAGAACCCCATTAGAAAAGACAATGGCAGTGGAAGATCAGCCACTTGGATCCTACACCATGGTGAGCTGGGCTGAGCATCCACCCTTTAAAATATTCCTTTACCGATCGGTTATAGGAATGTGGCACCCCACCTCTGAGCAAGAGCTGTACAGGACTGAGGCCATATCTGGAGTACTCTGTGCGGTTCTGGTCCCCATACTAAGGGAAAGATGTGACTCACTGGCGGGGGTGCAGAGGGAGATTCACCAGGATACTGCTTGGGATGAAGCATTTCAGTGATGGAGAGAGGCTGGCTAAGCTCAGACTGTCTTCTTTGGAGCAGAGAATGTTGAGGGGAGACCTGATAGAGGGATATAAGATTATGAGGAGCATGGACAGGGTGGATAGGAAGAAGCTGTGCCCCTTTGTCAATAGGTTTAATAGCAAGGAGGCATCATTTTAAAGTAAAAAAACAGGCGGTACTTCCTGGGAGGCTAATTGAGGCAGGAATTCACACAATCTTTAAATAGTACTTGGATGAGCACTTAGTGTCATAACGTTCAACGTATTGGCCTAAGTGCAGAGACATAGGGATTAGGAGCGGGAGTAGGCAATTCAGTCCTTCAAGAGAGTGATGCTGGAAAAGCACAGCAGGAGCAGCAGGAAAATCAACGTTTCGAGCAAAAGCCCTTCATCCCGCTCCACCATTTAACATGGTCATGGCCAATCTTACCTTGGTCGCAGCTCCTCAGAGCCCTTTGTTCAGCTTTTCATTAGCAACAAATCGATTGCTTTCTTGAATCTGTTGATGGATTCTGCCTGCACTGCACTCTGGGACAGAGATTACCACAGATTCCCCACCCTCTGACAGAAGTAATTTCTCCTCATCCCAGTTTTGAACCCACCTCCTCTCACTCCATACCTATGACCTCTTGTTCTTGACTGTCCCACAAAGTGTAACATCTGTTCAATGTCCACCTTATCAATACCCTTTTATATTTTATATCCCTCAATCAGATCTCTCCTTATTCTTCTGAACTCCAGTGAGTACAGGCCCGAGGTTTTCAGCTGCTCCTTGTCCGACAGCCCTTTCACCCCTGGAACCAACCTGGTGAACCCGCTCCGAACTGTCTCCAGTGTCACCACATCCTTCCTCAAGGAAGGAGA
>NC_057713.1:5617724-5645398 GCF_004010195.1 Chiloscyllium plagiosum
ACAGGATACAATACTTCAGGTGCAGTCTCACCAGTGCCTTACATCATTGTAACCACACTTCTTTACTTTCATAATCCACTCCTTTGGCAATAATTGCCAGGATTCCATTTGCCTTCTTTCTTATAGGCTGCACCTGCATACCCCCTTCCTGTGATTCATGCACAAGGACACCCAGATCCCTCTGCACTGTGCATCTGCTTCCCAATCTGTTTCCCATTTGCCCTTTTATTTTTCCGGCCAAAATGGACAACCTCACACATATCCACCTTAAACACTATCTGCCAGATTCTGGTCCGTTCTCCAAGCCCATCAACATCCATCTATAAACTCTATCACCTCATCACTGCCTGCTTTCCCCTCGAGTTTAGTATCATTCACAAACTCGGCTATGTTACACTCTGGAAGATCATTTATACAGATTGTAAATAGTTGAGGGTCCGATAACTGAATCCTGCGGCAAACCCAGCCACCATCCAAAAATGGGACTAGTAAAGGTAGTAGTGTATTTTTATCAGTACAGACTCAATGGGCTGAAGGGCCTTTTTTGTACTGTATGAGTCTATGATTCTGTAAGGAATGATCAAAGGCAGGAATCCACATATCAACACCTCTCAGAGTCTAAAACTGGACATCAAAAGAAGCAGCAACCCCAAGGCAGGGCTCGGGAGTAGACGGGCTCGCTTGAGATTTACCAGTGGAGGTAGAAAGGTGTTACAATACAGAAGAAGGGTTACTAGACCCAAAATGTTAGCTCTGTGTTTCTCTCTCTGCAGACTGTTAGACCTGCTGAGTTTCTTCATCAAGTTCTGTTTTTGCTTCTGACTGCCAGCATCTGCAATTCTTTGCTTTTGTTTTTGAAATCAAATGATATTGTTTTTAAACTTTATTCACTCTATTGAAGTTTAACAGGGTTACACGATTTGGACAAAGGCTGAGATTATGGCCCAATACCTATCAGTATTATGTAATCAGTATTATGAGCTCAAGGGATTTGTAGTTCTTGTTTGGGAAGAGAACTTTGATTACCGACTTGGACGTAGCAGGGAAACCTTCTCAGGTGTAATGTGGAGGTGCCGGTGTTGGACAATGTCAGAAGTCACAGACACCAGGTTATAGTCCTTACACTTCACCTGATGAAAGGGCAGCGCTCTGAAAGGTTGTGATTTCAAATAAACCTGTTGGACTATAACCTGGTGTCATGTGCCCTCTGACATTCTCAGGTGAGCATTCTCAGTTGCTCATGGAAGCCACCTGGAATACTGAGGAGAAATGGCCTTGGTGTGTGATATTCTGTTCATCGGCCATTAGACCAGAAACACATCTTACAAAGAAACAAATAAGGAATTAATTGCATTTCGATAGCACCTATCATGACAGTAGGACATGGGAAAACACTTCACAGCCAATGGGCCATTTGCAAATTAAGTTGCTTTTGAAAGTTAACTTGTGCACAGCAAGCTCCCAGAAGCATATCTGCATAATCTGCTTCATTACAGCAAGGTTTTTAGAGAGATATAACTTGGAAGACCTCTCCTGCTGCTCTTATTTTTTCGAGGAACCTTCAAGTCCAACTGAGAGAGAGAGAGAGACCTCTGTTTTGCCTCGTCTCCGAAAGAACGGTTATAGTGTGGAGCTCCCTCAGACTGGGGCAGGAGTGTCTGTCATGGTTTATAAATGTAAGACCCTAGAGTAGGGCTTGAACCCACAACCTTTAGGTTGAAGGGTAAGATAGCTATTCACCAAGACTGATTGATGCCTGACCAGACAAGGCCTTCTCTTGGAGGGAATTAACAAAGAATAAAGGACAATATAGTCCCAGATGGTCTGTTTCTTCAATGATCACAACTTCCCTTCCCAGGGTGAGGATGTCAAATACTAAGGAGCACAGCTTTAAGGTGAGAGGGAGAGAAGGTTAAAGGAGATGTGCAAGAGAAGGTTAGTAAGTGTCTGGAATGTGCTACCAAGGGAAGTGGTAGACTCAGATACAATAGCAATGTTTAAGAGGCACTTAGACAGAGACATAAATGGGCGTGGTACAGACCATCTGCAGGCAGATGAGATTAGTTTGGAATGGCATCACGGTTGGCACTGACATGATGGGCCGAAGGGCCTGTCCCTGCACTGTATTGTTTCATGTTTCACAATCTGCTGCGGTGGAGATTTTTTGGACCTTTATCCTGTCGGTACTGGATCACTAATCCAGTAACATCACCACAATGTCACCATCTGCCTCAAATTTTGTTATCTTTTATTAATCATTACAAAAATCCGTAGCAGCTGTTTGAAACAAATAACTTGTGAATTCTTTGTCCGCCAAACATTAAAACCTGTCCTTGAGATGTGATTTTCGCTCTTCATATTTTATGAATGTTGAAGTAAATACCAAGGAACAAGAGTAAACAACACAGGCTCAGTGTGGACCTCGGCACCGTGTGTGGATTACAGAGGCAGAGGGGACAAATGAGAGATGATTGTGCTAATTGTATTCTTCCTGGCTAGACACACAAAACACGTATTAAACATTAATCATTTTTCCAATTACATTTCCTGCATAATTGCTGCAACAAGGATAAAGAAAAATATAGTCAGGGCAGAAAACAAAACTTGCTTAATTCAAAATGCATGCGGAGAATTGACCTGTATTGATGAAGAGGCAAGTGTGCTTTCAGTGTATGAGTTCCATGCGAGTCTAAGTCTCACAGTATTCAATGTATGGTTAAGTGAAGATATGAGTTCCACAACCAAAGCATGAAAACTCTTAAATCAAAGAGTTCAGGGACAGTATGTTCCTGTTAGTGTGAAGGGCAAGGCTAGAAGGAGTAGGGAACACTGGATGACTGGAGATATTGAGGTTCTGGTTAGAAAAAAGGAAGAGGTATATATCAGGTATAGACAGCTGGGATCTCTTGAGGAGTATAGGGAGTTTAGGATTACATTTAAAATTGAAATCAGGAGGGCAAAAAGGGGTCATGGGATAGCTTTGGCAGATAAGGTTAAGGAGAATCCAAAGAGATTCGACAGATATATTAAGGGCAAAAGAGGAACTAGGGAGAGATTGGGGTCCCTTAAAGATGAACAAGGCCACCTATGTGTGGAGCCACAGGAGATGACAGAGATACTAAATATTGTACCAGTATTTAATGTGGAGAAAGACATGGAATCTAGGGAATTTAGGGAAATAGTGATATTTTGAAATGTGTCCACTTTACTCGAGTGAAGGTGCTGGAGGTCTTAAGGTGGATAAATCCCTGCGACCAGATCAAGTGTATCCCAGGACATTGTGAGAAGCTAAGGAAGAAATTGCAGGTTCCCTAGCAGAGATATTTGTATCATCTACAACCGCAGATGAGATGGCGGAAGACTGGATGGTGCTAATGTTGTACCACTATTAAGACACACTGGAAGGAAAAGCCAGGGAACTGCAGATAGGTGTTTTCTGAAACCTCCGGTACTTCCTCTTCTGTAATGTGAACTGTTTTCAAAACATCAATGTTTATTTCCCTGAGTTCTCTCACCTCCATTTCTTTCTCAACATTTATTTAATATTTCTTCCACCTCCTGAGGTTCAACAGGGATGGGGCTGAGGTGGAGATGGTGGAGAGCGTCAAGTTCCTGGGATTGACAATCACCAACAATCTGTCCTGGACCATCCATGTTGATGTGAAGGTCAAGAAGGCACAACAATGCCTCTACTTCCTCAAGAGGCTAAGGAAATTCAGAATGTCCGTTAGGACCCTCACCAACGTTTAAGGATGCACCATAGAATGCATCCCATCCAGATGCATCACAGCTTGATACGGCAACTGCTCTGCCCAGGACTGCAAGAACCTATAGATAGTTGCAAACACAGTTGAGCGTGTGGTATTGGAAAAGCACAGCAGGTCAGGCAGCATCTAAGGGGCAGGATAATCATAAGCTTGATGAACTGCTGAAGGGCTTTTGCCTGAAATGTCGATTTCACTGTTCCTCGGATGCTGCCTGACCTGCTGTGCTTTTCCAGCACCACACTCTCGACTCTGATCTCCAGTATCTGCAGTCCTCACTTTTACCTAGTTGCGAACAAAGCCCATACCATCACACAAGCCAAACTTCTGCCCATTGACTCCATCCACACTTCACTCTGTCTCGGGAAGGCAGCCGACATCATCAAAGACCCCTCCAACCCCTGTTATAATCTCTTCCAACCTCTTCCATCAGGCAGAAGATACAAAAGCTTAAACACACACACCAACAGATTCAAGGACAGCTTCTTCCCCATTGTTATTAGACTAATGAATGGACTCTCAATTTCCAAATCTAACGTCGATCTCGTTCTTTGTGCACCTTCTCTGCAGCCATTACATTGCATTCCCAGCTCTGTTCAGTCACTCTGTGATCTTTGTATGGTATGATTTGCCTGTACTGCTCACAAAACAAAACTTTTCGCTGTACCTAGGTCCAGGTGACAATAGTAAATCAAACCATCAGATCAAAACACAAAACTGACCTAACTGATCTTTAAGGTGTCCTATTCTCTTCTAGTTGCTCTCTTGCTTTTAATGTAATTGCTGAATCCTTTAGATTATCTTCCATGGTATCTGCTAAGATTATCTCACAGTTTCTAGCTCACCATGGGGTATGGTTGCAGTCACCGTTCTCTTACAGTGTGTTAAAGGAAACCATGTCCTGTATGGGGAAGACATATAGTTTCTTGCCTGTTAGTGACTAGTTAAAGGTTAGATTGACACGACAAACATTGTTCCCGAGACTTTGAGTTGGATCCGATGTTGGCACTCACTCCTTCAAGATCCTAAGCCATTCTGTCCTTTAAATCCACATCATCACAGTGGGTGATGCCTAAGGCACCCCTCAGTATTAACTCTTTTGAACCAGACTAGATGATTAATCATTACATAACAACATTCATTCCCTCCGTCGCTGACCGTCCACAGGATGTAATGCCAACATTGACCATCGTTCTTCAACAGCACCTTCCAAAATCCATGACCGCTTCCATCTAGAAGGACAAGGACAGCAGATAGATAGTAACACCACCCCTCTGCAAGTTCCACTCTAAGCCCCTCACCATCTTGACTTGAAAATATTTCTTTCAATGCCCCTGGGCCAAAATCTTGGAACTCCCCCCCCCCCCCCCAAGGACGTTGTGGGTCAACCCACAGCAGCTCACTACGACCTTCATTTGCCAAGAGGTGCAAGGAGGTTGCAAAGGACTTCTGGGGAGGTGAGTCTAATATTTCAGTGGCAACCAGGGATGGGCAATAAATTCTGGCCCAGCCAGTGATGCCTGCATCCTTTGAATGGATATTGAACATTTTGGTTGTCCCTCAACTGCCCAGTGTAGACCGGCAGGAGGCTGGAAGAACATAGCAAGGCAGGCCGCACCAGGAGGTGGAGAAGACAATGTTTGGTTGCAACCCTTCCTCAGGACTATACTTGGAACATTGACTTGTCCACCTCCTGATGCTGCCTGGCCAGCTGTGTTCCCCCAGCCTCCTGCCGGTCTACCATGGATTCCAGCATCTGCAACTTTTTTGTCCTCAACCACCAGCCTGTTCAGTCTTTTCTGACGGTTAGGCAGAGAATGAGCCTGGGATTAACCGAGGACAATCAGCAACATGCCTGACCAACTTGCTATAGGAAAAATGCTGTTAAATTTGAAAGCATTCAGAAAAGATTTACCAGGGTTGGAGGATTTGAGCTACAGGGAGAGGCTGAATAGGCTGGAGCTGTTTTCCCTGGAGCGTCGGAGGCTGAGGGGTGACCTTAAAGAGGTTTATAAAATCATGAGGGGCATGGATAGGGTAAATAGACAAAGTCTTTTACCCAGAATAGGGGAATCATAACTAAGATGGCAGAGATTTAAGGTGAGAGGGGAAAATTTAACAGAGACCTAAGGGGCAACTTTTTCCACACAGAGGGTAGTGCGTGTACGGAATGAGCTGCCGGAGGAAGTGGTGGAGGATGGTAGAATTACAACATTTAAAAGGCATCTGGATGGGTATATGAATAGGAAGGGTTTGGAGGGGTACGGGCAAAGTGCTGGCAAATGGGACTAGGTCAGATTAGGATGTCTGGTCAGTAGAGACGACTTGGACCGAAGGGTCTGTTTCCGTGCTGGAAAAGTGTGGCGCTGGAAAAGTGCAGCAGGTCAGGCAGCATCTGAGGAGCAGGAGAATTGACGCTTTGGGCATAAGCTCTATCTGATGATGAGCTCATGCTCAAAGCGCGATTCTCCTGCTCCTCAATGCTGCCTGACCTGCTGCACTTTTCCAGCACCACATTTTCCGACTCTGATCTCCAGCATCTGCAGTCCTCACCTTCTCCTTTAAGATAGTGGGACAGGTAGATTAAGTGGTTAAGAAGGCAAATGGGATACTTGCCCTTATTAGCCAAGGCATAAAGTTTAAGAGCAGGGAGGTGATACAGGAACTCAGATGACAAGCAACATGAATTCGACTGGGACAACACTGTTACTATAGGACAAGCCAAAAAGAGAACAGTCAGGGAATTCATAGAGGCATGGCACTCATCCACAGATTCAATCAATAAGCACATCGACCTGGACCCAATATACCGGCCACTGCAGCGGACAGCTGGAACTGACAACCAGAAGCGGCAGGTACAAATCACTATAAATACCGGAGGAAACATCACAGAAGCACTTCACAGGAGGCTCCCAAGCACTGAGGATGTCACCTAGACAGGGGAGGAAACGTCTGCAACACAAATTCCCAGCTCGGCGAACAGAACCATAACAACGAGCACCCGAGCTACAAATCTTCTCCCAAACTTTGAACAGCAACTATATAAAATGCTGGTGAGGCCACAGCGAGAGGTCTGTGTAAAGTTCTGGAATCCACATCATGGGAGGGGTGTAATACCACTGGGAGAGGGTGCAGAGGGAGATTTACCAGGATGGTGCCTGGGCTGGAGAGTCTCAGTGATGAAGAGAGATTGGACAGACTGAGGTTGTTTCCCTTAGAGCAGAGGGGACTAAGAGAGGTCATTGCTGAGATGGATAAAATTCTGAAGGGTATAGGTGGAATAGAGAGGAAGGAACATTCCCCCTTGATAGAAGTTTCGATGACCAAGGGGAATAGACTTAAGGGAAGGGGAATGAGACTTAAAGGGGATGTGAAGAAAAGATCTTCTTACACTATTTGAACAAGAGTAGGCATGGTTTTCTCAGTTTTCCAGACAGCATTTTAATCTCAACCAACACCGTTTTAACAAATGATTTGGAGACGCCGGTGTTGGACTGGGGTGGACAAAGTTAAAAATCACACAACACCAGGTTATAGTCCGACAGGTTTAATTGGAAGCACTAGCTGTTGGTGTGCTGCTCCTTCATCAGGATGCTATTGCTTCCAATTAAACCTGTTGGACTATAAGCTGGTGTTGTGTGATTTTTAACGTTTTAACAAAGCAATTCGTCTTTTGGTTTATTGTTCTCTGTGGCAGCTTGCAGAGCACAAACTGGCTGCTGTGTTTGGAACATCACAGCACTGAGTACACTTCAATTGTCAGCACTGAGTTTTCTGAAGGTCTGAGGCAATGAATGGTGCGATATAAATGTGAATCTTTCGTATTTTAAGCATCTTTTTTCTTTGTTTTGGGAACTCACTTTATTCCCTCAGGAGGAATTTGTAAAATCTGTGATGTGTTCATGGTTAAAAATGATCTTCATCGAGTGGTAAAATGTTACAAAAACTCATGGTTTCTCTTTACAACTGGGATTTGAAAATAATTTTGTTTGCCATTTCTGTTTAAAAACAAGATTCACATAGTCATCAAAAGAAAGTCACAGTTGTAGAAACATACATGACAGATTGGCCTGCTTTATCTTCGAGGAGAAAGTGAGGACTGCAGATGCTGGAGATCAGAGCTGAAAATGTGTTGCTGCGCTTTTCCAGCAACACATTTTCAGCTCTGGCCTGCTTTATCTGCCTGTCCAATTAAACTCATTCCCCATAACTTTTCAAAACTTTCCATCTTCAATTATTTATCTGAAAAAGTCATATTCTATCTGGATGCATCATGACTTGGCACGACAACGGCTCTGCCCAGGTCTGTAAGGAACTGCAGAGAGTTGTGAACACAGCCCAGTCCATCACACAAACCAACCTTCCATCCACTGGCTCATCTACACTTCTCGCTGTCTCGGGAAGGCAGCCAACATCATCAAAAAACCCCTCCTACCCCAATTGTAATCTCTTCCAACCTCTCCAATCAGACAGCAGATACAAAAGCTTAAACACACATACTAACAAATTCAAGAACAGCTTCTTTCCCGCTGCTATCAGACTTCTGAATGAACCTCTCAAATTTCAAATCTGATGCTGATCTTGCTTTTGTACACCTCCTGTTAACACTGTGTGCCTCACTCTGTCTAAACACCCTACAATCTGAATGATCTCGATGGCTATGACCCACCTGTACTGCTCATAAACTAAACTTTTCACTGTACTTAGGGACATGTGACAACAATAAATTGAATCAAATCAAACATTATTAGGGTCCTGAACGATGCTGACTGAACTGAACTTTGTGACAAAATTGAGTAAGAAATCTAACAAGAACCATCTCAATATTGGCAGGAACTCACTGCATCTTGGTAGGAGGTGGGAACTGATATAATGCAGAGCTGGGCTGAGGAGTGGCAGATGGAGTTCAACCCTGCCATTTTGGAAGGACAAATAAGAATGTGGAATACAGGGTTAACGGTAGGGTTCTTAGTAAGGTGGAGGAGCAGAGGGATCTTGGGGTCTATGTTCATAGATCTTTGAAAGTTGCCACTCAGGTGGATAGAGCTTGTAAGAAGGCCTATGGTACATTAGCGTTCATTAGCAGAGGGATTGAATCAAGAGTCGTGAAGTGATGTTGCAACTATACAGGACTTTGGTTAGGCCACATTTGAAGTACTATGTGCAGTTCTGGTCACCTCACTTTAGGAAAGATGTGGAAGCTTTGGAGAGGGAGCAGAGAGAGAGTGGTGTGGGCATGGAATGCGCTGCCTGTGGGAGTGGTAGAGTCAGAATCTTTGGTGACCTTTAAGCGGCAATTGGATAGGTACATGGATGGGTGCTTAAGTTAGGACAAATGTTTGGCACAACATCGTGGGCCGAAGGGCCTGTTCTGTTCTGTATTGTTCTATGTTCTATGTTCTATGTTCTATGAACTGAGAGTGAGGGAGCAGAGAGGAGGGTGGAGCACTTACCCCCACAGAGCAGAGGAGGCCATCGATGACTCTGCTGGCCATTCCTCCGCACAGTGGGGTCAGCACAGACCTGGATGCTGACCTCCGACCGGGCTGCTGGGGTCTGGTGACATGGCCTCGTCTGTCAGTTCTCCAGGAAGAGAACTGGAAGTTCTCTGTGCCATCCGTGACAGGCAGCTCCAGAGTCCAGCCCGGGGAATCGGGGTGCCCATCTTACCCTTCTCCGAAATCTTCATGCTGTGCCCATGACCGAGCAGGGCAGCTACAGAGTGCCAGAGCTTGTCTACAGCAACCTGTAACACAGCAGCCTGTTAAAGACGGCCCAGTTGCCATTAATGGCCTTTCGGTGGTAGGGTGGGGTAAGGTGGGCAGTTACTGAAGAAAGGTACAATGACAAATCTTGCTAGGCCTTCCGATGAAAAACCATCCAAATAAAACTCAATGCAGCTGGCACATAGCCGGAAAAAGTAATTTCAACTCACTTTGTTGAAGTTTTTTTTGGTCTTGCAATCGTTAGGATAACTTATGAGAATGTTGATGTAAGGGGTAGCAAGGAGGAGAAATGTCTGATTGGTTATCAAGTGGACGCTCACTGGTTGAGGCATTTCCGTGTCGAGTGCACCAGTTTGATGATAACTGACAGTTAACTGACAGTCTTTGTTTACATTTTAGACATACAGGCTTTGTTTGATTGGTTAAGGCATTGCTTTGACAGAAGAATTGCAGAATACCAGTCATTTTTCTTCGAGTTGGACTGGCATAGTGTCTGTGCTTAGACTGTCTGGGAAGAGCAGCACTTCATATCTTAAAATAGGTAACTTCCAATACATATAAGTGCCCCACATTGCCAACAGTGCTGCCAAGTCAAGCTCTGCCTATCACACAAATAGCTAATGGTCCATTGATTTCAGTGCTGGCGTGGTGCTGTGTCATAGGGTCATAGAGATGTACAGCATGGAAACAGACCAAGTCGTCCATGCCAACCAGATATCTTAAATTAACCTAGTCCTATTTGTCAGCACTTAGCCCATATCCCTCTAAACCCTTCCTATTCATGTACCCGTCCAGATGCTTTTTAAATGTTGCGGTTTTTGATCTTTTTACAAGTTCCAAAAACAAAGTGAAAACTTTTAAAAACAGTAATTCCTGCGATTGTATCAAAGAGCACGTGCCTTTGGCTATTCACAGCAAGTAGGATACTGACCATACCCGATCAGTCAGCACTTGCAAAACTCTCCACACCGTGTCCAACACTCCATGTGGACCTGCAGTGTTGTGGTTAGAAGTTGGACCCAGGACTGAAGCCAGTAATACAGGACAGCAGCATCTACAAATGTTTCATTCGAGGACGACTGTCCCAGTTGTCAATAGCAACAGCTAAATCTCGTACGAGTGGATTGCCTCATCCGCCGAGACAGGGTCCAGGACTTTGAGACATGAGCCATCTGTGAAGAAAGATCAACCCAGGAAAATCCCAACACTGTCTCCAAGCTCCCATCTCTGGCCCGCAAACACATAAACACTGTCCGAGATATAACTGCAACATTATATCTTCCAGATTCTGGTTAGACAGCGCAATCATGTCAGTTTTGGACACCATCAGAAAAGCTGAAGTCTTGTCCTGCTTCCAAGTGACTTTCCCAGAAAGGACTGGCCAGCATACATACTGGCCAGATTGAAATTGGTCTGGGTGTAAATTTTATCCTTTTATGTGTCTTACACATGGTGAAGGGATGTGGAGGCTTTGGAAAGGGTGCAGAAGAGGTTAACCAGGATGTTGCCTGGATTAGAGTGCATTAGCGATAAGGAGAGGTTGGATAAACTTGGATTGTTTTCACTGGAGCGTCAGAGGCTGAGGGGTGACATGATATGAAATCACCGAGATCGGGTGAATATTTGGAGTCTTTCTCCCAGGAAGGAAATGCCAAATGTTAAGGGGCATGGGTTTAAGGTGAAATGGGGAAAGTTTAAAGGACATGTGTGAGGCAAAATGTTTTACACATAGGGTGGTGCGTGCCTGAACCATGCTGCCAATGAGAGGTGGTGGAGCAGATACAATTACAATGGTTAAGTGGCGTTTGGACAGACACATGGAGAGGCAGGGAATAGAGGGACACAGACCATGTGCAGGCAGATGGGATTCATTTAGAATGGCATAGACATGATGGGCCGAAGGGCCTGTTCGTGTACTACATTCACTGTTCTAATGTTGATGTGTATTCGGGAAACCAGCCCAGTGCAGTGCAGCACACAAAAGGGCAGGTCATTCTCAACTGGGAGGCTGATCAGCCAGAGGTCGAGGTCCATGTCGGGACAGGAAGAAAGAGGAATGGCAGCCTTCAGAGAAGTTAGGTCGGACTTTGAAAAGCAGGAATTCAAAGATAGAAATCTCCTCATTACTCCCAGTGCCACGCAGCAGTAAATGTATGAACAGAAAGATTGAGCAAATCACAGATTCAACACAGAGCAGAAGGAGGCCCTTCAGCCCATTCTACCTATACTATCTCTTCAACTGAGTATCATGGCATAGTGTAAGTCTCCTGCTTTATATCCCTGTACTCTGGCACACTGTTTCCATCCAAGTAATCATCCAATACACTCTCAAATAGAACATGGAACAGTACAGTACAGGATCCGGCCGTTCAGCCCACTATGTGGTGCCGAACATGACACCAAAATAAATTAATCCCTTCTGCCTGCCCTTGGTCCATATCCTTCCATTCCTTGCATACTCATTTGCTTATCTAAAAGCCCCCAAATCCCTGTATTGTATCTGCCTCCCCTGCCAGCACGTTCCAGACTCCCACCACTCTCTGTGTAAAAAAACTTGCCCCTCACATCTCCTTTCAAATTCCCCCTCTCACCTTAAATGCATTTCCCCTAGTTTTAGACACTTCAGCTCTGGGAAAAGACTCTGACCATCAACACTATTTATACATCTCATAATTTTCTCGACTTCTATCATTGTCCCCTCAGCCTCTGCCACTCCAGAGAAAACAACCCAAGTTTTTCTAGCCTCTCCTTATAGCTTATACCCTTTAAGGCAGCATCCTGGTAAACCTCTTCTGAACCCTCTCCAAAACCTCCACATCCTTCCTATAATGTGGTGACAAGAATTGGACACAATACCCTAAGTGTAGCCTAACCAAAGTCTTACAAAGCTGCAACACAATGTCCTGACTCTTGTACTCCAGTGCTTCAATCGCACCCACATTGCTCATTTTTCTGTCAGTACATTCCAGACCCTAACCACACGCTGGGTGAAAGCAAGATCACCCTCTCTTCACCCTTGCTTCCTCTGAAGAATGAATGCATGGACCGGAGAGATGGAGCAGGAGGGAGGGCTTGAGGTTTCTGAGGCACTGGAACTGTTTTGGGGGAAGGAGGGACTCTATACAAGTTGGACAGGTTCGGTCTGAACAGGAATAGGACTAACCCCCTCATAGGAAAGTTGGCTGATGTGAATGGGAGTGGATTTAAAGTAAGTTGGCTGAGGGATGGGATCCTGATGAGTAGTTCAGAAGGGAGACATGCTGAGATGACATTGAAAGTTAAAATACTTGAAAGTAAGATTAAAAGTGAGTTTAGAAAGGGTAAATGGAGTATACTTTAATGCAGGTGCACAAGGAATAAGCAGATGAGCTGAGAGCACAGAGAGGCACATGTGGGGACAACTTCATAGCTACGGCTCAGACCTAGCTGAGAGCTGGGCAGGATTGGCAACTCAACATTCCTGGTTTTATGGTATTCTGACAGATGGGGGAGTGGGATGGGGAAGAGGAGGGGTGTAATACAGAATTAAAGAGCAACTATAGTGGTGAGATTAGATTACAGTGTGGAAACAGGCCCTTCGGCCCAACAAGTCCACACCGACCCGCCAAAGCGAAACCCACCCATACCCCTACATTTACCCCTTACCTAACACTATGGGCAATTTAGTATGGCCAATTCACCTGACCCTGCACATCTTTGGACTGTGGGAGGAAACCGGAGCACCTGGAGGAAACCCACGCAGACACGGGGAGAACGTGCAAACTCCACACAGTCAGTCGCCTGAGGTGGGAATTGAACCCGGGTCTCTGGCGCTGTGAGGCAGCAGTGCTAACCACTGTGCCACCGTGCCGCCCCCGTGAGCGGGGATGATATTTTGCAAGCAATCTCAAATGGGGCCAAAAGTTAAAAATACTAATGGAACAAACACACTGTTGGCTGTGAAATTGTCCCCCAAATAGTCAGGAAGAGATAGAGGATTAAACTTTGGAAAAGTGCAAGGATAATAATGCAGTAATAGTCTATGATTAATTGGGATAGTCTTGGTGTGCAAGTCAGGAGGGGAGCAACATTTTTACATTGCAAGCAGGAGAATGGTTTTGGCCAGTGTGAAGGATGCCCAGTAAGGGACGGGGAGTTGGGAGACAATGTCTGGAAATGAGCCCAGGCAGGTGGAAGGTGTATCGTAGGGGAGCTTTTTGGAGATAATGATCCTCCCCCAACCTTACCCCAGTTCCAAACTTCCACCTCAACACCATCCTCATGACCTGTCCTCCCTGTCAATCTTCTTTCCCACCCTCCTCTCCAACCTATCACCTTCAAACCCCCACTTCCATCCACTTCTGGCATCCTCAACTTCTTCCCCCCACAGCACCAACCCCCCTTCCCATTTATCTCTCCACCCTCGAGGCTCCTAGCCTCATTCCTGATGAAAGGCTCCAGCCCAAAACATCGATTTTCCTGCTCCTCGGATGCTGCCTGACCTGCAGTGCTTTTCCAGCAACACACTCTCAACTCTTGTCTCCAGCATCTGCAGATATGTTTAGGTTTCCTTGGGTTGGTGATGTCATTTCCTGTGGTGATGTCATTTCCTGTTCTTTTTCTCAGGGGTGGTAAATGGGATCCAAGTCAATGTGTTTGTTGATAGAGATCCGGTTGGAGTGCCATGCTTCTAAGAATTCTCGTGCATGTCTTTGTTATACATAAATAAATAGAAAGTGGGCCATACCACCAGTGCTTCACCGGAGGCTCACTGATGATGTTACCTCGCATGTTAACGAAACATCTGAAAACAAACCTTCCAGCTCAGTGAGCAAACCTACATCCAGGTTTATTAGAAATTACAAGCTTTCAGAGTGCTGCTCCTTCATCAGGTAAAGTCACTTTACCAGACAAAGGGGCAGTATTCCAAAAACTTGCGATTCTAAATAAACCTGTTAGACCAAAACCCTGGTGTCATGTGACTTCTGACTTCATTCTTATGGATAAAGGGATTAAAGGGTATGGGGGGAAAGTGGTAACAGGGGAAGGAGTTGGATGATCAGCCCTGGTGTGCTGGTTGGTAAACCCCTGCTCCTATTTCCTGGGGTGGAGCATTCCAAAATTCCAGTGCCCCATGTTCCAGTCCCTCAGGCGACTAGGAGAAACAACCAGCCATTGTCTACTTTTGTACGGCCCCTTCAGAGTCTGATATGACTCAACGACATTAGCTTGCAAGTCATGAAGCCTTTATTTGTATGAAGTACATGGGCCAAACAAATGAGTTACTTGCTGATGTTGGCAAGGACATAAATCTGTGATTTATGGAAAGAATTAACTAAAACCTAGCATTTGAAAAATGGAGCAGTTAAAATATAAAGGTAATTATTCCAACAATACCAACTTTTTTTCTGTTACATATCCACATTTATTTTCAAAGCAAGCAGAATCAGACTGAAATATGCAAAACAACTTTTTAAAAACTTCTTTGTGGGGTCTGCGTTTGGCTGGATAGGGCAACATTTACGATACAAACCAAACAGCCCTGCAGAAAGTGGTGGGGAGCTGCCGTCTTCAACCAGTGTAATGACCACAGTGCAGGAATGACAGAATTCCAGGACTGTGACCCAGCGATAGTGAAGGAACAGGCGATATATTTTCTGGTCAGGATGCTGAGGGCCTTGGAGGGGAATTTGCGGGGGGTGGTGTTCCTTTGTACCTGTTCCCCTTGTCCACCTAGATGGAAGTGATTGTGGATTTGGAATGTGCTGTCTAAGGTACTTTTGGTTGCATATTTTGACTATATGAATATGAAGGTTTTACAGGGATATGAGGCAAATGCTGGCAAATAGGACTAGATTAATTTAGGATATCAGTCAGCATGGATGAGTTGGACCAAAGGGTCTGTTTCCATGTTGTACATCTCTATGACTGTATGACTTGACTATGATTGAGCACTGGTGATGCATTGAGTTAGGTATGTTGAAGACAAAACAATTATTTGGGATATAATTGGTAATGACATGGAGAAAGGTAGTTTGATTAGGGAAAGCCTAGTTTCCCTAATTTCATGAGGGGAAATCATATTTAGCGAACTTGAGTTTTTGAAGTAGGTTACGAGGAGCACAATGAAGTTAATGTAGTTTGTGTTGGATATTCGGTTCCAGAAGGCATTTGATACATTTCCACAAGATAGAGTTGTAAAGAAAGTTACCACTCATGAAATAAAATGAACAGTAGGAATATGGATACAAGATTGACTGAGTAGCATGACAGTCAGGATCAATGGATAATTTTGGGTTGGAAAAGGTTTCTTCATGGTGTTCGTTGGTATAGAAACCCATTTCCTGATATATATTAATGATTCAAATCTCGGCCTGCAGGGGACAATTTCAAATTTTGCAGATGCCATAAAATGTGGAAGAATTGTAAACTGCATAGTGTGCAACTCCAGAAGGCCATTGACAAGTTGGTGGGGTGGGAGGATAGGTGACAGATGAGGTTCAATCCAAACTAGAGTGGGGTGATAAACTTTGGTTGGAAGAACACTGAATATTAAATAGAGGGTAGAATTCTAAAGGGGGTGCAGGAGCAGAGGGAGCTGGGAATATCTATCACAGATAATCACAGATCATTCAAGATGGCAGGATAGATAGAGAGAGCAGTCAATGAAGTTTGAAACAAAAACAGGAATTGCTGGAAAAGCTCAGCAGGTCCAGCAAACATCTGTGAAGAGGAATCAGAGTTAACATTTCAGGTCCGGTGACCTTTCCTCATCGGTGGATCACTGGTCCTGAAACATTAACTCTGATTCCTCTCCATAGATGCTGCCAGACCTGCTGAGCTTTTCCAGCAATTTCTGTTTTTGTTCCTGATTTACAGCATCCACAGTTCTTTCGTTTTTTTTAAGTCAATTAAGTTTATAGTGTTCTCGGTTTTATTACGAGAGGTTTGGAGCAAGCAGGTGAAACTGAACTTGTATAAGACACCAGTTAGACTTCAGCTAGAGGTTTGTGTACAGTTGTAGCCACCATACTTACAACAAGGATGTGAGCACACAGTGTAAAAAGGATTTACTAGAATGATTCCAGGGATGAGAGTCTTCAGCGGTGAAGAAAGATTGGATGTCTTGGAGATCTCAAAGAAGTTTTCAAGTTCACAAGGGAGTTGAACAGCGTAGATAAGCAGAAACTGTTTCTGTTCATAAAAAGACCAGAGGGCACAGATTTAAAATGTTTTCCGTAAAGAGCAAAGGGGTTATGGGAAAGCAGTTATTTTTTTCTCACAGTGAATAATTAGAGCATGGATTGGAACTGGTTTGGAAGCAGCTTCAATTGAGGATGGTCAAGAAGGGCACTGGGGAATGAGTTAAATAGAAACATTGTACAGGGGTATGAGGGCCAAGCAGGAGATTGGCAATAATGATGAATGATTCTCATTTGGAGAGCCATCACAGACATGATGGGTCAAATAGCCTCCTTCTGCACTGTAACAGTTCTGTGATTCTGTGAACTAATTAGGAGTTGAATCAGCTAAAATAAAAATAAACCCTTCAGCTTAGTGTTGTGATGGAAAATAACAGTGAAGCCAGCGTCAAGGACACACCTGGGACTGAGGGCACCTCTTGCCCCAATGTAGATGAGCCAGCACTGAAAATGACCTTACTTGATTACTGTCCTTTAAAACAAGTGACAGGAAGGATACCTGGAGGGAAATCACTGGATACATAATTAATCCAGCATCAAAGCAGCCCACCACTCTCCTCTCTCGAACTGTATTACCAACGCAAGTGTCAGATTCTGCAGAGCAGAAGAGGTTGGAGAATCAGAGTACGGAGTGTAACTTGCTGCATGCCAATGTGCTATGCACTGACCTCACGGCACCGTCAAGATGATTTCCTTCCCTCAAACCAGAGAGACAGCTCGTTCTTATGTCCTGGTGTCCTCCCAGCTTTGAGAGCTGGCTTCATTTTAATTGCTTTACTGAGCATTCGAATGTGGGAGAAGGTGAACATTTCCGCTTTAACCTCAATCCCTACAGTTCACCCACAAAGAGAAAGCCACTTCTGGAGCCTAAACATTAGGAATAGATCTAAGCAACATACATTTGCATAGTACGTGTAACTTCAACAAACCTCCCAAGGTACAGCCATTAACAAGCGCTATTCATCAAAAATGGTGCCCATCCACACCTATCACTCATTCTCAGGATGCTGGCTGGGTCCTCCTTAATAGCCCTTGTAAGGGTGGTGGTGAAGACAATCCCTGGTAGGGGATGTGGATGGCAGTGGTGTGGCAGTTAGGAAGGGAGTTTCAGAATGCAGAGGCAGCGACAGGGAACCTGAAACAGGAAACACAGAGGCCAGGAGCAGGAGGAGGCCATTGGACTGCTCAAGCCTGACCCACCATTCAGTAAGATCATGGCTGATCATCGAGCTCCATACCCCAATCTTGCCCTCTCCCCATAATCCCTTGATCCCTTTAGCCACGAGAACTATATCTAACTCATTCTTGAAAACATTCAGTGTTTTGGCCAGAAACTGCAGAGAATTCCACAGGCTCCCAACTCTCTGGGTGAAGACAATTCTCCTTTGGAGCAGCCCAATGTCTACTTTTGCCTCTCGTTTGTTTCTTATGTATTGAAATAAACTTTTACTATCATTTCTAATAATACTGGCTAGCTTACCTTCATATTTGATCCTCTCCTTCCTTATTTCTTTTTGTTATCCTCTGTTTATTTTTGTAACCTTCCCAATCTTCTGATTTCCTCGTGCTCTTGGCTACTTTATCGGCTCTCTGTTTTTCTTTGTTACATTTTCTGACTTCCTTTGTCAGCCATGGCTGTGTAATTCCCTCCCCCTGGATAATTTTTCTTTTCTTTGGGATGAACCTCTGAACTGTGTCCTCAATTACACCCAGAAACCCCTGCCATTGTTGCTCTACTGTCTTGCCCACTAGGCTCTGCTTCCAGTCGATTTTAGTCAGTTCCTCTCTCATGCCCCTGTAATTACCTTTATTTAACTGTAACACCATTACATGCAATTTTGCCTTCTCTCTTTCAAACTGCAGACTGAACTCTACCATATTATGATCGCTATCTCCTAAGTGTTCCTTTACTTTAGGATCTTTTATAAAGTCTGGCTCATTACATAGCACTAAGTCCAGAATAGCCTGCTCCCTTGTGGGCTCCATCACAAGCTGTTCCAAAAAGCCATCCTGTCAGCATTCCATGAATTCCCTTTCTTTGGATCCACCGGCAACATTATTCACCCAGTCTAATTTCATTCTTAACTAACAAGGCAATGCCACCCCCTCTGCCCACCTCCCTGTCTTTTCGATAAGTTGAAAACCCTTGGATGTTTAACTGCCAGTCCTGACCCCCCTGTAACCACGTCTCTGTGATGCCTACCACATCATAATCATTCACGATGATTTGTGCCGTTAACTCATCTACTTTGTTACGAATACTACAAGCATTCAGGTAAAGCGCCTTAATGCTAATTTTCTTATCCTCATGATTTCCAACATCTCTGGTAATATGTCCTAAGTTATCGTTCTTTTTTGCTTCATTCCTAGTCTGCCTTGAACCCTGCACACATGCTAACCTGCTGCTTATCTTTCTCTTTAACTCCATGCTCCCTGTCGCTCTCCCTTTCCCTTCCCCCCCAACTCACAAGAAGAACTTAATAAGTATTTTGCGTTGGTCTTCACAGTAGAAGACATGAGTAATATTTCAATAATTAAGGAGACACAGGGGGCAAAGTTGAGTATAGTAGCCATTACAAAGTGCTAGAAAGTGCTAGAAAAGCTAAACGGTCTAAAAATTGATAAATCTCCTGGCCCCGATGGGCTACATTCTAGGATTCTGAAGGAGGTGGCTGAGGAAATAATGGAAATGTTGGTTGTGATCTTTCAAAATTCACTGGAGTCATGGAAAGTCCCAGGTGATTGGAAAACTGCTGTTGTAACCCTCTTGTTCAAGAAAGGAACAAGGCAAAAGATGGACAATTAGCCTAACCTCGGTTGTTGGTAAAATTCTAAAATCCATCATTAAGGATGAGATTTCTAAATTTTTGGGAGTGCAGGTTCAGATTAGAACAAGCCAGCATGGATTTAGTAAGGGGAGGTCATGCCTGACAAACCTGTTAGAATTCTTTGAAGAGGTAACAAGTAGGTTAGACCAGGGAAACCCAGTGGATGTTATCTATCTAGACTTCCAAAAGGCCTTTGATAAGGTGCCTCACAGGAGGCTGCTGAGTAAGGTGAGGGCCCATGGTGTTCGAGGCGAGGTACTGTCATGGATTGAGGATTGGCTGTCTGACAGAAGGCAGAGAGTTGGGATAAAAGGTTCTTTTTCGGAATGGCAGCTGGTAACAAGCGGTGTCCCGCAGGGTTCAGTGTTGGGGCCGCAGCTGTTCACTTTAGTATATTAATGATCTGGATGAAGGGACTGGGGGCATTCTAGCGAAGTTTGCTGATGATATGAAGTTAGGTGGACAGGCAGGTAGTACCGAGGAAGTGGGGAGGCTACAGAAAGATTTAGACAGTTTAACAGAGTGGTCCAGGATATGGCTGATGAAATTCACAAGGTCTTGCAATTTGGAAAAAAGAATACAGGCATGGACTATTTTCTAAATGATGAGAAAATTCATAATGACAAAGTACAAAGGGATCTGGGAGCGCTAGTCCAGGATTCTCTAAAGTTAACTTGCAGGTTGAGTCTATGATTAAGAAAGCGAATATAATTTTGTCATTTATCTCAAGAGGTTTGGAATATAAAAGCAGTGATGTGTTCCTGAGACTTTCAAAAGCACTAGTTAGGCCCCATTTGGAGTACTGTGTCCAAGTTTGGACCCCACACCTCAGGAAGGACGTACTGGCACTGGAGCGTGTCCAACGGAGATTCACACGGATGATCCCTGGAATGGTAGGTCTAACATATGATGAGCAGCTGAGGATCCTAGGATTGTATTCATTAGAGCTTAGAAGGTTGAGGGGAGACCTAATAGAAACTTACAAGATAATGCATGGCTTGGAGACGGTGAATGGTGGGAACTTGTTTCCGTTAGGCGGGGAGACTAGGACCCATGGGCACAGCCTTAGAATTAGAGGGAGTCAATTTAGAACAGAAATGAGGAGACATTTCTTCTGCCAGAGAGTGGTGGGCCTGAGGAATTTATTGCTATGGAGCGCAGTGGAGGCCAAGATGTTAAATGTCTTCAATGCAGAGATTGATAAATTCTTGTTCTTTCAAGGAATTAAGTGATACAGAGAAAGTGTGGGTAAGTGGCGTTGAAATGGCCATCAGCCATGATTAAATGGCGGAGTGGACTCAATGGACTGAATGACCTTACTTCCGCTCCTATGTCTTATGGTCCTCATCTCAGTCCTAAATGGCCCACCTCATATCCTTAGACTGACTCCTTGATTCTGGACTCCCCAGTCATCGAGAATATCCTTCCTGTGTTTACCCTATCAGGTCTGGTTGGGATTTTATAGGTTTCCCTGAGATGACTCCGCTCGTTCTTTTAAACTCTATTGAAGACCATCCTAACCATCTCATACATCAGTCCTGCCCCATCCCAGGAATCTCAGAACCTCAGTAAATGTGTGGTGAACTGGAAGTTGGCATTGACATCAATCTCACCCATTTCTATCACAGCCAAACACAGCAGGTCTGTTCAGCCTCACGAGGTGATGACTAGTTGCAATTACTCAAAAGGAAGGTCATCATAAGTGGGTGGCCTGAACACATTCAACAAATTAAACAAGTTGGGACTCTATCCACTGGAGTTTAGAAAATTGAGGGGTGATCCCATTGAAACATATTGAGTTCTTAAGGGGTTTGACAGGGTCAATGCTGAGAGGATGTTTCCCCTCGAGGGACAGTCTAGGAGCAGAGGGTAAAGTCTTAGAATAAAGGGGCACCAATTTCAGATGGAGATGAGGAGGAATTTCTTCTCTCAGAGGGTTGGGGGTCTTTGGAACTCCTTGCCCCAGAGAGCCGTGGGGGCAGAGTCCTTGTGTATATTTAAGGCTGAGATCGATAGATTCTTAGATCAGTCGGGGAATCAAGGGAAAGGGCAGGAAGGTGGGGGTGAGGAATGTTGGATCAGCCATGATCTTACTAAATGTGGAAAATCAGAATCACATGACACTAATTGTAGTCATTCAAGTTTATTTAAAATCACAGGTAAAGTCAATGTCCTCTGACTGTGTCCACCCCAATCCAACACCGGCATCTCCACATCATGGCCGATTGAATGGGAAGCTGGAAAAGCGCAGCAGGTCAGGCAGCATCCAAGGAACAGGAGAATCGATGTTTCGGGCATGAGCCCTTCTTCAGGATTCGGGCTCATGCCCGAAACGTCGATTCTCCTGTTCCTTGGATGCTGCCTGACCTGCTGCGCTTTTCCAGCAACACATTTTCAGCTCTGATCTCCAGCATCTGCAGTCCTCACTTTCTCCTATTGAATGGGAAGGCAGTTTAGAGGGGATGAATGGCCTACTCCTGTTCCTGTTTCTCATGGTCTTATGGTCTAGGTCCCCAAGCGAGCATTGGTCATTCTGGTCATTTACGTTACTACAAAAATGAAATCTTCAAAGTCAAACAATGTGTAATCTCCAGCACTTTACTTACATGAAAGATCATATAATTATTGACCATAGAGTTCTGAAGCAGGGTCACTGTAACTTGAAGCATTAACTCTGTTTTTCTCTCCCCCGATGCTGCATGGCCTATTGAGTTTCTCCGGCAATTTCTGTTTTTGTTTGAGTCAGATCTCCAGCATCTGCAGTTTCTTTGTTTAACTTAAGGACACATTGGCAAAGAATCAAACTGAGTGATTAAGCGCAAACACATATTAGCCTGACGTTAATAAGGACATTGACCAACTCAATCAAGATAAGTGTAAGATATTAATTCCGTCAGGGTCAATAACTGAGGGAACCTTTCCTCCCACATGACATTCCATGACACCAGTACTGGAGTGAGTATGCTGGAGATACCAAAGAGACCAGAATAGGAGAAATTTGAAGATTTTGGGGGGGGTTGCTGGAGGGTTACAAATGATAGACACATCATGGAAAGGCTTGGAGACATGGAGAAGGATGTTTACATTACAACATTGCTTGACTTGGAGGGGTTGTGGGTCAGTGAGCAAGGGTGTGAAGGCTGAAGAGACTGTGGTGTGAGTTAGAGTGAGGGAAGCAGAGCTTTGGAAAAGGTTTACGGAGGGTGGAAAGTGGGAGACCGCTCAGGGGAGTATGGAATGCTCCAAAGCAATTAGAGGTTGACTGAGCTGGAAATTGTAATCACCGGTGATGTTTGTTCATGTTAATGCAGCTGAGCAGCCGAATGGTGCTTCAGCACTGAAGTGCAATTCCGGGTTAGTACATCCTAACGGCGTATAGGAGGCACATGCAACACCATAACAAATATGCTCAGCTGTTTGGAGTTATCTTTGGTAATTTTGTTTTTATTCTTTCACAGGATGTAAGATATTGATGCATTTATAACCCATCCCTAATTACCCTTGAGAACATAGAAGCAGGAGTAGGTCATTCAGCCCATCGAGCCGACTCCACCATTTAACATGTTGATGAATGATCCTCTATCTTAACACCATATTCCTAATCTTTTCCCCTTAACTCCTTTAGCCTTCAACAAATGGATCTATTTCTTTCTTAAATATATTCAATGTTTTGGCCTCAACAGCTTTTTGTAGGCTCACCTCCCCTCTTGAGTGAAGATATTTCTCCTCATCTCAATCCTAAAACTGTCTATACTAAGGCTGTGGCCCCTGGTTCTGGACCTTGGGTGAGGGGAAAGGTCAATCCCCTGTGTCCATTCTGTCTAGCTCCATCAGCATTTGATATGTCTCAATGAGATTCCCTCGCATTCTTCTAAACTCCAATGAATACAGGCCCAGCCAACCCAATCTTTCCACTGCTACAATTCAGCAAGGCTCCTTAGACAGCACCTTCCAAACCCACAACCACTTCCTTCTAAGAAGGTCAAGGCAGCAGGTACACCATGTGGTGACAGAGATTGCAGATTTGGAAGGTGCTGTCAAAGATCACCTTGATCTTGTATATGGCACAGAGTGCTGCCATAGAGTCATAATGATGCACAGCATGGAAACAGGCTCTTCAGTCCAGTGCATCCATGCCGACCAGATATCCTAAATTAATGTAATACCATTTGCCAGTATTTGACCTATATCCCTCTAAAGCCTTCCTGTTCATACATGGAGTAACATGGTGCCAATCAAGTGGGCTGCTTTGTCCTGGATGATGTCAAGTTTCTTGAGTTGTTGGAGTTCCATCAATCTAGGCAAATGGGGAGTATTCCATTACACTCCTGACTTGGGCCCTTTAGATGGTGGACAGGCTTTGGGGAGTCAGGAGGTGAGTTATTGTGGCTAGGTCTATGAGAAAACTGACAAAAAAAACTGAAACAATATTGCAATATAGCATTTTTTTTTACCCAAGTAATACTGTGAGAGAAAGAGAAAGGTCCTAAAGTGTCTGGATATTATCCTCTCAGAATGGAAGTTTGTCGTTTGGTTGAAGTGAGCATTTTTGATTGTTTCCAATTATACTGGCTGAGGGTTCTTTGACAAGTTTCATAAACATGCTACGATTTCATAATCAGGTCAAATCACAGACAGTTCTGAAACAGAACAATCAGGAAACATTCTGGTAAACAAGTCATAAAATAGGCTCAACAGAAACCAGTAAGAGGTAAACATGCAACCAGAAGACCATTCAGCCCCTCTAGACCACTCTGTTACTCAATTAGATCATAACAGATCTGTGACCATGTCCCCTCTTGCTCCCCTTTATGGTTTTGCCCTCTCTTTGAATAATTTTGGATCACAAAGATCTATCGACAAGCCTGGGTTTCAAATGAATAATTGACCCAGCTACAACTGAAGAGCACTCCCAAATATAACAACATTTTGCCTGAAGACGTACTCTCTAATCCCACTCCTGGAAGATCTACATTAATTTGTAAATTGCATGGTTACTTCCTACAAGCCCAGACAGCGGAAGGTTTTCTGTCTCTCTCTCTCTCTCTCTCCCTTCAAACAAGGAACAAGTGCAGGCCCATTGGCTCTTCAAGCCTACTCTTGCCCAATTTCTTGTCAGAGTGTGAACCATAATGCCAACTCTCTGCCAAGGATGCACAGTGGCTGTAGGTAACAGAGTAAGAAACAGCATTCACTAAAATCAAATAACTGTTGACAGTAACAGCAGAGCTAAAACACTGTGGTGTAAATAATGGAGCCGCACTGCAGTGTGATGCTGGTGAGACAAGACATGGGACAAGACTAATGCAATAAGTACAGCGTATCCATTCAAGTCACTAAGGAACTGAGTCAAATTTGAGGAAGGAAAGAGATGTGTTCTACTGACCAAAGACGTGCAGTGAAATCAAGAACTACATCAGCTAGTGCAGTGATTGCAATGGATTCCAAGCTAAGCCCAACAGTAAGCTACTGATTACACGCCACATCCCAGACAGACCATGGATGAAGCTGAGAGTAAACGACTTCACTCCCACAGGACGTGATTACCTTGTCACCATGGATACTATTCTGACTATTTAGATTGCTGACTTCAAAGCCTACCATTGGCATTGCCAAGGGGTTGCAATAGCTGAATGCTATTATTGCTGGTCTGTTAATCCAACAAGCTAGGTAATGTTCAGGGAACCTGGATTCAAGTCCTGCCATAGCAGATGATGGAATTTGAATCCTAAATATCTGGAATTAATGATGACCACGAATCCACTGTCAACTGATTCCAGACCCACAGCCATGTGGTTAATTAAGTGGTTAATATTGCCCACTGGGTAATTAAGAATGGGCAATAAGTGCTGGGCTAGCCAGTGCAATCCACATCCCATTAATGGACTATTTAAAATCACCACTTAATCTTCTGCACTCACAGGACAACAAAACATGTCCATGCAACCTGTCCTTGAGATTTAATCCTCTCTGTCAGCGTCTCCTTTATCTCGCTCTCACTTTCTGTATTTAATCTCCGGAGAGATTTATTGCGGGGACAGTTCTAGGCTATCTCTTACACTTTGCGAGAAACAGTGATGTCAGCTGCCAATTTTACCATGGTGCTATACAGTCAGTGCAAAGAAGAAAGATTTTTTTAAAAACAAATAAAATATACAATGTCGCAAAGAAATCCTGTATATCTGAGCTGCTGACTCACTTGACAATGTATTTTATTGCGACAATATGCAATCAATGCTTCTGAAAACGATTGTTGTCCAACAATTCAAAACCTGTCCATCGCATTTAATATAATTGGTTGATATAATTACTACATTCAGGGCTAATGACAACACTGAACTGAAATATCTAATTGTCTAATTGAGCAATAAAAACATTGCTTATTTTCACTCCAATTTGACAATGAATAAACACCGAAAAATTCTCAACTCAAATTTTGTTTTTTTTTAACAGAATTGAATCAACAAAAAGAAAAAAATGATCCACTGGCTGTAATAAAAGCAGAAAGTGCTGGATAAACTCAGTCGGTCTGGTAGCATCTGTGGAGAGAAAGCACAGTGTCCAGTGACCTTTCTTCAGAACTCTCTCTCGAGAGGGGCATAGTTTTTGTCTGCGACATTCTTCAGACTATTCAGGTCCAGCTAAGTGGCTGGTAACAGTTACAACACAATAAAAAATGTTTGAAGTGAAAGAGATACAGCTTCCTATAAAGTAAGATGAAGCAAGACTTACTTAAACAAGAGGAGCACCAACATACAACAGTTGGGCCAAATGGCCTCTTTCTGTCAAATGAGTTTTTATACCTTTGGGGAACACAGCCTGACACTTGCCCTTCCCATTCAGGAACAGGGAGCACAGTTAATCTGCTTCCTGGGATATCCAGCTGTAATCAATCCTACACCTCCTTGACTGGTTCCTCAACTACATCTTTCAAAGATCCGACCTTTTCCATCTGGAGTCACCCCCCCCCATAGTCCTACCAGAGTGTAGGGCTGCTGTCTTATTAGAGAGAGAGAGAGAGAGGAGAGGAGACAGGTGCTGCTTTAACCTGAGGGTCACCACACATCAGGTAGGGGAGAGGTTGAGAATGTCATCTCAGGCAGTGATGGGAATTGAACCCATCACAAATGGGCTGTCCAGCCAAATGACCTAAGCAAGCCTCACTACCACTGAGAAGGACAACAGCAGCTGATACAGGATCTCTCTAATGCTCAACTCCAGCACTGGCTTAGCAGCATTGTTAACATGAAAACTTGACTTCTAGCTATTTCACGTGGATCCTATTGCTTTCACAAGTTCCTACCTTCAGCCTCAGTAGCTTTAGTGCTATTGGAGGAGTAGTTTGGGAGAGTCATGACATTAGTCTGGATCCTGAACTATTTTCAATATAGAACATAGAACATAGAAAAGTACAGTACAGAACAGGCCCTTCAGCCCACAATGTAGTGCCGAGGATTAATCCTAATGTAAAATAGAATACCCTAACCTACGCACCCCTCAATTCACTGCTATCCATGTGTATGTCAGCAGTCGCTTAAATGTCCCTAATGACTCTGCTTCCACCACCGCAGCTGGCAACACATTCCATGCATTCACAACTCTCTGCGTAAAGAACCTACCTCTGATGTCTCCTTTATACCTTCCACCTAATCTCGTAAAATGATGACCCATTGTACCAGTCAATCCTGCCCTGGGAAAGGTCTCTGGCTATTGACTCTATCCATGCCTCTCATTACCTTGTAAACCTCGATCAGGTCACCTCTCTTCCTCCTTCTCTCCAAAGAGAAAAGTCCGAGCTTAGTCATAATACTAGCCCTGCAGTCCAGGCAGCATCCTGGTAAACCTACTTTGCACCCTCTCCAAAGCCTCTGTATCTTTCCTATAATAGGGTGACCAGAACTAGACACAATATTCCAAGTGTGGTCTCACCAGGGACTTGTAGGGCTGTAGCAAAACTTCGGGGCTCTTAAACTCGATACCCCTGTTAATGAAAGCCAAAACACCATATGCTTTCTTAACAACCCTATCCACTTGGGTGGCAACTTTGAGGGATCTATGTACTTGAACACCCAGATCCCTCTGTTCCTCCACACTGCCAAGAATCCTGTCTTTAATCCTACATTCAGCATTCGAGTTCAATCTTCCTGTATCACTTCGCATTTATCCAGGTTGAAC
>NC_057713.1:5645792-5663515 GCF_004010195.1 Chiloscyllium plagiosum
TAATATTTGCCAAAGTTTCCAGCACATCAACTTCATCAAACTTGATCTATTGTATTATTGTATCCCAGCTCCTCAAAGTTTTCATTCACAACAAGGTCCCTTTCCTTAGTGAAAACCAAAGTGAAAACTCATTTAGGGCTTTCCCTATCTGCTCAGACTCCACACACAAGTTCCCTCCGCTATCCCTGACCGGCCCTACCTTCTCCATGATCATTCTCTTATTCCTCACGTATGAGTAAAATGCCTGTGGGTTCTCTTTAAGCCTTCGTGCCAAGCTTTTTTTGTGTCCCCTCCTCTCTCTCCTCAGTCCATTTCTGAGCTCCTTTCTAGCAAACCTGTAATCCTCTAAAGCTGTGCCAGATCCTAGCTTCCTCCACCTTACGGAAGCTGCCTTCTTCCTTTTGACAAAAAGCTCCTCTGTTCTCATCATCCAAGGCTCCTTAATCTTACCCCTTCTTACCTGTCTCAGAGGGACAAATTTATGCATCACTCACTACAACTGCTTCTTAAACAGTCTGCACATGTCTGCTGTGCCCTTTCTGTGGAACAATGGCTCCCAGTCTGTACTTCCCAACTCCTGTCTGATAGTGTCATAATTTCCTTTTCCCCAATTAAATATCTTCCATCAATTTGTTTCTCCACTTGAGCCTTGTCTTGTATAGAAGCAGGAGGAGGCCATTCAGCCCCTCTAGCCTGTTCCACCCTGTAATACAATCATGGCTGATTTCATTGCAGCCTCAACTTCCCTTTCCTGCCCGCTCCCCATAACACTTCAACCCCGTTACTGATTAAAAATCTGTTTGTCTCCTCCTGAAATTTACTCAGTGTCCCAGAATCCCCCTGCACTCTGGTGGGAGAGAATCCCATAGATTCACAACTCTTTGAAAGAAGTAATTCCTCTCCATCTCTGTTTTAAATCTTCCTCCCCTTGCCCTATAACTATAATGTCTCGTTCGCTATAAGCTGCCACATGTGTATACCATATATACTCATGTCTAGGTCGATCTCATGGATAAGATGACCCCTTATTTTTGGCCAAAAAAACTTGTATTTCCTATATATCTCACGTATAATTGGATCATATTTCTTCACAGTTACAGCTCAACGTTTATGACTCAGAGTGCCTGTCCATTGTGCTCCTGGCCGTACTGCTCCATCCCGGGTCTTCCAGTCCACCAGCCATCACACTCCACTCCAGGTTTTCAGAATTATTGTAATGGTACGACAATGCAGGGTGACTGCCATATCCGCTGCATCGGTTTCTGTGGTTTCAGTTACCCACAGTTTACTGCGGCCTGAACATATTAAAGGGAATGTTCCAGAACCAGGGACAAGGGTCTGCCGAGAAGGAAAATTTCCCATTTTATCTGTTTTGTAGATAAATATTCATCCCCTCGAAAACAATAGCTCATGTATAAGTCACCCCTCTATTTTCAGATTTTAGAAAAAGTCTTCAAAATTCGACCTATACACGAGTATATATGGTATTTTTAAAAATATGTTCCTCAATTAGATCTCCTCTCATCCTTCTAAACTCAAATGGGTATAGATCTAATTTGCACAATCTCTCCTCATAATGAAAATTTTTAAAAACTCATTTAGATGACTTAACCTCACAAACCCCTCAGAACTGTCTCCAATGGACAGGACGAGTGATTTTGAATACCCCAACTTTTTATGAAGCAACTGGTTACAGAGGAACCTTGATTATCTGAAGGACACGGCCAGGGAGTATTTTGTTCAGTTAATCGAATTCGGGATAATCAAATGCCGGATAACATAGTTTAGCCGAGCATTGGGACCTTGCGATTTTGCTGAATAATCCAATATTTGGATAATCGAATGTCGAATAACCGAAGGTCCTCTGTCGTCAGGAATCGAGATACTGTTGCTCTTCATAACGTTGGGAATAGCAGAACAGTGGAACAGTGAATTTTTAAAAAATTCATTCATGGGATGTCAGTGCCACTGCCCAGTCCAGTACTTCTGCCCAGGGGGCAGTTGGGAGTCAACCACATGGCTGTGGGGTCTGGAGTCGCTTGTAGGCCAGACCAGGTAAATTCAGCAGATTTCCTTCTCTTTGTGAATCAGGTTTTTTTTTCCCCCCAACAATGGTCATAATTAGACTCCTAATTCCAGATTTTATAATTATTTAAAATTCCATCATCTGTCATGGCAGGATACAAACCCATGTCCTCAGAACATTACCTGAGCCTTTGGATTCATTTTGTAATAACTAAACCACTATACCATCACCTCCTCCTCATTAGAAAGTTTAAGGTAATTTAAAAGTTGGTAGAGTAGTTAGAAATGTTCTCATTCAAACAATGGGGAGAATCCATAAAGTGAGAGCTGGGCTATTTCAGTATTAGAGTTATAGAGTGATAGAGATGTACAGCACAGAAACAGTGCTTTCAGTCCAACTTGTCCATGCCAACCAAATATCCTAAATTAAACTAGTCCCACCTGCCAGCATTTGGCCCATATCCCTCCAAACCTTTCCTATTCCTATACCCATCCAGATGCCTTTTAAATGTTGTTATTGTACCAGCCTTCACCGCTTCCTCTGGCAGCTCATTCCATACACACACCAACCTCTGGGTCCCTTTTAAATCTTTCCCCTCTCACCTTAAACCTATGCCCTCTAGTTTTGGATTCCCCCATCCCATAACTCTAGTTATGATGACACTAGTAAGGACTTTTTTAAACAAATGGCAATGCATATTTGGAAGAATCTCCCTCAAAAAAATCTGCAGAGTTTGGAGTGAGAAAGATTGGGAGGAAGCTATTGAAAATTGGGCCAATTCAACACGGCACCCTGTTCCCTGGGCAACATCTCTGTCTCAAGCTTGCCGCAGAGCTCCAGTGAAACTCAGCGCAAGCTGGAAGAACTACACCTCACTTTCTCCAGACTCAATATCGAGTTCAACAATTCAGAGGCTTGAGGCACCTTCACATGTGCTTACCGCGACTCCCACACACCAGGCCTTGTTATCACATGGTATCCTATTGCCTACCACCCATTGTTAACCAGTAATTGTCCATTAATAGCTTTTCATTCTCTCAGGCTAATTGTTACCCATTCCTTTGTCTGTCCACTGGTTCTTCTTTCTCTTTGGGCTTTATCTCCATCTATCATTTACTCTTTATCCCTCCCCCCACCCTATCTTCTGCATAAAAACCACCTTTCCTCACTGCCATCAGTTCTGAGGAAGGGTTATTGAAACCAAAACGTTATCTCCCAATTCTGTCTATTGATGCTGCCCGACCTGCTGACATTTTCTGCCAATCTCTCTGTTTGTAAGTGAAAATTGGGATTGGAATTGTTAGATCAGGGCTGATGTGACATCGTCAGAAAACACCCATGCCAGGATGATATTGTCTGAATGCTGCGCTGTATGGTAGCTCACTAACAAACACCATGAAGATTAGATTCTTGTTGAGATGGATGTCTTAAAAATGATTAACAACACTATTGCATTGTTATACAATCGTAGACTCACACACACAAGAGTTCTATGTTTACTAATGTTACAGTACTTTACAAGCACCTAACTGACTGAACACATTCCATTAACAGGATGGGTGAAGGTGAGGGGATTACCTTTATCAAGTGTTATGTCACTGTCTCACAGAGACACTGTCTGTTTGGTCTGGAATCTGTACAATAACTAAAAAAGGGCTAAAAACAGACAGCCAGAATCAAGGGACAGATCAGATAGGAACTAG
This sequence comes from Chiloscyllium plagiosum, assembly GCF_004010195.1. Lineage (NCBI taxonomy): Eukaryota > Metazoa > Chordata > Chondrichthyes > Orectolobiformes > Hemiscylliidae > Chiloscyllium > Chiloscyllium plagiosum. The sequence continues at coordinate 5,649,522 of NC_057713.1, forward strand.
CTGAATAGTAGAGTCTGTTGTAGTTAACAAAAAGTTGGTTCAGAAATCCTAATCAGGATTAGAAACTTTCATTCTGACCCTGATCGGATTAAAAAGTACCCATTCTCATCTGATGTCACCATACACTGAAGGTTCCACAACAGGGCTCCCGTTAGGGGGTGTTGCCTGCCCAGTGCCAGAGATCAGGACATCTACTCAGGGCTGGAGAGGGGCAGGATCCAGTCATCTTGGCCCATGGAGGTGCCAATGACACAGGCTTGGCAAAGCAGAGGGCTTTGCATTGAACTGAATTGTCACGTGTACCGAGGCACAGTGAAAAGCTTTGTCTTGTGAGCAATACAGGCAGATCACAGAGTTAAGTAGCATAGATAGTAAATAATAGGTAAACAGCAGCAAAAACAAAAACACAGGGACAGGCGAATGTTAAGAGTTCGTGAGGCCATTCAGTATTCTAACAACAGTGGGGTAGACACTGTTACGAAACCAATTGGTGCATGTATTCAGGCTTCTGTACCTTCTCCCTGATGGTAGAGGTTGTTGAAGTCAGTATGAGGAGGTCAGTGTCAATATAAGAAGCAGAACTCCCAAAGATCATAGTCTTTGTATTATTACTGTGGTCCCATTCAAACTGGCAAAGGGCAAATCAGGTCAGAGAGTGGGAGGTGAATGCATGGTATGGGGGAAGTAGACCTGGTTCACGGGGCACCAGTATTGGGGAAAGTACAAATGTTGGTCTCCATCCAAACTGCGCTGGGGCCAGTGTTCTTGCCAATTGCATTAAATAGGGAAGCAGACAGCGTTTTAAACTGAGTAATGGATGTAAAGGAATCAAACCTGGGAAGATGTGGTTCATACCAAGAGTAGACTTAAGGCCAAAGAGAAAGGTACTGCGAGGGGAAATGATACATAGGTGGGATAGGAAGGAATAAAGATGATAAATCTGAGAGATACAATCATCCCATCACACAGTGCAGAAGAGGCCCTTTGGCCATCGGGTCAACTACCAAACTACACAACGGCCTACATCACCCCCACTTTCCCACACTAGGCCCATTGCCTTGAATGTTATGACACTGTGCTCATCCAAGTATCTTTGAAAGGTTGTGAGGTTTTCCACCTCAGCTCCCCTCCCAGGCAATGCATTCAGGACCCCCCCCTCCCCCCTCACCGTCCACGTGAAAAAGCTCTTTCTCAAAGTCCCATCTAAATCTCCTGCCCCTTCATCTTAAAAATGATATCCTTTCCTTCTCGACCCTTCAACTAAGGGGAGCAGCTGCTTTCTATTTACGATGTTCACGCCTCATAAACTTATACAGACTCCCCCCCTCAACGTTCTCTGCTCCAAAGAAAATAGCCCGAGTTTATCCAGCCTCTCTCCATCACTGAGATGTTTCATCCCGGGCAGCATTCAGGCCAGCACGGTGGCTCAGTGGTGAGCACTGCTGCCTCATAGCGCCAGGGACCTGGGTTTGAGTGCAGCCTCAGGCAATGGTCTGGGTGGAGTTTGCACATTCTCCCCGTGTCTGCGCAGGTTTCCTCTCGGTGCTCCGGTTTCCTCCCACAGTCCAAAGTTGTGCAGGTTAGGGTGGATTGGCCATGCTATATTACCCATACTATTTAAAGATGTGTAGGTTAGATGCATTAGTCAGAGACAAATATAAGATAATTGGGTAGGTGGAATGGGTCTAAGTGGGTTACTCTTTGGAGGGTTGGTGTGGACCAAAGGGACTGTTTCCACACTGTAGAAATTCTTCTAAACAATTTCCCTCTGCACCCCCTCCAGTGCAGTCACATCCTTCCTACAGTGTGGGGACCAGAACCACACACAGTACTCCAGCTGTGGCCTCACCAAAGTCCTGTACGGCTCCAACGTGATCTCCCTACCCTTATAGTCTATGCTGTTACAACATGTCAGTGAACCCCTCTGTTAATTAACCAAACACCCAGAAAAGCTCACCCCACCTCATAATCTGTTAAAGTATGAGTGACAGAGAGCTCCCAAATTCCACTATTTAAAGAAAGTAACATCAATTTATTTTTTTAACTCTAAACGTGAACATTCAACAACAACTATTCATAACTCTGAGACCCCCCTTTCTCTTAACTGCTTACTATCTACCTCTAACTTTATAACAATATGCTGTTCCAAGAAGACACTTATTAAAATTTCAAAACCACATAGCTGCTGTTGTCTTCTGTGTCTGTCTTCTTCTGGCTGAGGATCACCTTGGGTCATCTACTTTCTTTTTACTGTGGGTATGTTTTATACAAAAAGGTACCTTTGATAGAGAGTGGTTCCTAATTTCTTGGAGAGCGAGAAGTTTGCTCTCAGTGTGTTTCTGTCTCAATGGCACTTGCTCTTTGATCAATTTTCAAAATGCTCAGATTTTATACCACCTGAAATATCAGATCATCTCATTGGTTCGATGTTGGAAAAACAATAAATTCAAACTCGATTGGGTTTTAGTATCCTGGGGCATAATTTAACCTGATTGGTTAAATTCGAATTGTTGTCAAAACAACAACCAAAACTCAGATATACATTTCACAGCCAAATGTTACATATTTTCAATTTCCCAGCACTCTCTGGGATTGCCATCTCGTCATATACACAGGGGCTTATAAGCTCTCAGTTCAGAACAGCATTCTCTTTTTCCCTTAAAGGTGCAGGACATGCCTTCAACTTCATACCAATGCTATGGCTGATAAAGGTAAGTGGCCTTCATAACCAACCATTAGCCTGTCCTGCCACGTTCAGGGATCTGTGGTCAAGCATCCCAAAATCTCTCTGTTTCTCTCAGCTTCCTCGTGTTTTGCCATTCATTGAGTGCTCCCTTGTCTTGTCTTGTTCTTGAGCCAGCCAATAATTAAGCGACAACAGATTTACAAAAGTGTAGAAAGAATTAGGGGAGGAGATTGACACATGGTACTATTGCTAACATATTAATCCAGGAGCCCAGGTTAGGTTCCAGGGACTTGGGCACAAATCCTACCATGGCCATCTCATGGAAGGATGAACACTAACTCCTAAGGTAATCTAATTCATTATATATCCTCCACTTCTCAGGACCACAGGTTTATATATACAACTTATTCTAAGGACTCCACAGGACTGCTCAAAAGGTGAAGCTAGAAGTCTCCCTCTCTAACCTTAGATGTTTTCCTTAGGACATTTTTTCAAAAAAAAACTACACTTGAAAGTTTCTAGAAAGTTGTGAGAGGCCCCATGATTTAGCTTGCTAGATTTCAAAATGATCTGAAATAAACTAAAACAAAATCCATTAGTGACACACATTCTAAAGCTAAGCCTTAGAAACTGTTTTAAAAATAATCACCATGGCTACAGAAATACTTGTCAGTTTATTATTAACTTCAGGCACATAGAAAACCCACAGATTCCTAAGTGAAAAACCAAAATGCCAAGTTTATAATACATGATCTAAAGTATGTCCCTGTATAATCCCACAGTTTACATTTTAGAAATATCATGAAACCATTCAAATAGATTGATACTTTATAATCCTCCTGTGGTTCAGTAAATAACATTCAATACCACTGAGGCAGAGAACGTCGGTTCAAGTCCCATCCCAGGACTTAAAACAAGAATGGAGATGGACACTCCAAAGCAGTAAGGAACATCTGATGTCCTGGATGATATTATCCTTCTCCCGAAACCAGCTGAGAGTTCTGTTCACAGTGTTGCTCATGGGACTGGCTGGCCCATGGCTATCTTCAGAACACTGCCTGGAATGTGGGGGGCTCAGAGTCAACAGAGACATTCAAGAGGGTGTTGGCTAATTATTTGGATAGATATGGTGAGCAGGGATATGTGGAAAGGGCAGGAGATTGGCACTGGGGGTAGAACAAGTGCAGGCACAATGGGCCCAATCGCCTCCTTCTGCACATTAATAAATTCTGTGATGTGTAATTGGCTGCAAAGACCGTTGAGACATTGCAAGGATGGGAAGGTGTAAGAGCAATGCACTTCTAGCTCCCCTGTCACCTGGGATAGCGACCTATTTACAAGAACTCACAGCATTTTTTATCCCAGGTTCCCCCCAATGCTTGGAGACAGATTGGCTCCAAGAATCTGTGATGTATTTCATTATACCCTGAATACCAGCAGCAAAACTGATGACAATCCCCATCTGTGGCATGAAGCCACCCTCAGGTCTTGTATCCATGTTTGGTCAGTCTATAAGTATCCCCACTTTAAAAGGCAGAGTGGAGATATCAGGGTGCCTGACCTCCATGGAGACTGTTCACTTGGTATTGGAGGGCAGGATTCAACAATGTCATCTTATCATAGGCAACCTTTGACTACCAAGGGGCAAGTAAGTGGAGGCAAGGAGAGATGTATGCACACACGCACACACACACACATACACACACACACATATACACACACATGCATGCACATACACTCACACATACACATACACGCACGCACATACACGCACACATACACACACTCACACTCACACACACACACACTCATACTGTCACACATACACACACACATATACACATACATACCTACACACACACTCACACACACATACACACACACATACACTCCTACATACACACACATATACACACACACATACATACACACATATACACACATACACACCACACGCCACACACAGACACGCCACACACAGACACACCACACACAGACACACATACATTTGAGGACCAGCTCTGAGAATCTCCTCCTCTTTCCTGCTTTCGCACTCACACTCTCTCTCTCGCTTTCACTCTCCCTCTCTCTCTCTCTTTTTCTTTATGAATAATGATAAAAGATCCATGTAGTAGAGAGCCCAATTTACCTGCTCAGAGGATGCGTACAATAATTTACCTATAGCCATAATGACTAGGTAAAATTTGTTCTAATTTCTAATATATGAAATCAAACTCTATATTCTAAATATCTAAGCTTAATGGTATTTAAAGGTACCAACATCACAACATGAAATCAATCTTTAAAATCGACCAAATACTTTAAAACAGAGAACATAACTTCAAATATTTATTTTAAATCATAATTATACATGAGGTACATGTAATAGATGTGGCATGGTGGCTCAGTGGTTAGCACTGCTGCCTCACAGCGCTAGGCACCTGGGTTCGATTCCACGTTCGGGCAACTGTCTGTGTGGAGTTTGCACATTGTCTCTGTTTCCTCCCACAGTCCAAAGATGGTGTTGGACTGGGATGGAAAAAGTCAAAAGTCACACAACACTAGACAGACTTCACCTGACAAAGGGGCAGAGCCCCGAAAGCTTGTGATTCCAAATAAATCTCTTGGACAATAACCAGATGTCATGTGACTTCTGACTTACTCCCAAACTATGCAGGTTATGTGGAATGGCCAGGGGAAATGTGAGATTATTGAGTAGGATGCTTTTTGGAGGGTCGGTGTGAATTTGATGGGCTGAATGGCCTGCTTCCACACTGTAGGGATCCGATAAAACTCCTCTGCTGCTAATACTCCCTCCTCTTACTGTGTAGTACTGGCCAAGCCCTCTGTAGCTGCCTCAGTGCACAGTTTTTGGATGGGTTTCTTCAGCTCAGCCAGCACTTGTGGAGTTACTGAAATCAAAGGCTTCAGAGATCATTAGGAGCTTAAAGCTGAAGAAATTAAAGTTAACTTCTACTTGAGTCTGAATGACTTGTAAACCTGTCAGGGTTGTAGACAAGCAGATTGATTAATGTGCTTTAGATCTGGCAACCATCACTAACTAGCAAAGAAATCCTGCTGTCCTTGTCACGACCTGGAAAATAATGTAAGGGAAATTGGTGAAGGTAACTGGAGTTCTGCTTTTCATCAAATTAATTGACATTTGACAAATATAGATGCTGACACGGGCGAGTCCAGTTGAATGGCATCTTGGAGAAGGTACCCCAGGTAGAATTGATCATCTTGGATTGGTCACTAATGATCCTGTCTCTTAACTGAGTCTCACCTTGTGCAAAGGAACTGTGCACTGTCATTGCTTTATCCATCTCAAGAAGATTACAGAACGGTTGTAAACGACCCTGAAAAGTCATAGAAAAAGTTGCAGGCAACTTTTGAAGAAGGCAAGGCGAACAAAGATGACCAAGAGTGGAAATTGGGATGAGCTTTTGTTCAGTAAACCTCCTACCCTGGCCACTCCCTCTCATTGGATTCAGCATTTAGGGATACGAAATACTGAAGCTGACTGGTCAGAGTTTACTTTGTAATCAGCAGTAAACTCCTTGTGGGAGCTTGCTGTGCACTAATTGGCTCCTGTGCTTCATATTTTAAAACCCACTTCAAAACTACATCACACTGCGTCAGGATTTCAGGGCCCTGGAGATAACACGCGATGTTGTCATGGTGTTGTATTTCGCTGAGTGTAAGTACCACAGTACGGGTGAACTCAAAAGACTTTAGAGCAGTGGTTCCTAAACATTTCAGTATCAAGGCACGTTTTAATGAGACAAACAAAAATTGCTGGTACAACTCAGCAGGTCTGGGAGCATTTGTGGAGAGAAAGCAAAGTAAACATTTCTGGTCCAGTGAACTTTCTTCAGAACTTCAGTAAAGCCTACAATTCCATGACCCACCCTATTCTTCTCAGCTGAACTGATTGCTCATAAACATGACATCTACTCGTTCTGACTCTGGTTAAGGCTTGACTGGAGAGGTTTACGGACATAATGTAAACAAGAAGCTAAAGAAAGAGCAAACGTGCTAATGTTTCAAACTCACCAGCAAAGCCTTACTGTCTTCAACTGGGAGCACATTTTCAAAATCTGCTCAATCCAACTCTTTCTAACTATTAATGAACAGTGGATCACAGCAAAACACAAAGTGGAGTGAACTGCAGTTGACTGGGTCAGTGAGAAACCTGGGGTTGCCAGTGTGGGTTAAGCCTTTGGATCTGAGGAACAATTAATGAGAGGGATTCAGAAGATCATAAAGACAGAGGAGCAGAAATTAGGCCATTCAGCCCATCATGTGTGCTCCGTCATTCAATCATGGCTGATAATGTTCTCAAACCCATTCTCCTGCTTTCTCCCCGTAACCCTTGAACCCCTTAATACTCAAGAACATATCTATGTCAGTCTTAATTACACTCAATGACCTGGCCTACACATCCTTCTGTGGCAGTGAATTCCGTAGCTTCACCACTCACCGGTTGAAGATGTTTCTACTTATCTCTGTTGTAAATCTCTTCCCTTTACTCTAAGACTGCACCCTCAGGTCCTAGTCTCTCCGATCAATGGAAGCATCTTCCCAACATCTACTCTATCCAGGCCATTCAGTGTCTGTATGTTTCAATTAGACTCCCCCTCATCCTTCTAAACTCCAGACCCAGAGTCCTCAAACGTTCTTCATATGTTAAACCTTTCATTCCTGGGACCATCCTCGTGAACCTTCTCCGAACCCGTTCGGAGATATGGGGCCCAAAACTGTGCCCAATTCCTGCAAATCTTGCTGCGCTGACCAGCTCCTGCTTTCTTTGCAGCGTTGAAAATGCAAACTCACAGAGGGGTGTTGTTGCAAATGGCAGGACTACAGCAATCACATGGTCAGAGATTGTCAGACATTCATGAAGCACAAAAGACATACAAAGACATTTCCCCAAACTTAAGCTTCATTCTGGACGTAGGTTTTCCCGCTGAGCTGCAAGGTTCGAAAATGAACCATCCAGCTCAGCGAGCAAACCTACATCTAGACCTCAACCTGAGCTACAAATCTTCTCAAAACTCGCTCCAGCCTCATTGTGCGTTCCATTGTACCTCTGCGTATTCCTCTTTCTCTTTTAATGTCAGCTTATGTATCAGAAGACAGTGAACTAGATGGATCATGTATCCAGTCAACATTTGGTTGAAGGAAAGTGGAATCGTAACTTGGCTTGCGCTGTTTTGAGATGTCTGAATTATGAGGCTGTGTACCTTAACAGCTGTGTCTGCTATTGACAATGTTGAAATGATCCGCCTTGCACTGCCTCTCACCAAAGGCCCCAGCCTCAACCTGAAGGCCTGAGGCATCTCCACGATGGTCAGGATTGCCTTGTTCTTTGCCTGTGTGTTAGTGTTCAGCTGGCTGGACATGACTGGGAGATGTGCCAGCCTAGCCCCTCATCAGATAACAATGCTTTCTAAGGCAATTCATGTCTTATCAGTTCACACCAGATCGCATAAACCCAAGAGAACCTGACCCCATGATGACCACCGCACTTCAGTGTGTAATCAGTACACCCTGACATTTGGCTCACAAAATAGTGAACAAACGTCATTTTGATGGTGGTGGTTTTATGTCATGCATGATTTTCACGACTTGATCTGATCCTGTGCCTAACCTGCTGGTGTTGTTTTGGATACACTGTGGACGTTTGTCTGAATGCCAAGTCTTTGCTCTTCCACCTGACTGACAAATCCCTTGACATTCCCCCATCATGGAGACTGCTCCGTCAGTGCCAGTGCTCCAACACGTGGCCCAGGTCGGTGTGATCTTTAACTTTGTCCACCCCAGTCCAACACCTGCGCCTCCACATCATGGCAAACATTGACCAACATACGTGAGATCATTGGAAGCCCACCCATGTGCAGGCACTGTGGTGTTACTGTCTTCAGTAATAGCCACTGAGGCTCCAGAGGAGACTGGAAATGCAGGCACAGCCTCCGAACTCAATTAAAGCTATGCTGTTTCCTCATTTAGCGCCATACATCGCACCCCGCCCCAGTGACATTCACTGGTTGAAAACCATTGCTCCAGGAGATCTCTACATCAGACTAGTCAGGAGCTCTTCAGAATCTGGGAGCATGTAAACATGGACACAAGAACAAAACAGACTAATTCTTATCCAATGGAACCATAAGTGAGTGTCGAGTATATTTGGGAAAGCTATGGCATCGTGCTATTACCACTTGGCTGTTAATCCAGAGACCGAGGTAATGTCCTTGCCCCAACCCTTGCACATCAGGCCTTGTCATCACATGGACTGTTACCACAAACATCCCATTGCCAGCCACTAATGGCCCCCATTAGCAGAAATTCATTCTCTCAGATTGACCCGTAACTATTCCTTTGTTTGTCTAACAGTTCTTCCCCCTCTTAGGGCTCTGTCTTCACCTATCATTTACTCTCCGCCCCAATCGACCAACCCATCTTCTCTACAAAAACCATCCTTTTCCTAGCTACCATCAGCTCTGAAGAAGGAGCACTGGATCCATTGCATTGACTCTGTTTTCTCTCCATAGATGTTGCCAGACCTGTTGGGTTTCTCCGGTAATTTCTGTTTTTGTGCCCAGGCAATGTTTGGGGACAAATCCAACCATGTCAGAGATGGTGGAATGTGGATTCAATAAAAGTCTGAAGTCAAGAGTCTAGAGATGACATGAAACTGCTGTCAGTTGTTGGGGTTGGTGGGAGTGGCTGGAGTTAATTTACTGATGCCCTTTAGGAGAGGTACCAGCTGATGTGGATGTGACTCCAGACCTGACAGTAATGGCCTAACTGACTGGTGAGCTCTAAGTGCTGACTTCGCCAGTAATGCTAATGTTTTATGAATAAATTTTTTAAAACAAGTCTACAATTGCCAAATATTTCATATGAAAGCCAATTATGATATATGCTTCGTCAAAGATTGAAAAATAGACCAAGAGTCAACTGGAGAAAGGAACTTTAAACATCACTCTGTCATGTGTAAAGACAGCTTAAAGGCCAGCGAGGTAAAGGAAACATTTTGGAAACAAGAAAACCAGCAGAGATTAGACTAGATTCCCTACAGTGTGGAAACAGGCCCTTCGGCCCAACTAGTCCACGCCGACCCTCCGAAGAGTAACCCACCCAGATCCATTTCCCTCTGACTAATGCACCTAACACTACGGGCAATTTAGCATTGCCAATTCACGCTGACCTGCACATCTTTGTGACTGTGGGAGGAAACCGGAGGAAACCCACACAGACACGGGGAGAATGTACAAACTCCACACAGACTGTCGCCCGAGGCTGGAATCGAACCTGGGACCCTGGTGCTGTGAGGCAGCAGTGTTAACCACTGAACCGCCATGCTGCCCTTAGCAATAGCTTAGTAATAGCCTAATAATAGCCCTTAGTACTAGTAGAGCTTAGTAATAGCTTTTAAACAGCAGCAGACCAATCTTGAAATCGGGGGGAGAAAGTGAGGTCTGTAGATGCTGGAGATCAGAATCAAAAAGTGTGGTGCTGGAAAAGCGCAGCAGGGTCAGGCAGCATCCGAGGAGCAGGAGAATCGACGTTTTGGACAAGAGCCCTTCAGGAATCCCTCAGATTCAGTCAGCAGAGTTTTGGATGAGGTCAAGTTGAACAAACGGATACTATTAATGTCAAACTTCAAAACCTTAAATAGATATTCCTTCTGGATATTGAAACAGAAGGAAACTATGACTTGCTGGTGGTTCAGGTTAAGCCCAACATATGGAGAACGTGAGGCCTACAAATGCTGGAGAACAGAGTCAAGAGAGTGGTGCTGGAAAAGCACAGCAGATCAGGCAGCATCCGAGGAGCAGGAAAATCGATGTTTTGGGCATAAGCCCTTCATCAGGAAATGTACCGGATGAAGAGCTTATGCTCGAAACGTAGATTCTTCTGTTCCTTGGACACAGCCTGACTGGCAATCTTTAAACAAAAACAGTGAGAGCAGTGAAAGTGCACGAGCAGCTAAGGGGAGAAATCTGTACGAAGTATCCAGGAGAAAGAGTCCGGTTACTGGATGCCGAAAGTGAATTTGACCTCTGAAGGGAAGGGACAAAAAAGCTTAGTTTGCACCTGAAAGATCAGGCTGAGAAAGACAAGCAGGACTTCTAATTGTGAGTTACCCAGTTCCTGAACAACACACACGATGACAAAGTTAACAACAGCGATTTGAGCAACAGGATTAAAGAATATCAATTGAGGAAGGAAAAGCTAAAACAGGGACAGACATCATTCCCGTACTTGCAAGTATCAGAGGCCTGACGGTGAAGTTAGTGAAGTTTTCAAAGCCACAATGATTCAACAACAACTTTAATAAATAAAGACTATCACAAGTCAAAACAAAGAGTGTAGGATGAGGAGATCAAAATCATTATCATTAAGAAAATGACAATTTCAACAATCAAACAATGCAGTTAGAGTTGCCTATCCCAAACAGGAAAATGTAAACTTCCAGGTCTATTTGATGGAGTAGGGAATTGGTGCTTTGGAAAACACAATTCCCAAGATTTCAAACAGCTTCAGGTTTGGACATCGGATTAGCACATTTCTGTACTAACTGGGAACAACAACAGGTCATCGATGAGAGATGGTCGAGAAGGAAATGACATATGACAACTCCCTAGCAGATTTTGATCAATATTCTAATTCAAGAACAAATGGGACACTGATGGGATTACACTTCAACAGCAGATATCAACTTGCAAGTGAGTCTGTGGACGATTTCATTCACAGTCTGTATGTATTATCTGAGCCATGCAGCTATAGAAACTTGCAATGAAAGCTCTTTTGCAACAGAATTGTGAATGGTTTCTTAGATCAATCAGTTCGTGAACATTAATCACGTTCTGAGGGTTGGGCATGGCATGCAGGGCTCCTTCTGTACTTCAATTCTGCCAATTCTCAAAAATGCATGAAACTCATGCCTCCTTTTTCACAGCAGTCAGCTGCTGTTTTCTGAAATTAAAAGGTCCTTGACCCATTGTACTGGAACCCCCTGAGTGAAGGCTACCCAAATACACTTGCAAAGTAAGCAGCAAGGCAGGCAGCATCAGGAGGGAGGGCCACACAGCAAGGCAGGCAGCATCAGGAGGAACACAGATGTGTCCCTCTCCCTCCTGATGCTGCCTGCCTTGCTGTGTCCCTCTCCCTCCTGATGCTGCCTGCCTTGCTATGTTCCCCCAGCCTCTTGTTTGTGCAGTTTTATTTTGTCCCTAGCCCAGTTTGGCTTAGCAAATGACAGGCAACACCCGGGATAAGTGACATGCCTTTACGTCTGTGCTCGATGGCATGGCTTGACAGTGGTAAGAGAAGCCTACCATCTCCATGTGAAGGCAAAAAGCATAGAGACACAAGGCAAGGCATCAGTGAGGCTCAGATTGACTGGGTACTCTGACAGTGAAGAGCCCAAAGCTACAGCCTGGCCCAGGTTATCAGCAGGGTATGTGTTCCTCCAATGAGTCTACAGTGTCCAAGCTGCAGCATTGCAGTGAGAGTTATGAGTATAGTCCTGGTTGCAGCATTGCAGTGACTACTATCAGTGCAGTCCTGGCTGCAGCATTGCAGTGAGCATTATCAGTGCAGCCCTGGCTGCAGCATTGCAGTGAGAGTTATCTGTGCAGTCCTGGAAGCAGCATTGCAGTGAGAGTTATCAGTGCAGCCCCGGCTGCAGCATTGCAGTGAGAGTTATCAGTGCAGTCCAAGCTGCAGCATTGCAGTGAGAGTTATCAGTGCAGTCCTGGAAGCAGCACTGCAGTGAGAGTTATCAGTGCAGTCCTGACTGCAGCATTGCAGTGAGTGTTATCAGTGCAGTCCTGGCTGCAGCATTGCAGTGTTATCAGTGCAGTCCAGACTGCAGCATTTCAGTAGAGATATCAGTGCAGTCCTGGCTGCAGCATTGCAGTGAGAGTTATCAGTGCAGTCCAAGTTGCAGCATTGCAGCAAGAGTTATCAGTGCAGTCCTGGCTGCAGCATTGCAGTGAGAGTTATCAGTGCAGTACTGGCTGCAGCATTGCAGTGAGAGTTATCAGTGCAGTCCTGGCTGCAGCATTGCAGTGAGAGTTATCAGTGCAGTCCTGGCTACAGCATCGCAGTGAGAGTTATCAGTGCAGTCCTGACTGCAGCATTGCAGTGAGAGTTATCTGTGCAGTCCTGGAAGCAGCATTGCAGTGAGTGTTATCAGTGCAGTCCAAGCTGCAGCATTGCAGTGAGAGTTATCAGTGCAGTCCTAGCTGCAGCATTGCAGTGAGAGTTATCAGTGCAGTCCTGACTGCAGCATCGCAGTGAGAGTTATCAGTGCAGTCCTAGCTGCAGCATTGCAGTGAGAGTTATCAGTGCAGTCCTGGCTGCAGCATTGCAGTGAGAGATATCATGCACTCCAGACTGCAGCATTGCAGTGTGAGTTATCAGTGCAGACCTGACTGCAGCATTGCAGTGAGTGTTATCAGTGCAGCCCCGGCTGCAGCATTGCAGTGAGTGTTATCATCGCAGTCCTGACTTCAGCATTGCAGTGAGTGTTACCAGTGCAGTCTAAGCTGCAGCGTTACAGTGCGAGTTATCAGTGCAGCCCAGGCTGCAGCATTGCAGTGAGAGTTATCATGCAGTTGTGGCTGCAGCCTTGCAGTGAGTGTTATCAGTGCAGTCCTGACTGCAGCATTGCAGTGAGAGTTATCAGTGCAGCCCTGGCTGTAGCATTGCAGTGAGTGTTATCAGTGCAGTACTGGCTGCAGCATTGCAGTGAGTGTTATCAGTGCAGTCCTGACTGCAGCATTGCAGTGAGAGTTATCAGTGCAGTCCTGGCTTCAGTATTGCAGTGAGAGTTATCAGTGCAGTCCTGGCTTCAGTATTGCAGTGAGAGTTATCAGTGCAGTCCTGACTGCAGCATTGCAGTGAGAGTTATCAGTGCAGTACTGGCTGCAGCATTGCAGTGAGAGTTATCAGTGCAGTCCTGACTGCAGCATTGCAGTGAGAGTTATCAGTGCAGTACTGGCTGCAGTATTGCAGTGAGTGTTATCAGTGCAGTCCTGACTGCAGCATTGCAGTGAGAGTTATCAGTGCAGTCCTGGCTTCAGTATTGCAGTGAGAGTTATCAGTGCAGTCCTGACTGCAGCATTGCAGTGAGTGTTATCAGTGCAGTACTGGCTGCAGCATTGCAGTGAGTGTTATCAGTGCAGTACTGGCTGCAGCATTGCAGTGAGTGTTATCAGTGCAGTACTGGCTGCAGCATTGCAGTGAGTGTTATCAGTGCAGTACTGGCTGCAGCATTGCAGTGAGTGTTATC
>NC_057713.1:5664861-5681893 GCF_004010195.1 Chiloscyllium plagiosum
CTGCAGCATTGCAGTGAGTGTTATCAGTGCAGCCCCGGCTGCAGCATTGCAGTGAGAGTTATCAGTGCAGCCCCGGCTGCAGCATTGCAGTGAGAGTTATCAGTGCAGTCCTGGCTGCAGCATTGCAGTGAGAGTTATCAGTGCAGTCCTGGCTGCAGCATTGCAGTGAGAGTTATCAGTGCAGTCTAAGCTGTAACATTGAAGTGCAGGAAGCATTGTATAAATGGATGAGTCATGCAGCATTGCAGTGAGAGTTATCAGTGCAGTCCTGGCTGCAGCATTGCAGTGAGAGTTATCAGTGCAGTCTAAGCTGTAACATTGAAGTGCAGGAAGCATTGTATAAATGGATGAGTCATGCAGCATAAGGAGTCTTAGAGGTTGGCACAAGTTGGACGCCAATGTCTGTGGGTGTGGTGTATGTGCAGCCAGTGCCCATGGAGCATGCCCTGAGATGTTGGATCTCAGTTAGCACCGTGGAGGTCATTCTGAGGGAGCAGTGAGAGGAATCCATCAGGTTCCTGCTCTGGTTTCACACCTGGGTTTGTTTGGCACGGTCGTGAGAGAGGAGTGTGAGTATTAATGCGGCATGTTGTGGTATTAACAAGGTGATTAATGTGCCATCTTTGGAAAGGCGATGGCCTCACGGTATTATCCCTGCAATGCTCATTCTGGGACCCAGCTAACGTACTGGGGACCTGGGTTCGAATCTCACTTTGGCCGATGGTGGAATTTGAATTCATTAAGCATATGGAAAGCAGAGTCTGGGTCTGTGCACCTTAGAAGGATGAGGGCGGTCTGACTGCAACATACAGAATGGATATTGGCAAGATGTTTCCAGTGGTAGGAGAGACTAGGACCTGGGGGCACAGCCTTAGAGTAAAGGGAAAGACCTTTCAAACGGAGAGAAGGAGAAACGTCTTCAACCAGAGAGTGGGGAATTTATCAACCTCCTTGCCACGGAAGGCTGTGGAGGCCAGGGCATTGAGTATATTTAAGACTGAGATAGATAGGTTCCTGAGTATCAAGGAGATCATGGGTTACGGGGAGAAAGCAGGATAATGGCGTTGAGAAACTTATCGGCCGTGATTGAATGGTGGAGAATGGCCTAATTCCTGCTCCATTGTCTTATGATGACCATGAAATCATTGTCGATTGTGGGGAAAACTCCATCTGGGTCACTAATGTCCTTTCGGGAAGGAAACTGCCATCCTTACCTGGTCTGGCCTACATGCGACTCCAGACCCACAGCCAATATGATTGACTCTTAACTGCCCTCTGGACAATTAGGGATGGGACAATACATGCTGCCTGGCCAACGATGCCCTCATCCCGAGAAGAAATAAAGAAATCCCTCCTTTATTGGCAGCTTGCCCAGTGGGAGTCATTTATGATAAACGTAATGCATTCAGCAAGATATTCACAATGTTGAGACCGGTCTTGGCCATAAGTCCCACCACTGGCCACGTGTCTCTCAGACACTGAATCATGTCTCTGGCAGGCAGAGATGGATCCCCCAAATCGCCCTCCTGTTTTCCCTTTGAAATACAAAGCTCAGGAGAATTATAAGCTGAAAGGGCCACAGTGTGGGCTCTCAGAAGGACAGAGGCCAGCTGGGAGAGGTGTGAGGTGATGCATTTTGATCGGAAGAACAGGGTGAGAGAAAGTATGAAACCTCTAGAGAGGGGTACAGGCGCAAAACTGTACTTCCAATCAACCTGCTCAGACATGTTATAACACACCTCTGGAGCAGGGGGGATATGAGCACTGGCCTCCTGGGTCAGTGGTAGGGACATTACCACAACATCACAAAAGAGACCTTGGCAAACATTTATAAGTCATAAGTCATTAAAGCTCGCAGGTCAGTTTGAGAGAAGACAGTACTTTTGTTTTCATTCATACAAATACAGAAACTCAGATAACTGCAGCAAGAGATGGCTATTCAGCTCTTGATGAAATTATGCAGGGCCTGGTGCTGGAGTGTTGCATGCGGTTTTAATCTCCTGACCTGAGGAAGGATGTTCTGGCTATGGGTGAACAGTTTCCCAGACTGGTTCCTGAGATGGCAGCACTGACGTATGAAGAGAGACTTGCCCTCTACCTCTGTCCAAGGTCCCAAAAGAGCCTTCCACATCCATCAGAGATTTCCCTGCACCCACACACGTCATCTACTATATCCATTGCTCCCAAAGTGGTCTCATGGGGAGACAGGACGCCAACTTGTGGAAAGTTTCCGAGAACATCTCTGGAACACCTGCACTAACCAACCCCACCGCCCTGTGGGTGACCACTTCAACTTCCCTTCCCACTCCACCGAGGACATGCAGGTCCTGGGCCTCCTCCACTGCCAAACCGTTACCGCCTGGAGGAAGAACGGTTCATCTTCCACCTTGGGACCCTCCAACCCCAGGGCATCAATGTGGACTTCACCAGTTTCCTCATTTCTCCTCCCCCCACGTTATCCCAGATCCAATCTTCCAACTTGGCACTGCCCTCTTGACCTGTCCAACCTGTCCATCTTCCTTTCCACCAATCGACTCCACCCTCCTCTCTGACCTACCACCTTTACCCCCACCTCCACCTAGCTATTGCACTCTCAGGTACTTGCCCCCCAGCCCCACCCCCTTCCCAGTTATCTCTCAGCCCCCTGGGTCACCCTGTCATTCCTGATGTAGGGTTTATGCTTGAAATGTTGACCCTCCTGCTCCTCGGATGCTGCCTGACCTGCTGTGTTTTTGCAGCACCACACTCAACTCTGAGCTCCAGCATCTGCAGACCTTACTTTGGCCCTGCCTCACTGGAATTTAGAAGGATACGGGGAGATCGCACAGAAACCTGTAAAATTCTAACCGGACTAGACAGAGTAAACACAGGAAGGATGTTCCCAGTGACTGGGGGGGGGGGGGGGGGAGGAGTCCAGAACCAGGGGGTCACAGTCTAAGGATACAGGGTGGGCCATTTCAGACTGAGATGAGGGGAAATGTCTTCACCCAGAGAGTGGGGAGCCGGTGGGATTCTCTGCCACAGGAAGTGGTTGAGATCAAAACATTGAATGTTTTCAAGAAGGAGTTAGATCCAGTTCTTAGGGATAAAGGGATCAAAGGATCTGGGGGAGAAAGTGGGAACAAGGGACTAAGTTGATGATCACCCATGATCCTATTAAATAGTGGAGCAGGCCCGAAGGGCCAAATAACCTCCTCCTGCTCCTATTTCTATGTTAAAACAGATAAAGGCACAGCCATCATTGGTGGAGTGATGCAAATAGAAATTGCATATCTAATTCGATATATTCTATATCTAAATTCGAGGGAGGTGATACTGTTGTACGATCTGTTCAGTGCTAACAGATTAAACCTACAAAGATTGCCTGTAACTTATGAGCTACATTTTGAAGTTACCTAACCAAGTGCTGCTTCCTGTTATAGGAATGAGACATGTTTGCTCACGGAGTTATGCAACATGACCTATGCAAACGATATGACAGCAAAGGTGCAGAAATGGCAGGTGCGAAATTTCAAACGAGGTGAGAGCTTTGAGAAACAACTCCTATCTTCCTGTTCCTGATCTAAAACTGACGTGCAAATTAGGAGCAGAAATAGACCGTTCGGCCCCTCTGCCATTCAATCCTATCACTCCACATTCCAACCTATCCCCAGTAATCCTTGCTCATCAATAATTTATCTCTCTGTGCTGTGAATAACATTCAAGGTTTCTTGCACTACCTTCTGAAAAGGAGACTTGCTGTTATTTGAGAAAAAAGAATTCATTTTATATCGCTCTGAAGTGGGACTTGTAAAATTTTTAGACAATGACCCCCTTGTTCGAGATTCGCCCAGAAGAGGAAACAATCTCTTCCCCATTCACCCAGTCAAAATGCTTCAGGATCATACACATTTCATTAAGTCATAGCTAAGGGCTGCATGGGGTGTCATCAAAGACCCCTCCCACCCCGGTTATAATCTCTTCCAGCATCTTCCGTCAGGCATAAGATACAGAAGACGAAACACACGTACTGACAGGTTCAAGGACAGCTTCTTCCTTGCCGCTATTAGACTTCTGAATGGACCTCTCCGGTTTCAAATCTAATGTTGATCTCACATTTTGCACACCATCTCTGCAGCCATTGTAATCCTCATTCTGTTAATCACCCTAAAGCACTTTCTATGGTATGACCTGCCTGTACTGCACGCAAAACAAAACTTTTCACTATATCTAAGTACATGTGATAGCAATAAATCAAATCAAATCAATTCAAATATGCAATCGCTCACTCTTTGTACAACATGCATCATTTTTTTCTTCTTCCTGTCAAAATAGGCAATGTAATATTTTTCCCCATTATGCTCCATGTGCCACATTGACACCCCCTCACCGAACCTGTCAACAGCATCCTCATGTCCCCCTTACCACTTACTTTCCCAGCTCCTTTTGCCATCCTGGGCAGCAACCACTCCAGACATGTCTGATAATTCTGCTAATATTGACCAGTGATGCGCTGTGATATTAATTTATCCTCAGGGTGCTCGGGGATTCGGGTCAATTGCAGAATAATTTCCTTGCCTGTTTACAGTCATAAATGTGGAGTCAATAAATCCCCTTCACATGCAGAACAAGGGCATAAGTACTAAAATCTTCCAAGTTCTTGGCTAATAATGTCCTGTGTCCTTGAGTGCACTCTAGCTAAATAATTTAAGCCCTGCTTTCTGCATTGATATTATCGAACAAAGACTTCTGTAGAGAGCATTCCTCTCCAATATTGGAAATAGTCTCCCGGTCTCCATAAATCAGTCCACCCCTGATGGTCAGGTCAGAAGGCTGAGTTCCTTCGATTCCGGTCCCTCTCGGTTTCCTTCAGGCCACACCAGCTGTGGTTTCACTGACCTTGTCACCTCCCACTGCCTGGCCAAAACAAAACTGCCCTCCCCCCAATCCTCCCTGCCTCACTCTCAGTAAGCTCTCTTTGGACCAGCCATTGGTCAGTTGGTAATGCCAGTGACTTCATTTCGCACTGTGGAGCTCTGGACACAACAGCGCTGGGGTTAGGGAGTGCTGCACAGTCAGAGGCGCTGCCTTTCAGTGGGGCTGTTAAATTGAGTCTGCAGCCGTTCAGGGGGAGGGAGAGCATCACATGGCACAACTCCAAGGATGAGTCACAGAGTGCTGTTTGTGCCTGGTCAAAATCTATCCCTCAACCAATATTGTAAAGTTATCGAGTCACTCTAAAAGAGTCTTGTAGTTGAAAATTTTTATCTTTACTTCATTTATTCACGAGATGCTGGTGTCACAGCCTGGGGCAGTGGTCATTGGCCAGTTCGGAGCAAGAGTCACCAGGCCTGAAACATTAACTCTGATTTCTCTCCACAGATGCAGCCAGACCTGCTGAGCTTTTCCAGCAATTTCTGTTTTTGTTTCTGATTTCCAGCATCTGCAGTTCTTTCGGTTTTTATGCCCGTCCCTAGTTGCCCCTTGAGTAGGTGGGGGGGGGGTGAGCTAGCTTGTTGAACCGCTGCAGTCCATGGGCTGTAGGTGGACCCACAATGATGTTATCGTTCATCAGAATGTTGAAGCACAACTTGTAGCAGGAACAATTAACGGTCAATCTTAATTCCGAGACTAATCCGAGAGATCCTGGCTGGTCCCAGAACAGGGAGAGAGGGATTCCAGAGTCCTGGGGCAGGGAGAGGGGGACTCCCGAGTCCCAGGGCAGGGAGAGGGGGAATCCCGAGTCCCAGGGCAGGGAGAGGGGGAATCCCGAGTCCCAGGGCAGGGAGAGGGGGGATCCTGAGTCCCGGGACAGGGAGTGGGGGATCCCGAGTCCTGGAGCAGAAAGAGGGAGAATCCCGAGTCCCGGGGCAGGGAGATGGGGAATCCTGAGTTCCGGAGCAGGGAGGGGGAATCCAGAGACCTGGAGCAGGGAGAGGGGGCATCCCGAGTCTCGGAGCAGGGAGAGGGGTAATCCCGAGTCCCGTAGCAGGGAGAGCTGGATTTCCGAGTCCCGGGGCAGGGAGAGGGGGGATCCCGAGTCCCGGAGCAGGGAGAGAGAGGATCCCGAGTCCGGGAGCAGGGAGACGGAGGGTCCCAAGTCCCGGAGCAGGTAGAGCGGGAATCCCGAGTCTTGGAGGAGGGAGGGGGGGATCCCGAGTCCCGGAGCAGGGAGAGGGGAAATCCCGAGTCACGGGGCAGGGAGAGAGAGGATCCCGAATCCCAGAGCAGGGAGAGGGGGGAGTCCCGGAGTAGGAGAGGGGGAATCCCGAGTCCCGGAGCAGAACGAAAGGAGAATTCCCGAGTCACAGGGCAGGGAGAGCAGGAATCCCGTGTACCGGAGCAGGGAGATGGAGAATCCCGAGTCCCGGGGCAGGGAGAGGGGGGATCCCGAGTCCCGGAGCAGTGAGAGGGGGAATCCCGAGTCCCGGAGCAGAGAGAGGGGGAATCCCGAGTCCCGGAGAAGGGAGAGTGGGAATCCCGTGTCCCGGAGCAGGGAGAGAGAGAATCCCGAGTGCCGGAGCAGGGAGAGGGGGGAGAGGGGGAATTCCGAGTCCCAGAGCAGGGAGAGAGAGGAAACCGAGTCCCGGAGCAGGGAGAGAGAGGATCCCGAATCCTGGTGCAGGGAGAGGGGGAATCCCGAGTCTCGGTGCTGGACGGGTGGGGATGCCGAGTCCCGGAGCACAGAGAGGGGGAATCCTAAGTCCCGGAGTAGGGAAAGGAGGAATCCCGAGTCCCGGAGGAGGGAGAGGAGGGATCCCGAGTCCCGGAGCAGGGAGAGGGGAAATCCCAAGTCCTGGAGCAGGGAGGGGGTGAGTACCGGAGCAGGGAGAGGGGGAATCCCGAGTCATGGGGCAGAGAGAGAGAGAATCCTGAGTCGCGGGGCAGGGAGAGGGGGGATCCCGAGTCCCGGAGCAGGGAGGGGGGGATCCCGAATCCCGGAGCAGGGAGAGGGGTAATCCTGAGTCCCAGAGCAGGGAGAGGGTGGATCCCGAGTCCCGGGGCAGGGAGAGGGGGATATCGAGTCCCGGAGCAGGGAGAGGGGGGAGAGGGGGAATCCCAAGTCCCGGAGCAGGGAGAGAGAGGATCCCGAGTCCCGGAGCAGGGAGAGGGGGGAGCTCCGGAGCAGGGAGAGGGGGAATTCCGAGTCCCGGGGCAGGGAGAAGGGGAATCCCGAGTCCCGGTGCAGGGAGAGAGAGGATCCCGAATCCTGGTGCAGGGAGAGGGGGAATCCCAAGTGCGGAGCAGGGAGAGGGGTGGACCCAAGTACGGGGCAGGGAGTGGGGGAATCCCGTGTCCCGGAGCAGGGAGAGGGGGGAGTCCCGGAGCAGGGAGAGGGGGGATCCCGAGTTCCGGAGCAGGGAAAGGGGGAATCCCGAGACCAGGACAGGGAGAGTGGGAATCCCGTGTCCCGGAGCAGGGAGAGGGGGGAGTCCCGGAGCAGGGAGAGGGGGGATCCCGAGTTCCGGAGCAGGGAGAGTGGGAATCCCGTGTCCCGGAGCAGGGAGAGAGAGAATCCTGAGTCTCGGAGCAGGGAGAGAGAGAATCCTGAGTCCCGGAGCAGGGAGAGGGGGGATCCCGAGTCCCAAAGCAGGGAGAGGAAGGAGTCCCGGAGCAGGAGAGGGGGAATCCCAAGTCCCGGAGCAGGGAAAGGGGGAATCCCGAGACCAGGACAGGGAGAGGGGGAATCCTGAGTCCCGGAGCAGGGAGAGGGGGATCTCGAGTCCCGGAGCAGGGAGAGGGGGATTCCCGAGCAGGAGAGCGGTAATCCCGAGTCCTGGGGCAGGGAGAGGGGAATTCCAGAGTCCCGGAGCAGGGAGGGGGGAATCCCGAGTCCTGGGGCAGGGAGAGGGGGAATCCCGAGTCCCGGAGCAGGGAGAGTGTGAATCCTGAATCCCGGAGCAGGGAGAGGGGTAATCCTGAGTCCCAGAGCAGGGATAGGGTGGATCCCGTGTCCCGGGGCAGGGAGAGGGGGATATTGAGTCCCGGAGCAGGGAGGGGGGGGGAGAGGGGGAATGCCAAGTCCCGGGGTAGGGAGAGGGGGAATTCCGAGTCCCGGTGCAGGGAGAGAGAGGATCCCGAATCCTGGTGCAGGGAGAGGGGGAATCCCAAGTTCCAGAGCCGGGAGAGAGAGGATCCCGAATCCTGGTGCAGGGAGAGGGGGAAATCCCAAGTCCCGGAGCAGGGAGAGAGAGGATCCTGAGACCCGGAGCAAGGAGAGGGGGGGGGTCCTGGAGCAGGAGAGGGGTAATCCCGAGTCCCGGGGCAGTGAGAGGGGGAATCCCAAGTCCCGGGACAGGGAGAGAGAGAGGATCCCGAGTCCCGGAAGCAGGGAGAGTGGGAATCCCGTGTCCCGGAGCAGGGAGACAGAGAATCCCGAGTCCCGGAGCAGGGAGAGAGAGAGGATCCCGAGTCCCGGAAGCAGGGAGAGGGGCGATCCCGAGTCCCAGAGCAGGGAGATGGAGAATCCCTAGTCCCGGAGGAGGGAGAGGGGGGATCCCGAGTCCCGGAGCAGGGAGGGGGGAATCCCGAGTCCTGGGGCAGGGAGAGGGGGAATCCCGAGTCCCGGAGCAGGGAGAAAGAGGATCCTGAGTCCCGGAGCAAGGAGAGGGCTAATCCCAAGCCCCGGGGCAGTTTGAGGGGGAATCCCGAGTCCCGGAGCAGGGAGAGGGAGAATCCCGACTCCCGGGGCAGGGAGAGGGAGAATCCCGAGTCCCGGGGCAGGGAGAGGGGTAATCCCGAGGCCTGGAGCAGGGAGAGGGAGAATCCCGAGGCCCGGAGCAGGGAGAGGGAGAATCCCGAGTCCCGGAGCAGGGAGAGGGAGAATCCCGAGTCCCGGGGCAGGGAGAGGGGTAATCCCGAGTCCCGGGGCAGGGAGAGTGGGAATTCCGAGTCCCGGGGCAGGGAGAGGGAGAATCCCATGTCCCGGGGCAGGGAGAGGGGAATCCCGAGTCCCGGAGCAGGGAGAGGGGGAATCCCGAGACCAGGACAGGGAGAGATGGGATCCTGAGTCCCGGAGCAGGAAGAGGGGGAATCCCGAGTCCTGGGGCAGGGAGAGGGGGGATCCCAAGTCCTGGGGCAGGGAGAGAGAGGGTCCCGAGTCCCGGAGCAGGGACTGAGGGGATCCCAAGTCTCGGAGCAGGGAGAGAGAGGATCCCGAATCCCAGAGCAGGGAGAGGGGGGAGTCCCGGAGCAGAACGAAAGGAGAATTCCCGAGTCACAGGGCAGGGAGAGCGTGAATCCCGCGTCCCGGAGCAGGGAAATGGAGAATCCCGAGTCCCGGGGCAGGGAGAGGGGGGATCCCGAGTTCCGGAGCAGTGAGAGGGGGAATCCCAATTCCCGGAGCAGGGAGAGGGGTGGACCCAAGTCCCAGGACAGGGAGTGGGGGAATCCCGAGTCCCAGAGCAGAGAGAGGGGGGAACCAGATTCTCGGGGCAGTGAGAGGGGGAAGCTCGAGTCCCGGGGCAGGGAGAGTGGGAATCCCGTGTCTCGGAGCAGGGAGAGGATGGAATCCGAGTCCTGATACAGAGTGAGGGGGAATCCCGAGTCCCGGAGCAGGGAGAGGGGGGATTCCTGGAGCAGGAGAGGGGGGATCCCGGATCCCGGGGCAGTGAGGGGGGAATCCCGAGTCCCGGGACAGGGAGAATGGGAATCCCGTGTCCCGGAGCAGGGAGAGGGCGGATCTCCAGTCCCGGAGCAGGGAGAGTGGGAATCCCGTGTCCCGGAGCAGGGAGAGAGAGAATCCCGAGTCCCGGAGCAGGGAGAGGGGGAATCCCGAGTCCCGGAGCAGGGAGAGAGAGGATCCTGAGTCCCGGAGCAGGGAGAGAGAGGATCCCATTTCCCGGAGCAGGGAGAGGGGCGCTCCCGAGTCCCAGGGCAGAGCAAGGGGGAATCTCGAGTCCTGGGGCAGGGAGAGGGGGAATCCCGAGTCCCGGGGTAGGGAGAGGGGCATCCCAAGTCCCGGGGCAGGGAGAGGGGGAATCTAGAGTCCTGGGGCAAGGAGAGGGAGTATCCTGAGTCCCGGGGCAGGGAGAGGGGGAATCCCGAGTTCCGCGGTAGGGAGAGTGGTAATCCTGTGTCCCGGAGCAGGGAGAGGGGGATCCTGAGTCCCAGTACAGAGCATGGGGGATTCCTGAGTCCCGGAGCAGGAAGAGGGGGAATCCCGAGTCCCGGGGCAGAACAAGGGGGAATCCCATGTCCCGGAGCATGGAGAGGGAGAATCCTGAGTCCCGGGGCAGGGAGAGGGGTAATCCCGAGGCCCGGAGCATGGAGAGGGAGAATCCTGAGTCCCGGGGTAGGGAGAGGGGCATCCCCAGTCCCGGAGCAGGGGGAGGGGGGAACCAGATTCCCGGAGCAGGGAGAGGGGGGAGTCCCGAGTCCCGGGGCAGGGAGAAGGGGAATCCCAAGTCCCGGAGCAGGGAGAGGGGGGAGTCCCGGAGCAGTGAGAGGGGGAATCCCGAGTCCCGGGGCAGGGACAGCAGGAATCCCGAGTCCCGGAGCAGGGAGAGAGAGGATCCCGAGTCCCGGAGCAAGGAGAGGGGGGAGTCCCGGAGCAGGAGAGCGGTAATCCCGAGTCCCGGAGCAGGGAGAGGGGGGGAGCTCGGAGCTGGGAGAGGGGTAATCCCGAGTCCCGGGGCAGGGAGAGGGGGAATTCCGAGTCCCGGGGCAGGGAGAGGGGGAATACCAAGTCCCGGGGCAGGGAGAGGTGGCAACCCGTGCACCGGGGCAGGGAGAGGGGGAATCCCAACTCCCGGAGCTGGGAAAGAGAGGATCCCGAGTCCCGGAGCAGGGAGAGCGGTAATCCCGAGTCCCGGGGCAGGGAGAGGGAGAATCCCGAGTCCCGGGGCAGGGAGAGGGGGGAATCCCGGAGCAGGGGAGCGGTATTCCCGAGTCCCGGAGCAAGGAGAGGGGGGAGCTCCGGAGCAGGGAGAGGGGTAATCCCGAATCCCGGGGCAGGGAGATGGGGAATACCGAGTCCCGGTGCAGAGTGAGGGGGAATGTCGAGTCCTGGAGCAGGGAGAGGGGGGATCACGAGACCCGGAGCAGCGAGAGGGGGAATCCCAAGTCCCGGAGCAGGGAGTGGGGGGAGTCCTCGAGCAGGAGAGTGGGAATCCCGAGTTCTGGGGCAGGGAGAGGTGTAATCCCGAGTCCCGGGTCAGGGAGAGGAGTAATCCCGAGTCCCGGAGCAGGGAGAGGGGGAATCACGAGTCCCGGGTCAGGGAGAGGGGGAATCCCAAGACCCGGAGCTGGGAGAGAGAGCATCCTGAGTCCCAGAGCAGGGAGAGGGGAGAGTCCCGGGGCAGAGTGCGGGGGAATCCCGAGTCCCGGAGCAGGGAGAGGCAGAATCCTGAGTCCTGGGGCAGGGAGAGGGGGATTCCCGAGTCCTGGGGAAGGGAGAGGGAGAACCCCGTGTCCCGGGGCAGGGAGAGGATGGATCCCGAGTCCCGAGGCAGGGAGAGGGAGAATCCCGAGTCCTGGCGCAGGGAGAGGGGGGTATCCTGAGTCCAGGGGCAGGGAGAGAGAGGATCCCGAGTCCCAGAGCAGGGAGAGGGGGGGGTCCCGGAGCAGGGAGAGAGAGGATCCCGCGACCCGGAGCAGGGAGAGGGAGGATCCCGCGACCCGGAGCAGGGAGAGGGGAAATCCCGAGTCCCGGGGCAGGGAGAGGGGAATCCCGAGTCCTGGTGCAGAGCGATTTCTCTTGGTGTAGCTGAGTGTCGGTGTGGAGCTGACTGGAGGCTTGGAGTGGAGGCCCAGTTGTTAGACTGGGGCCTAGATGGTGAGCTCAGACCATGTGCTCACTGAGCTGCTCAACGTGATGTCTATTTGGAATTCTTTACCATCCGAAATATCAATCCTTTAACTACATTTTCACTAAGTTATTTCCAACTGATATTTTGGACCCTGTAAGTAATGCCACTCCTTTTCCTTTGTTTTGTGTCCAAGGTCTGGACCGACGTACTTGTACCTAAGATGGTGCCATTAGAGGCAGCCATTGTAAAAACTTTTCACTGTGCTCCTATACTAGAGTATTGCAGTACACATGACAGTAAAGGATGCACAATGGACTGCAGTGATTCAAGAAGGCAGCTCACGCCCACCCTCTCAATGGGCACTAAATCCTGGGTGAGAGTGAGGACTGCAGATGCTGGAGATCAGAGTCAAGGTTAGAGTGGTGCTGGAAAAGCACAGCAGGTCAGGCAGCATCTGAGGAGCAGGAAAATCGACATTTCGAGCAAAATTCATCTAATTCCTGGGCCCAGCCAGCGTTATGTTCACCCCATGAATGAATGTTAAAAAAAAAATTAAAAATAGGTCTCTAACTGCTCCCCATCGAGAATCACATCTCGACATCCAGAACTCTGGATGTGACTTGTTGCTGTCGATGTTGAGAAAGGTCTTCCCCCTACTCCTCTCACAACTCCCCCAGATTTTTCACCGTAGTTCATGTCAATCCGGGCCTTACCGGATTCAGCATGACATTTCCACGGCCAGGGAGGTGAGTAGCAGGGGTCACCGTCTCCACTTACAGCCAGACACGAGGAAGAACCACATGAGACGGTGATGAATTTTTTGGAATTCTCTACACCCCTGTGAGATGTGGAAGTTCCGTCATTGACCATGTTGCTCAGTAATGGCGTCAAGAGATGTGGGAATAATTGGGAATAATGGCATCAAGGTAGGTGATCAGCCATGATCTGTTGAAGTATTGGAGCAAAATAGGCTGAATGGCCTACTCTTTGCCTCTCCTATGCTACTATTTCAATCCTCCATATCTTGGCTGTGCCACTGGGACTTTGAGTAACTTGCAATAAAATCCAGAAGCAAGACTTAAGTGAAGAGTTTGATGCTTTCTTGATGGCAATGCTTCTACCAATCAGAGTCCATTTGCTAACCAATCTGCACTGTCTCCTCGTACAGTATAAAATGTTGTTCCCTTTTGCAATGGCATTTTTGCAAGGGTCCTGTTGAATTCAAGATGAAAAGCTACGGAAAAAGTTTTTTTGGCAATTCAAAACAGGCTGAACTAAATTAAGTATCCTGGCAAACATTAAAAAAATTAAAACAAACATGAATTCAAAACGTTTTATTCCTGCATTGATCAGGACTGAAGCACACGAAAGCAAATTTGATAAAAGGTTAACAGTAGTGTGAGAAGAGGTGCTGGAGTATGGTTGACAATAGCGATGTATGTGGTTAGAGACAGGAGGAACACAGCAAGCCAGGCAGCATCAGGAGGTCAACGTTTCAGGTGTAATCCTTCTTTCAGGATTGGGGGTGGGTGTAAGGGGCGCTGCAGATAAAGTGGGTGGCAAGGTCTGAATGGTGAAGTGGGGAGAGGTGAAGACTATCACTGCTCATTTCGTTCCCCCAAACACTCCCTTTCCAACATGACCATCCTCGGCCTCCTCCATTGCCACAATAAACCAAACCGCAAATTGGAGAATCAACACCTCATGTTCCACCTGGGCAGCCTACAGCCCAGAGGACTCAGCGTGGAGTTCCCCAATTTCAAATAATCTATCTTCCCATCCCCCAACTCCCTTCCCAGCCCCTCCCCCTCCCTTCCACTGCTCCCTACCACCAACCGGATTCATCCCTCCCATTGACCAACCAGGTCATACCCTCTACCCGTCTTCACCTATCCCCACTTCACCATCCTGCCCCTGTCATCCCCTTTACCTGCAGCTCCCCCTGCACCCACCCCCAGTCCTGAAGAAGGGTTACACCCGAAAAGTTGACTTCTCCACCTCCTGATGCTGCCTGGCTTGCTGTGTTCTCCCAGCCTCCTGCCTGTCTATCATAGAGACGTATGTAGCTGTTATTTTCTTTTTGGGATGTGGGTCAGGCCAGAATTATTGTTGAACCGAATGGTATTTCAGAGGGCATTTGAGAGTCAACCACTGTGGGTCTGGAGTTACAAATAGACCAGTCCAGGTAAGGACGGCAGATTTCCTTCCCTCAGGGACATGAGTGGAACAGATAAAATTTTCACGACAATCAATGACGGTTTCACCATCACCGAGACTCACCTTCAATTCCAGGTTTAACCTTTGCCTAAAAACTCCATCATACCCTCAAACGCACAGCCTGAACAATTTCCAAATGGTGGAGGATTTCTAGGCAGTCAAATTAAAGGCTGTACCAATTAAATTTCGATGCAGTCAAGAAGGGGAACCAAGAGTTTTGCAGTACTTTTGAGAAAGGAGCCAGAAGTGAGGAAATTCCCGATGGGACCAATTTAGATTTGCTTGCAACGCTTCATTAGACCTGTGCTGCTGTAGTTCTCCACACACTGTCACTTACCTTCTGAGTGAAGGGAAACAACAATGTGATTTGATACATGCTATCCTCTGCGCCCAGGTTTGCAACCACTTTTGCTCCGTATGAACTCTAAGATGATCAGAAACCCTCGGAAGTAGGAGCAGGAGGGAATCTAACAGGTCCGACAGGTTTATTTGGAAGCACTAGCTTTCGGAGCGCTGTCCCTTCATCAGGTGGTTGGGGAGTATAAGATTGTAGGACACAGAATTTACAGCAAAAGTTTACAGTGTGATGTAACTGAAATTATATAATGAAAAAGACCTGGATTGTTTGTTAAATCTCACATCTTTTAGAATGAGCACGTTGGTTTCAGTTCTTTTGTACATAAATCCCAGAACATTTTTTTAAACCTACATTCTCAAGTGAACTTTAACAATAGGTGCCATGTCGACCCAGATAATGCATTGAAGATGTGAGGTGCCCTGTGTGAGGCTGTCTGTGCCCCAATGTTCAGACGCTGTCTGTGCCCCAATGTTCAGACTGATTCTCATCTAAAAAAGGGATTTACAGAATCTTACATGCAGCTTTTGAGCAAAATGAAACAATTCTGCAAGTACAAATTCACCCCACAAGTGTGTGTGTGTGTGTGTGTGTGTAGTGCAATGGGGTCACCTGTAATATGACATGAACCCAAGGTCCCTATGGGTACGGAACTGACTATCAGCCTCTGCTCGGCTATTTTTCGCTGCTGCCTCTCCTGAAGTCTGCCTTGGAGGATGGTCACCCGAAAGTCTGAAGCTGAACGTCCCGGACTGCTGAACATTCCTGCCCCTGCTCCCTCCCAATCCAACCCCACCCTCTCTCATTCCCCTATCCCTTGCCATCTGGCTCCATCCATCTCCCAGCCCCCTTTGTTGTCCACGGAGGCTCTCTACCCCATTCCCACTTTCCACCCACTCTCTTTTAGTCTTGTCCTTTGGGAGTTTGTCAAATGTGCTGTTGTCCGCTCTTTAACCTCAGCTCAGCTTGGGTTTTGTGCGCAGTGAAGATCATCTCGGAGCATGAATTTGTTGCTCTGTTTTGAGATGGGCTATGGCGGAAAACCACCCTGAAGTCAAAATGTGTCAAACTCTGTGGTGTAGTGCATTAAGTGAAACAATTATAACTGCTTACTTCAAAGGATAATTCAATTAAATATGACAGTGCTTTCCATATTTCAGCTGGGAGAGAGAGATTGATTGATGAGCTCGACAGAGCTTGTACATGCAGTTGGATCTCTCACTGTGGCCCAGTTTACAGCAAGTAGATTAGATTCTCTACAGTGTGGGAACAGGCCCTTCGGCCCAACAAGTGACCCTCCGAAGAGAAACCCACCCAGACCCATTTTCCCCTGACTAAAGCACCTAACACTATAGCCAATTCACCTGACCTCCACATCTTTGGACTGTGGAGGAAACCGGAGCACCCGGAGGAAACCCACGCAGACACGGGGAGAACGTGCAAACTCCACACAGACAGTCGCCTGAGGCGGGAATTGAACCTGGATACCTTGGTGCTGTTAGGCAGCAGTGCTAACCACTGAGCCACCATGCCACGCCATGTACCTACCGGAGACAAAATTGATCAGAAATATACCCTAATCCTTTCCAGTATCCTCTCCACCTCATCTCTGTTGATGTTGATGGGGGTGTGTTCGCCACTTTCTTCCTGAAGTCAATGCTCAGTTCTTTCGTTTTTGCCAATATTGAGAGAGAGCAAGAGATGGAGAGAGAGAGAGAGAGAGAGATGGTGATTGTGTTGTTGACAACATAGTCCCTCAGTGTCATACGTACAAACAAACTAGGCATAAAGCAGGCCATTTGGCCCTTTAAGCCTGTTCTACCAATTAATAGCACCACGGCAAATCTGAATTTAACCTTAATTCATATATCTCCAATATCTTGAAAAACAATGTTTCCTTATCTCGGTTTTAAACAGGAAGCCCTTTATTTTTAAACAGTGACCATCCCCACTCCCCCCAGTCTCACATTCACCCACAAAAGGAAACATTCTTTCCCCCTCCTCCACCTGGTCAGGTTCCCTCTGGGTTTATATGTTTTAACTAAGTCACCTCTGATCTTCTAAACTAGCCTCTTGCTGCTCGGAGTTTGATTCTAGCGAAAGCACCTTTGTTTGTCGGATACCACAGTGTGTCCTTTGCACTGAGATTGTGTTAAGGTACACTCTCCGATAACAAATTAAGCAAGGATTTTGTGAGTTGGCTCATAAGTCCACCAAATCATTCCATGGATGTTATATCTGTCGGTTTCTGCAACTCTATTACAGCTCTCACCTTATCGAGATCAGAGCAAATCCTTTTGCTGTCAGTACATGACCTATGTTATTGAGTTCAGGCTTTGTCAGCTAAATCTTTTTCTTGTTCGGCATCAGATATGGCTGGGGAGCTTTCTCTCCCAGTCTCCATCCATTCTGGGATGGGGGCTCCTTTCTCCACATCCATTGACTAGCAGATCACTCACAGTCACTTCCTATTCCCTGACTATCCTGTGCTGAAGGCAATGATCCTCATCAGCAGCTGTGCAAATCCCCAGGCAGCATGCACAAACCTTCCATCTCTCTCAAAAGGCATTCAGAAGCGAGTTATAAAACATCCACTTCCATCCAGCTCCATTTGCCAGTAGGGATTCTTCACAGTAATGGTAGTTTTACATTGACTAGTTTGGTTTTTATTCATTCGTGGGGCGTGGGTGTCGCTGGCCGGGCCCAGCATTTATTTCCCGTCCCTAGTTGC
>NC_057713.1:5682393-5695679 GCF_004010195.1 Chiloscyllium plagiosum
TTGACGAAGCTGGGGGGGGAGTTCCATTTGTCAGAGTTTGTGCTCCTGTCCACATGAGGCTCGTTTCTCCTGCCAATTTTGTTTCAGAAATCGTGCCAACTGCGTGGGCAAGTTTGCAATACATACCGTCAGCAGGCAGAGCTTCACGCTAACAGGGCCGTGTTGGAAATCGTCCTTTTTTTCTTGTTTGATGTGGACTGGGGTGGACAAGATCAGAAGTCACACAACACCAGGTTACAGTCCAACAGGTTTATTTGACATCACACACTTTCGGAGCGCTGCTCCTTCGTCAGGTGAAGTGTTTGCTTATTTGTTGGGTTGAAGCGCTGTGGGTGTCACTGGTTGGGTCAGAATGTTGTTACCCATCCCAAATGGTTACAAAATTGAGTAGTCATAGTCCCACTCACTCATTAGCGAGAGATGAAGGGTGGTGGTTTAACCTGAGGGTCACCACAGGTCAGGTGAAAGGGGAGGTGGAGAAGTCATAGAATCATAGAGATGTACAGCACAGGAACAGACCCTTCGGCCCAACCCATCCAGGCCGATCAGATATCCTAAATTAGTCTAGCCCCATTTTCCAGCATTTGGCCCATATCCTTCTAAACCCTTCCTACTCATATACCCATTCAGATGCCTTTTAAATGTTGTAATTGTACCAGCCTCCACCATTTCCTCTGGCGGCTCATTCCATACACACACCACTCTCTGGGTGAAAAAGTTGCTCCTTAGGTTCCTTTCAAATCATTCCTGATGAAGGGCCTTTGCTCGAAACGTCGATTCTCCTGCTCCTCGGATGCTGCCTGACCTGCTATGTTTTTCCAGCACCACACTCTTGACTCTGAGCTCCAGCATCTGCAGTCCTCACTTTCTTCTTTTGTATCTTTCCCCTCTCACCCTAAACCTATGGCCTTTGGTTTTGGACTCCCCCAGCCCAGGGAAAAAAGACTTTGTCTATTTATCCTATCCACCCCCCTCATGATTTTATGTACCTCTAGAAGGTCATCCCTCAGCCTCCGACGCTCCAAGGAAAACAGCCCCAGCCTGTTCAGCCTCTCCCTGTTGTTCAAACCCTCCAACCCTGGCAACATCCTTGTAAATCTTTTCTGAACCCTTTCAAGTTTAGCGCCATCTTTCCTACAGCAGGGAGATAAGAATTGAATGCATTAGTCATGGTAAGCTCAGATGATGCAGGAATTGAACCCACATTGTTAATATCACGAACCAACCCATCCTGACAACTGAGTTAACCCACTCCAAGAAAGCCAGCCTATCCTGAAATGCTCTGGTGTTGTGGAGCTGCCATCTTGAAAGGCAGCAATTTGTGAGGGAGCTTGAGATTGACAGTGCCATTAGGAAGGGGGGGTTGGGGGATTTTGATTCAGCATGGACAGGGTGGGGATAGAAAGTAGCTGCTCCCCTTAGTTGAAGGATTAGTCACAATGTATTATTTTAAGGAGGAAGGCAAGAGGTTTAGAGGAGATTTGGGGAAAAGAAATTTCACCCAGAGGGTGGTGGGGTCTGGAATGTGCGGTCTGGGAGGGTAAGTGAGGTGGGAAACCTCACAACCTTTAAAAAGTCCCTGGATGGGCACTCGATGTGTCATAACATTCAAGTGGAACTGGTGTAGATGGGTCAGGGCAGACTCAGTGGGCTATGATTGTATGATTACACGACCATCTTGATCTGAGAGCAGCCCTGAACCCTGAAACAGGTTCACGGATCTGAACGGTCTCCTCTTCTTCCTGTGTTTGTTTTGAGCATTCCTTGTGATGGATCGAAACTGGGTTAAAACAGCACTGTGACTTTGATTAACAAAAGGAACAGACAGCTTTGGATAAAATCCTCCATGAATATAATTTTTCAACATGAAAGTGACTGAGTGTTAACTGCTTGGTTTGATGGACCATAGCAATGATTTAACAAGTGTTCTGTTACACTGAGTAAAAAAAAAAAACAGGCTAAGTTATACAAACCAATCAAATTCTCAAACCTTGTTCCCTCTTGTGATAAATACACCAATGATTAGCTCTGTAATCTCACACCTTGTGGTCAAGGTCATACTTTTATGGTCCCTAATATAAATGTGATGGATATCATTAATGTCTGCAAACATGGACAAAGGAGCTGAATTCCAGAGGTGAGGTGACAGCAACAGCCCTTGATATCAAGGGTGCACTTGACCACATGTGGCTTCAGGAGTCAGTGGGAACCAGGGGGAGAATTCTTCGTTGGTTGGAGTCATACCTGGCTCACAGGAAGATGGTCATGGTAGTTAGAGGTCAGTCATCTCAGCTCCGGACGAATCTGCAGGAGTTCCTCAGGCTAGTGTCCTAGGCCCAACCATCTTCAGCTGCTTCATCAATGACCTTCCCTCCATCATGAGGTCAGAAGTGGGGGCTGTTCGCCAATGATTGCACAATGTTCAGCACCATTCACGATTCCTCAGGTACTGGAGCGATCTGTGTCCAAATGCAACAACAGCTGGACAATATCCAGGTTTGGGCTGACAAGTGGCAAGTAACATTCATGTCAACTGAGTGCCAGGCAATGACCATCTCTGTCAAGAATCTGATCACCAACCCTTGACATTCAATGGTCTTACCGTCGCTGAATCTCCCACTGGCAACACTGACCAGAAACTAAACTGGACTCGCCAGATAAATACAGTGGCTCCAGGAGCAGGTCAAAGACTAGGAATACTGCAGTGAGTTACTCACCTCCTGAATCCCCAAAG
Source organism: Chiloscyllium plagiosum (assembly GCF_004010195.1). Classification (NCBI taxonomy): domain Eukaryota; kingdom Metazoa; phylum Chordata; class Chondrichthyes; order Orectolobiformes; family Hemiscylliidae; genus Chiloscyllium; species Chiloscyllium plagiosum. The sequence goes on from NC_057713.1 coordinate 5,685,128, forward strand.
ACTGTCCACCATCTACAAAGCACAAGCTAGGAGAGGAATACTCCCCACTTATCTGGATGGGGACAGCTCCAACAACACTCAAGAAACATGACACCATCCAGGACAAATCAGCCACTTGATTGGCACCACATCCACAAACATCCACTCCCTCCACCACGACACTCAGTAGCAGTAGTGTGCACTATCTACAAAAAAAACTGAAAGAAGAGTGACTGCTGTAAATAAGATTCAAAAACAGAGGTTGCTGGAAAAGCTCAGCAGGTCTGGCGCCATCTGTGAAGAGAAATCAGTTCTGAGGAAGGGTCACCGGACCCAAAACGTTAACTCTGCTTTCTCTGTACAGATGCTGCCAAACCTGTTGAGCTTTTCCAGCAACCTCTGTTTTTGTACCATCTACAAGATACACGGCAGAAATCCATCAAAGGTCCTCCGACAGCACCTTCCAAACCCATGACCACTTCCATCTGGAAGGACAAGGGCAGCAGATACACTGGAACACCACCCCCTGCAATATTCCCTCCCCTGCAAGTTTCCCCTCCCCCCCCGCCCCCCACACTGCAAGTTCCCCTCATCATCCCAACATGGAAACACTGTTCCTTCATTGTCACTGGGTCACATCCTGGAATTCCCTCCCTAAGGGCATTGTGGGTCTACCTACAGCACACGGACTGCAGCGGTTCAAGAAGGCAGCTCACCCCCACCTTCTCAAGGGGGCAACTAGGGACGGGCAATAAATGCCAGGTCCAGCCATTGAAGCTCACACAGTGTGAAAAAAAAATAAACTAAACAGAGCCTTGTAAATCTTTAGTTTGTCACTTTTATCAGAGAGCTGAGTTGTGCACAGCAATCCGAATTCAAGCCACATTTTTGTCTCTATATTCTCCAACAGCTGTGCTCTTCATAAGCTTATTAAATGCTTCAGCATTCGCAGCAGTTTAAGTGGTTCTTCAGCTCCTTGAAATGTACGCAGGGATCATTGGAGCAGGTGCATTGTGATTCACTGTGAGTTTATATATTCCTGCTAACCAAAGCACAGGATCACCAACCACACACTTCAACACTGCACAGTACAATTTTATAAGTGTTTGGAAAAGCAGTTTGAAAAAGCAGGAAAGGGTATTTTTTTCAGCATATAAGGGAATGGCAGAGCTTCGATGAGTAATCACTCTCTGGCGAATTGACTGGTGCGGTGGTATTTGTTCACATCTGCTCAGCAGACGTTGTCAGTCCGAGGTAAGGCTGCACACGTTAGGAGGGTGGACCCCTAGCTGCATGCCGTTAGAGAATCTACCTTCAAAAGGTTTCATCGCAAGGCATCTTGTTTGAATTTTCCTCAGAAAGAATTTGGCAGCTGCTACCTGATTTATCTGATCAAAGAGTATTGTCTTGCATCAACGGCTGATTTTGCTGCCTCCTCTCTCAATCTCTCCTGATGTCTGTGAATTTAAAGTCTTTCTTTCACCTCAACGGGCAATTTTAATTCCCCTAGTTCTTAGTTTCCATGACTACTCTAACACTATTTTCTTCAGTCTGGGAATCTCGTTTTCTCTGCTCCTGCCTTTCCCCAGCTCAGTCGGTCTCTGTCTCCTCACTTTCAATGCATTGCCTTTTCCTCTCAACTATTTTGGATCTTTGCAGAAAATATTGATATGATGATGCTGAGAGGCTGTTGCCCCTGTAAGGAATGTGGGCTGGAGTTGTAAGCTCACCTCAGTGATCACGGAACCATCATCGATTGTTAGAGGAACCCATCTGCTACACTCCTGTCCTTCAGGGAAGGGAACATCAGAACTAGGAGCAGCAGAAGGCCATTCAGCCCCTCGAGCCTGCTCCGCCATTTAATACAGGTGCCTGGAACGTGTTTCCAGCGGAGGTGGTAGAGGCAGGCACGGTAGATTCATTTAAGATGCAGCTGGACAGACGCATGAGTAGATGGGGAGCAGAGGGATACAGATGCTTAGGAACTGGGCAATAGGTTTAGACAGTGGATTTGGATCGGCTCAGGCTTGGAGGGCCGAAGAGCCTGTTCCTAGGCAGTAAATCTTTGTTCTTTATAATCATGGCTGATCTTACCTCAGCCTCAATTCCCCTTTTCTGCTCGCCCCCCCCCCCATAACTCTTTAACTGCTACTAATTAAAAATCTATCTCCTCATTAAATTTACTCAATGTGCCAGCATCCACCGCACTCTGGGGGAGTGAATTCCATAGACTCACTAACCTTTGCGAGAAATACTTCCTCCTCATCTCTGTTTTAAATCTGCTCCCCTCCACCAACACAGCCTAAAACAATGCCCTCTCATTCCAGAGTACCTTACAAGGGGAAACATTCTCTCTATGTCTTAAGGTCCTGACCTCTTTGGCTTACAATATAACTAGGGATAAATGGGCCCCGCCATTTTGGTCTGAGATGAGGAGTTGCAGGGTTATAGGGATAGGATCTGGGTGGGATGGTCTTCAGAGGGTCAGTGCAGACTCAATGGGCTGATTGGCCTCTTTCCAAACTGTAGGGACTCTATGATTCTGTAATGCTCAATAGCATCACCATTGCTGAATTCTACCACACTTTCGACATCCTGAGAGTTACCATTGACCAGAAACAGACTGGGCCAGCCATACAGATATCGTGGCTACAAGAGCAGGTCAGAAGTTCAGAAATTTGCAGTTAGTAACTCACCTCCTGCCTCCCCAAAGCCTGCTCACCATCGACAAGGCACAAGTCAGGAGTGTGATGGAATACTCCCCACTTGCCCTGGATGGGGGCAGCTGCAACAACACTCAAGAAGCTCAACTCCATCCGGGACAAAGCAGTTCGCTAGATTGGCACCACATCCACAAATGATCTCAATAGGAAGGAAGAAGCTGGAATCTATTATAAAGGATCTAGTTACTAGATATTAGGAAATAATTGTACAATTGGACAAAGTCAACATGGATTCATAAATGGGAAATCATGTTTGACAAACCTGATAGTGCTTTCTGAAGCTGTTATTAACAGAGTCAATAAGATGGAAATCAATGAATGTGATGTATTTGGAATTTCAGAAGGCTTTTGAAAAAACTCACTTTCTCCTGGTCAATAAAATTACTTTATATGTGATTGAAAGTAATATATCAGGCTGGTTTACAGGTAGGCTAACAGGGAAAAGGTGTGTTATAATAGTAATCTCCCTGGTCTAGTAATCCATGTTCGCAGGCTAATATTCTGGGGACATGGGCTCAAATCCTGCTATGGTAGATGGTGACATTTGAATTCAATTTTTAAAAGAATCTAAAGCTAGATATCAGGTAACCACTATGATTGAAAATCCACCTGGTTCACTAATACTCTTTCAGGAGGGAAATCTGGCCTACAAGTGATCCAATACCATAGCATGAAATAGCTGAGAAAGCCAATCTGTTCCAGGGCAATTAGGGATGGAGAAATATAAACAATAGAAGGAAACAGAGGATATTAATAAGTGGATCATTCACAGTTTGAAACCAGTGGGGGTCTGTAAAGCCCTGGGTTGTTCACAAGCAAGAGATGAGGAATTTCTTTTGTCTTTATTCATTCACATGATGAGGGTATCATTGGCTCGGCCAGCACTTATTCTCCATCACTAATTACCCAAAGGGCAGTTAAGTTTCAATCCCATTGCTTGTGGGTCTAGAGTCATGTGTAGACCAGACCAGGTAAGGATGGCAGTTTCCTTCCCTAAAGGACATGAGTGAACCCGACGGGTTTTCCCAACAATCCACAATGGATTCATGGTCAGCATTTGACTCTTAATTCCAGATTTCTAAACATTGAATTAAACTTTCATTGGCTATTGTGATGGGATTCGAACCCAGGTCCCCAGAACATTACCTGGGTCTCTGGATTAACAGTCCACCAACAATGCCATAACATCACAGTCCCCTCTTATGATGATATTATGGCTTTAAGAGGTATTTTGGTCCTGGGTTTTTTTTAAGAGAGTCTTTAAGACAGACGTTAAGAACTGTCTATTTGAATCTAATAAAGTAAATGCCTTGTGAGGCCTTAGGTTGTTTTTTAAAGTTAGAACAATAGAAGCAGCCTGAATGGGTGGGGTCAAGTTCCCACAAAACCAGGATTTTTGGTTTTAGCTTTTTAGTAGCAGTTGCTTGGGTCTTGAAGCTGGGATTGGGAAGCCATAGGCACATCTCCCACTACTACTCGCTCACTGTCTCTGAGTTTCCTCTTGATGTTTTTCCTCCTGGTCTGGAGAATTATCTGTGAGATCACCTACTTTACTGAACTTGTCTTTGCCAAAGGTGTCAAGAGTGTGGTGCTGGAAAAGCACAGCAGGTCAGGCAGCATCCGAGGAGCAGGAGAATCAATGTTTCAGGGCAACAGCCCTTCATCAGGAAGCCCTAATGAAGGGTTTTTGCCCGAAACATCGATTCTCCTGCTCCTTGGATGCTGCCTGACCTGCTGTGCTTTCCCAGCACCACTCTAATCTTGAATGTAATACCTGGCACTTACCTTTAAAAAAGGAAAAGTTAGAGTCTAGATGATCTTCTGAATATATTTTTAGGGTGGTTGGTCTGGTCCATAACACAGGAAAAAATATAACATTTCCAGGTTTACAGATGAAATGTGACATTGTGAGGAGAATGCAAAACAGGCTTCGGGGGATTCTGCGAGGGTAAAATGGAAGGTAATCTGGAAGAAATGTAAGGTTATGCACTTTGGTAGGAAGAATGGAGGTGGTGCAGAGTGTTTCTTGAACAGTGAGAGAATTGAAAGTATGGATGTCAAAAGGTACCTAGATGACCTTGTTCACAGCAATTCGGAAAGTAAATACTGCATTGGACTTTATTGCAAAGGGATTTAAATACGGGAGCAAAGAAGTCTTTCTTCAATTGTATAGAACACTGCTGAGAGTACACCGCAGTATCGTGCACAGTTCCAGGGCCTTGCCAAAGGAAGGATATATTGCCAGAGAAATTGCATCAAAGGTTCACCAGACTGACTGACCCCTGGGTTGACGTGAGATTGAGGAGTCTGGGCCCCTATTCTCTGGAGACAAATGAGAGGAGATCACATAGAAACGTCCAAAAGTCTTAAAGGGACAGGCAGAGTAGAGGTAGGAAGGATACTTCCTCTGCTCTGGGGTCTAGGACTAGGGCAGAAGGCAAGCTAATGTTTCGCGTCCAGATGAGTCTTCATCAGAGCTGAAGTGAAGTGTTGTAGGGGACAACATTCATGATGAAGCATCATCTAGACTTGAAACGTTAGCTGGCTCTCTCTCTGCATGGATGCTGCCTGACCCACTGTAATCTCCAGTATTTGCCGTTTTCAGTACAGATTCCAGCATCTACAGTATTTAGCTCCAAAGGTCAGGAGACAGTATCGGAATAAAAGAGAAGGCACTTAGGACTGAGATAAAGAAGAACCTCTTCACTCAGAGGGTGGTGATTATTATGAATTCTATCCTACAAAAGCCGGGACTTACCAGTGCACCTCAACCTGAGAGAAAAATTAAGAAAACATACAACAAAATCCCACTGCTCTGAGGATACGCTTTCTCGGAAAACCTCATAAACAACAACTTTGCAAACAGCAAACAATGCATTGTGCACCATGATCCACAAATGAGTTAATGTTTTGAGTCCAGGGATCCTTCTGCAGAACTGAGGTGCCTAAAGACTGGAGGTTGGCTAATGTGGTGCCACTATTTAAGAAAGGTGATAAGGAAAAGCCAGGGAACTGTAGACCAGTGAGCCAGATGTCGGTGGTGGGTAAGTTGTTGGAGGGAATCCTGAGGGACAGGGTGTACGTATATTTCGAAAGGCAAGGACTGACTAGGGATAGTCAACATGGTTTTGTGCATGAGAAATCATGTCTCACAAACTTGACTGAGTTTTTTGAAGAAGTAACAAAGAGGATTGATGAGGGCAGAGTGGTAGATGTGATCTATATGGACTTCAGTAAGGCATTTGACAAGGTTCCTCATGGGAGACTGATTAGTAAGTTTAGACCACATGGAATACAGGGAGAACTAGCCATTTGGATACAGAACGCTGAGAAGTGGCAGGTGGAGTTTAATTCAGATAAATGTGAGGTGCTGCATTTTGGAAAGGCAAGTCATGGCTGGACTTATACACTTAATGGTAAGGTCCTAGGGAGTGTTGCTGAACAAAGAGGCCCTGGAGCGCAGGTTCTTAGTTCCATGTATGTAGAGTCGCAGGTAGATAAGATAGTGAATAAGGTGTTTGGTATGCTTTCCTTTATGGGTCGGTGCATTGAGCATAAGAGTATAATGAGTATATGTGGCTGTACAGGACATTAGTTAGACCACTTTTGGAATATTGCACGCAATTCTGATCTCCCTGCTATTGGACGGATGTTGTGAAACTTGAAAGAGTTCAGTAAAGATTTACAAGGATGTTGCCAGGGTTGGAGGATTTGAGCTAAAGAAGAGGCTGAATTGGCTGGGGCTGTTTTCCCTGGAGCATCAGAGACTGAGGGGTGACCTTATAGAGGTTTATAAAATCATGAGGGGCATGGATAGGGTAAATAGATGAGGTCTTTTCCCTGGGGTGGGGGAGTTGAGAACAATTAGTTTAAGGTGAGAGGGGAAAGCTTTAAAAGGGATCAAAGGGGTAACTTTTTCACACAGAGGGTGGTACGTGTATGGAATGAGCTGCCAGAGGAAATGGTGGAGGCTGGTACAATTACAGCATTTAAAAGGCACCTGGATGGGTATATGAATCAGAAGAGTTTAGAAGGATATGGGCCAAATGCTGGCAAATGGGACTAGATTAGGTTGGGATATCTAATCAGCATGGACGAGTTGGACTGAAGGGTCTGTTTCCATGCTGTATGTCTCTATGACTCTATGACTCTATGATAGATCTCTAGCATCCTGCAGTTTGTTGTTTAACCTCCAGTGCCTTAGCTCAGGTGTTCTACGTGACTAATCCAGATTAATTGCCACTGCCTCACCAACCATATTGCATAGGTTAAGTGAATTCAGAAATGGGAACTTGAACACACTGATGTTGCAAACTGGTTTTCCACATAATTACAGTTGAGAGTGTTAAGCAAAGGTTTCAATAAGAATAGTTTGCCAACAGCGAACTGCTGCGGGACTGTCACTGAGCACTCCACGTTACTGGACCTGTTTGAATTTTTTGTGTGCAAGGAAGATGTTTGATAAGCTGTGCTGAATTCCATTCGACATGTGCAGTACATTAGCACAGCAGGTCAACAAAAATTCACCTTATTTGGATTAAACGAAGGCCTGATATTTTTAAAGAGCTAAAATTTTACGTTTTATTTGCAGAATGAGCTACATGCCGACAACATCAGAGGGTTTTCAAAGGAGAAGCCTGGCAGGTGGACGATGGTAACAATTATTCTGCTCGCATTGAACAATCTGATGCCCATTTGCTAAGTTAAAATAGCGTGCCTCACGATGTGTGATTTAGGCTATCCTTCAACAGTGGGTGAATTATGCAGAGAGGGAATGTTAATAGCTCCTCAGTTAACTGGGGGCAAAGTGTGCATTTAACACTTTAATAGCCAGAGCGTATTGCGTGGAAACCGAACCGTTTGCTGTTGTTTTACAAGTGGCTGTTTTCCCAACACCATCATTGCACATAAGCACACACCTGCTTTTGATCATCCCACGTATTGGCTTTTATAGCTTGTTTTTTCCAAATATGTTAAAAATGAAACATAATACAGCTCAAAGGAACTACAATGCATGTGCTAATCGACACCACACCAATAGGTGAGTAGTAACAGATGTAAACTGTTTGAACTTGTGAATTCCTCCAGGCATTTTTTTTATTTGTCCACAGCACGTGGACCCCACTGGCAGGGCCCAGTATTTATTGCCCATCCCTAGTTGCCCCTTGAGAAGGTGGGGGTGAGCTGCCTTCTTGAACCACTGCAGTCCATGTAGTAAGTAGACCCACAATGCCCTTAGGGAGGGAGTTCCAGGATTTTGACCCAGCGACACTGAAGGAACGGTGATATATTTCCAAGTCAGGATGGTGAGGAGCTTGGCGGGGAACCTGCAGAGGGTGGTGTTCCCATGTATCAGTTGCCCTTGTCCTTCTAGATGGAAGTTGTCATAGAGCCATAGAGGCATAGAGATGTATAACATGGCAAAAGACCATTGGGTCCAACTCGCCCATGCCGACCAGATATCCCAACCCAATCTAGTCCCACCTGCCAGCACGTAGACCATATCCCTTCAAACCCTTCCAATTAATATACCCACCCAGCTATCTTTTAAATGTTGCAATTGTACCAGCCTCCACCACATCCTCTAGCAGCTCATTCCATACATGTACCACCCCCTGTGTGAAAAAGTTACCCCTTGGGTCTCTTTTATATCTTTCCTCTCTCATCCTAAACCTGTGGCCTCTAGGTCTGGACTCCCCCACCCCAAGGAAAAGACTTTGTCTATTTATCCTATCCATGTCCCTCATGATTTTATAAACCTCTATTAGGTCACCCCTCAGCCTCCGACGCTCCAGGGAAAACAGCCCCAGCCTACTCAACCTCTCCCTATAGCTCACATCCTCCAACCCTGGCAACATCCTTGTAAATCTTTTCTGAACCATTTCAAGTTTCACAACATCTTTCCGATAGGAAGGAGACCAGAATTGCACACAATATTCCAACAGTGGCCTAACCAATGTCCTGTACAGCCGCAACTCCTGTACTTAATACTCTGACTAATAAGGCCCTGGGCTTGCAAGGTACTGTCTGAGGATCTTTGGTGAATTTCTACAGTTCATCTTGTTGATGGTACACACTGATGTTACTGCATGTCGGTGATGTCAGAGGAAGTGGATGCTTGTGCCAATCCATTAGCTGCTTCATCCTGGATGATGTCAAGCTTCTTGAGTGTTGTTGGAGCTGCAGCCATCCAGGCAAGTGGGGAATATTCCATCACACTCCTGTGTTGTGCCTTGAAGGTGGACAGGCTTTGGGGAGATTAGTTGGTCGTTTCTGACTGGCATGGATGTGATGGGCTGGAGAACCTTTTTCTGTACTGGAAGTCTCTATGGCAGTATGATGAGATGAACTACCAGCTCACTACCACCTCCTTGGGTTCAACCAGAGATTAAATGCTGCCCCAGCCACCATCCCATGATATTACATCACAACCACATTCCACAAATACAATTGTTTTAAAAAAGCTTCTTACCTCAGGATTCCCAGTCTCTGATAACTCATGAAAGGATATCCAACAGCAATACCAAGTTCAGTCTCTGAGCAAGTTTGATTTAAAACTTCCAGTTGATGTGATGCATCCGAAATTGGTCAAAAGAAGAGTGGGGTTGATGTTAATCAGATCTGCCCATTCCTAATGTGCATAATTGCTGTTTTCAAATGATATCTGCAAACGATTTTCCACCGTGATAATTCCATTGCAGAAAATTGCAGCTGATGATTGAACAACACAAGGCTGTGAATTGGTGGAAACATTCCGTGCAGTGGAAATGCGTTGCCATAGCTGGTAATGTGAGGGTCATTACTGCTGAGGACAATTCTGACACTGTTTCACCTCTCTCCCCTGATTAACGAAAACCTGATCTTGGATTGGCAGAAGTCTGGGCGATAAATCTGCAATACTGATATCCCCCAAAGGATTAAAAACAAAATCAGATTCATCTGTTCCCGTGGGATTTGGATGTCGCTGGGCTGGGCCATTCTCCTTGAACTGAGTGTCTAGCTCAGCCATTCCAGAGGGTAGTTAAGAGTCAAACACATTGCCATGGGTCTGGAGTCACATGTAGGTCAGACCAGATGAGAATGACAGATTTCCTTCCCTAAAGTGTGCTAGAGAAGCAGATGGATTCTTCAACAATCAATGACTGAGATGAGCTTTGTATTCTTGATCATTGAATCCCTACAGTGTGGAAACAGGCCATTTGACCCAACAAGTCCACACTGACCCCCTGAAGCGTAACCCACCCAGACCCATTCCACTACTACCTTACATTTCTCCTGACGAATGCACGTAACCTAATCATCTATGAACATCGTGGGCAATTTAGCATGAACAATTCACCGAACCTGCACAAGTTTGGACTGTTGGAGGAAACCCACACAGAAACGGGGAGAATGTGCAAACTCCACACAGACAGTCGCCCGAGGCTGGAATCGAACCTGGGTCCCTGGCGCTGTGAGGCAGCAGTGCTAACCACTGAGCCACCGTGCCACCATTTGTCAATCAGATTTAAATTCCAGTATTGCTAAATCCATAGCAAAGGGCAGTTACGAGTCAATACCTCAGCATACCTCAGTCAATAAAGCAGCAACAGCTAAGAGGGGGATGGATGCTGATGTAGGATAAAGTGCTTTCCCAGCTCGGCTTCTGGTCCAGAGGACAGCAGTTGCTTTCCTTCAGCCCTTCGTCAATGGGCTGAGAAGTGGCAGATGGAGTTTAATTCAGATAAATGCGAGGTGCTGCATTTTGGGAAAGCAAATCTTAGCAGGACTTATACACTTAATGGTAAGGTCCTAGGGAGTGTTGCTGAACAAAGAGACCTTGGAGTGCAGGTTCATAGCTCCTTGAAAGT
>NC_057713.1:5695768-5731675 GCF_004010195.1 Chiloscyllium plagiosum
GGGGCATAGATAGGATAAATAGACAAAGTCCTTTCCCTGGGGTGGGGGAGTCCAGAACTAGAGGGCACAGATTTAGGGTGAGAGGGGAAAGATATAAAAGAGACCTAAGGGGCAACTTTTTCACGCAGAGGGTGATACATGTATGGAATGAGCTGCCAGAGGAAGTGGTGGAGGCTGGTACAATTGTAACATTTAAGAGGCATTTGGATGGGTATACGAATAGGAAGGGTTTGAAGGGATACGGGCCGGGTGCTGGCAGGTGGGACTAGATTGGGTTGGGATATCTGGTCGGCATGGACGGGTTGGACCGAATTGTCTGTTTCTGTGCTGTACATCTCTATGACTCTATGACTCTAATTAAAGTGTTTACATTACTGTGAGCCTGCCTCCAGCAATCACTAAGGAGAAAGTGAGGACTGCAGATGCTGGAGATCAGAGCTGAAAAATGTGTTGCTGAAAAATGTGATGCTGGAAAAGCGCAGCAGGTCAGGCAGCATCCAAGGAGCAGGAGAATCAACGTTTCGGGCATAAGCCCATCCTGAAGAAGGGCTTATGCCTGAAACATCGATTCTCCTGCTCCTTGGATGCTGCCTGACCTGCTGCACTTTTCCAGCAACATATTTTTCAGCTCCAGCAATCACTAACCCCAACTCCCCAAAGTGACTCCTGATTTCTATCCTGCACTCCAGCAGCTCAGTCCCTCCGTACTCCCCCAACTCAACAATCACCACCTCCCCCTTAGCCCTCACACCCACCCCACCCAACCCCAACCCACCCCGTCATGCAGACATTCCGATTAGGAACAGTGGTCGGCCTTTTAGCCTCTCAGGCCTGTTCTGCCGCTCTGTAAGAGCAGAGTTGACCTGCATGTATTTTGAATTCCACATTCCCACCTAGATCTGATCACCTTCCATTCCATTGCAGCTCAAGAATCTATCCTCAAAAATATTCAATCAGTCCTTCTCCAACATCTTTTGAGGCAGACAGTCCAAAGTTGCATTACCCATCTGACAGAAAATATTTCTCCTCAGCTTTGTCCTGAAGGGGTGACCCATAATTTTAAAATGGAGTCCCACAGATCGGGGCGGCACGGTGGCTCCGTGGTTCGCCCTGCTGCCTCACAGTGCCCGGGCCCTGAGTTCGATTCCAGCTTCAGGCGACTGTCTGGTGTGGAGTTTACACATTCTGCCTATATCTGCCTGGGTTCCCTCCAGGTGTTCCGCATTCATCTGCAGTCCAAAGATGCGCAGGTTAGGGTGGATTGGCCATAGTGTTCAGGAGTGTGTAGGTTGGGTGCATTAATCGGGGGTAAGTGTAGAGTTATTGGGTAGTGATATGGGTGGGAGGCTCTTTGGAGGGTCAGTGTGGACTTGTTGGCTTTTTTTTACACACTGTAGGGATTCTGTTTAAAACAAGAGAGAAAACATCTTTCCTTTGTGAACCTTCTCAAGACTATTCAAGATTTTATAAACTTCAATCCTACTGAAAACAAGAACAACCGTTCCGATCTTTCCTTGTAATACTTTAATACTGGAATGAGTGGGTTGTTTTATGTGGAAAATCTGGACAGGTTAGGCCTGTAACTGCTGGAGTTCAGAATAGTAAGAGCTGAGTCAATGCATAAAATCCTGAGGGAATTCGACAGAATGTTTGTGGAAAGGGTGCGGAAGGAATGTGGGGATATATAGAACTAGGGGTCGGAGTTTAAAAATCAGGGTCATCCAGAGAGGAAAAGGGAATTTCATTTCTCTGAGGGTTGTGAATCTTTGGATTTTCCTGAAGAGGAGGTGGAAGTTAGAATACTTTTAAGGGAGGGGTAGATGGTTTCTGGGTAAAATGTATCAGGGCAGGAATGTACATGGTGAGATTACAATCAAATCAACCATGATGTTATTGAGTCGTGCAGCAGGCTTGAGGGGCAGAGTGGCCAACACCAATTCCTCGTTTTTATGTCATAGAGTCATTGAGCTATACAGCACGGAAACAGACCCTTAGGTCCAACCAGTCCATGCCGACCATGCTCCCAAACTAAACTAGTCCAATCTGCCTGCGCTTGGCCCATATCCCTCCAAACCTTTCCTATCATGTACTTATCCAAATGATGTTGTAACTTTACCTGCATCCACCACCTTCTCTGGCAGTTCATTCCTCACACAAACTGCTGGCTGTCTGAAAAGGTTGCTCCTTGTGTCTTTGTTAAAGCTTTCTCCTCTCCCCTCAAAAAATATGCCCCCCAAGTTTTGAACTCCCTCACCCTAGGGAAAAGACGTTTACTGTTCACCTTATCTAATGGCCCCTCATGATTTTATACAACTCAACAAGGTCACCCCTCAAACTCCTGTGCTCCAATTGTCCCAGCCTATCCAGCCTCTCTCTGTATCTCAATCCTCCATTTCTGACAACCTCCTGGTAAATCTTTCCTAAACCTCTCCGGTTTCACAATATCCTCCCTATGCCAATGGCCATCTTTAAAATATTCAATGACCCTGCCTCCATTGCTTCCTGAGGAAGAGATATGCAAAGTATCACAGCCTTGTAAGAGGGAAAAACAAATCTCCAAAACTCAGTCCTAAGAGAGTGACCGTTCCCAATTGTTTCCACTTGTTAGTAATAAAACTGTTTTCTGAGTTGCAGGTCCTGTTTAAAAACAACATAAAAAGAATTTCCCTGTATCTACTCGATCAAAAACCTTTTATCATCATTGTCTTGCATGTGCTGGAGTTGTGTTGTGGTATTTTTCTGCTTATTGCAACGGCAAGCCAGACAGGGAAAGCAGAGCGAGCAAGGCAAGTGTCTAGACAGCACTGACAAACAGTCATGAAAGTCCAAGGAATATTTCATTCCTCATCCATCATCTTGTTAAATTCAACAGTCTCCCATTCCCAAAAGAAATCCTTGAGTGCGATTCATTGTGTCAGAGACCAGTGTAAACGTGCCACGATAGAGTCAAAAAACTTAACTTCAGAAGCAATCATCCCAACACCCATAAACGGAGCTGCGTCAAGACATTATCTCGACGAGCTACATCATACTGCAACACCCAAGAACTACAAACAGCAGAAGAAAGATATCTATACAACGTTTTCAAGAAAAATGGGTACCCAATATACACAATCCACTAATTCCTCAGAAACAAACCCAAACAAGCAGACACAACACAACCAAAAACTATACCACATTACCTTACATCAAAGATAGATCAGAAATAACTTCCAGACTACTCAGACCCCTTGGCATCATGGCAGCCCGCAAACCTACCAACACACGTAAACAGCCACTAATGAACCTAAAGGATTCATTAGATACCACCAGCAAAACTAACATCATTTACAATATACCATGCAAGCTCTGTAAAGAAACGCTACATCGGGCAAACTAGCAGGAAACTTGCCACCAGGATACATGAATACTAATTGGCCACCAAAGACATGACCCACTCTCACTAGTTTCCATACATACAGACAAAGGAGGACACCACTTTGACTGGGACAACACACATCCTGGGACAGACAAAACAAAGATAAGCACGAGAATTCTTAGAGACATGGCATTTTAACCAGAACTCCATCAATAAACACATCGATTTCGATCTCATCTACCTTCCCTTGAAAAAAAGAACTAGAAATGACATCATCCACATTAACAAACCAAGACCTATAAATAGAGAGGCAGGACATACCACCAGCGCTTCACCGGAGACGCTCACTGATGTTACCGAGTCATGGTGACGAAACATCTGAAAACAAACCTTCAAGCTCAGTGAGCCAACTTACATACTTACGTTCTTCTCCAGTCCTAATAATGAGTCACACAGCACATGCACAGAGGAAGTATTATTAATGTAGAATACTGATAACACACTCACATCTGCCAAATAATATACTTCAAATAATAGTGCTGGCAGAAAATTTCTATAGGCCAATTAAGGCAAAAAGAAGGATCGCCAACTGAAGACAGAGATGAGGAGGCATTTCTTCTCTCAGAGGGGGGTGAATCTGTGGAATTCCTTACCACAGAGGGCTGTCAAGGCTGGGGCATTAAATATATTCAAGGCTGAGACAGACAGATTATTAATCAGCAAAAGGAATCGAGGGTGATGGGGAAAAAGCAGAAAAGGGGATTGAGGATTGTCAGATTAGCCATAAACTCATTGAGTGGTAGAGCAGACTCAATGGGCTGAATGGCCTACTTCTACTCTTACATGTTATGATCTTATTTAGGGACTTACAGCACATGGACTGCAGCGGTTCAAGAAGGCAGCTCACCACCACCTTCTCAAGGAGCAACTAGGGACTGGCAATAATTACTGGCCCAGCCAGCGACAAGCATGTTTGGTGAATGAATTAAAGAAAATTGCACACAGTATGCAAGTATGGTCTCACCAAAACCCTGTACAGGGCTTCTTTATTCTTATATTCCAGTCCCCTTAGAACAAAGACTCACATGCCATTTGCTGTCCTCATTGCTTGCTGTAGCTGCCTGTTAACCTGTTGTGTTCTTTATACAAGTATAAGGGGAATTGGTGGCATTATGGTAATGTCACTGAATCAGTAGTTGTAGGTTAATTATCCACAGACTGGGTTTGAATGCCTCCTGGGTACGATAATCAATTTGAATTCAATAAAAGCTAGTTGAATGGCGAACGCTATTGTTTGTGATTTTAAAAAAAAATCTTGTTTCCTCCTGTGCTTCATGGAAGGAAATCTGCCATTCTTACCCAATCTCATCCACGTATGACTCTCGGCACACGGCAATGTGGCTAACTCACAATGCCCCTGGACAGCCTCTGAGTTCAGAGAGCAATTGAAAACAGGCAATAAATGTGCCAGGTATGTCTCACATTTTAATCTACCCTTTCTCCATCTGACTACATTACTAAATTCCTTTGGAAATTTAAGACAAGGCACACATCAAGAAATATTGGGTGTTTGTGACAATGGCAATGATTATCAGTGATAAGTTACATATAAACGAGAGAAATCGGGTGATAAACAGTAGCCTGGATGAGGAGGTTGTTGAATGATTTTTGAGATAATTCCTTTGAGCATCATTTTCTGGAGCTGACCAGAGAACAGTTTGCAATAGACTTGTGTCATTTGCCTTCCCAACTGCTGTCTGTACCTGTCTGCTTACTTTCTGCATTTTTTATATTATCAAACCTAAATATCTCATCGAATATTATCATTTACCAGTTTCACAACACAGAAAAAAGGTCTGTTTTTTCTATTCTGACGATGAACTTTACACTTTCCTATACTATACTCCCACTGCCATTTTCCATTCATCCATTCAGTTCATTGTGTATTGGAGTTAGGAGGTCATGTTGTGGCTGTACAGGACATTAGTTAGGCCACTTTTGGAATACTGCATGCAATGCTAGTCTAGAAAGATGTTGTGAAACTTGAACGTGTTCAGAAAAGATGTACAAGGATGTTGCCAGGGTTGGAGGATTTGAGCTACAGGGAGAGGCTGAATAGGCTGGGGCTGTTTTCCCTGGAGCGTTGGGGGCTGCAAGATGACCTTATAGAGGTTTATGAAATCTTAAGGGGCATGGATATTGTGAATAGACAAGGTCTTGTCCCCAGGACAGGGGTGTCCAGAACTAGAGGCCATAAGTTTAACATGAGAAGGGAAAGCTTTAAAAGGGACCTAAGGGGCAACTTTTTCACGCAGAAGGTGGTGCATGTATGGAATGAGCTGCCAGAGGAAGTGGTGGAGGCTGGTACAATTACAGCATTTAAAAGGCATCTGGATGGGTATATGAATAGGAAGGGTTTGAAGGGACATGGGTCAAATGCTGGCAAATGGGACTAGATTAATTTCGGATATTCGGTCGGCATGGACGGGTTGGACCCAAAGGTCTGAATCCATGCTGTACATCTCTATGACTCTATGACACTCACTTCATCTGGTTTGCTCTGAAGATTTGGCCTTGTTTCTTTCAATAACCTGTGTTTACCACAAACCTTTTTGCCCCTCTTCAGCAGTGGTCTCTTTGAATGAAGGGCTAATGTCCGAAATGTCGACTCTCCTGCTCCTCAGATGCTGCCTGACCTGCTGTGCTTTTCCAGTGCCACACTTTTCGACTCATGATATCATTGGCTCTATTTGATTTTAAGATCCTTGTTTGTGATGGGAATTTGTTACTATCAGATGTAACATGGAATCCAATGATATTATGATTGTTATTTCTCAGTGGGATTGATTAGTATACCATTATTCACTGATCCTGCAGCATTGCCTAATGCTAGATCTAAGATAGTTTTATCCTAGCCAGTTCCATAATATACTGGTCAAAGAAACTGCTACAAAATCATTCTACAATCTCATTTCAGACCACCCTTGTTGACTTCATTGCCCCAGTCTATTTTAAGTATAAAGGTCCCCACAGTTATTACATTGTGTTGTTTTTTACAACCTCCGATACTGGTTTGTTGAATGCTGTGTCCCTTGCTGTTCGGGAGTCCAGTTATGACCAATTATTTGCTTAATTACTGTAAGGGGGTTCCCACCAACAATTCCCACCAACACCTTTTAACTCTTACTGTTGCTAATTTCCAACCATATGGACTTTATTTCATGATCTTCTGATGCCAGATGTTAGCTCACTGACGGCCTTTTACAGTCGTTACAATCAGGGCATTTAGTCTTCCTTTGTTATTGTGCTTTCTGCTCCCAAAATGTGATGTACTCTGGAATATTTATTTTCTAAACTTAATCACTTTAAAATTCCATCTCTGTGATTGTGATTAAATCTGCAGCATATAGTGATGATCCTGGCTGATGTTATAACTGGACAAGATCATATTTTGTTTTGCTTTTATTTCATGAGGTAGTCTTTCACAAGCACACAATGGTGTAGATCTGGTTTTAAATATTAAACAGACGTATTCTGTAAAAAATGAACTTTGGTAGAATAAACCAAGCTAGTAATGTACAACACAACTTGAAAAGGTTTTGGAAAACAGAAATGCAATCCCATTCATCCCAACACCAATTATTTGCAGTACTCCCGCACTAGAGAGAGTTCCTTTCTCTATCATATTTATAGGTTTGACTTATCTGTTTCATTCAATTTCTGGTATCGAGAGTTTGATAGCCTTTGACTTGATTAGTCACACAACTTCAAATAATCACTTCAGGGTTGTAACCAAACACCTCTGCTCTGGAACTGTCAACTTACAATGAGGTAATCCTATTTCCTAACTTTTCTGAACTAACTCCTTGTTCCAGGGAATCTGTTCCTTACATTTAACTTGAACCAGAACGTCTTCAAACCGAAAACCTAAAACTTTCCAAGTTGTGGGCTTTTTCTCCCTGAAGCAGAAAACATCACATCTTGATTCTTCTGAACTGAAACCAAAATGATGTTTTTCAATGTTCATGTATCCAACTGTAAATCTGTCACACTTCAAACAAATTCCCTTATCACACCAGGGAACTCCCTCTGCTATACTGGTTTAAAATAGTATGGCACCAGATATACTGGATATAGGTTTGACCGCTGAGCTTGAAGGTTCACTTTCAGACATTTCATCACCATACTAGGTAGCATCTTCGGTGAGGTAAAAGTGAGGACTGTAGATGCTGGAAATCAGAGTCTAGGTCAAAGTGGTGCTGGAAAAGCATAGCAGGTCCGACGTGTCCTGATGAAGGGCTTTTGCCTGAAACATCAATTTTCCTGCTCCTCGGATGCTGCCTGACCTGCTGTGCTTTTCCAGCACCACTCTAATCCAGACCCCAACATCTTCAGTGAACCTCCAGACAAAGCACTGCTGATGATTCCTGCTTTCTATTTATATGTTTGGGTTTCCTTGGGTTGGTGATGTCATTTCCTGTGGTGATGTCATCTCATATGGTGATGTCATTTCCTGTACTTTTTCTCAGGGGGTGGTAAATCGGGTCCAAGTCAATGTGTTTGTTGATAGAATTCCGATTGGAATGCCATGCTTCTAGGAATTCTCATGAAGTTTCTGTTTGCCACATCACCACAGGAAATGACATCACCAACCTAAGGAAACCCAAACATATAAATAGAAAGCAGGAATCATCAGCAGTGCTTCATCTGGAGGCTCACTGAGGATGTTACCTAGTATGGTGACGAAATGTCTGAAAATGAACCTTCCAGCTCAGCGAGCATATCTACATCCAGAACCTCAACCTGAGCTACAAATATTCTCAAAACTTGCTACCAGATATACTGACAAGTTAATTATTAAACCACCTCATGCACATAGACCAAAACTTTCATGTCACGAGTTCAAAATTCAAACTCTAAACTAAATGATATTAACATATTTATAAATCACACACCATACATCATAATCTGCAATTGTGGCACTGATTAATTTATCCTATTGCAAATGTTTTGTATATTCGGATAAAGACTCTTTCATTTACCTTTAATTTTATTTCCTGCAATGACTTTATTCAGTGTTGCATAAGTTTTATTACCCTCTTTCTCCTTTACAGTCTTATTCTCAGCCACATTGTCAGACTGTTCGGATGCCTTGATCTATCACTTTGGGTTTCGAGAACCTGCGTTCACCAATCACACATTGCAGGAAGCATCATATCACACTGATTTCAGAGGTTGGGGTTTAAGAGGAGAGAATGGGGAATGTTAGTGGTGTTTTCTTTCAGAAGAGGCTGAGGGCAGTTTTGATTGAAGTCCATAGCATTCTGAAGGATCCTCGACAAAGTGGTTACTACCACTAGACGAGTGGTTGAGACTCAGAGGATTAGTTGGAAGATGAGGAGTGATATGCTCACAAATAGAGTTTGGGGAGAGGGGGGAGGGTGTTTAAAACCCACTGTCTGAAGGGCAGACAGAACCTTGTTTTGCAATTAAAGACTACTTGGATGCACACTTAAACCTACAAAGAGCTAGAATTTGAGAGTCTCAGACATAAAAGGTCAAATGGGTTGTTTCTACTCTGGATGATTCCATGATCCAACTGGACAGATGAACAAGCTTGACAGGTTAAACTCTGCCCTGTCCTGTCTCCACAAATAATAGTCTGACAAAAGCCAACTGGGTTTTCCTGGTGATGTCACTAAGGGCCCAGATACTGAGGAGAACTTTCTTTCTTGTGCTCCGTCTGATAGGAACCTTTGATGGAACATTTGGGATGGCAGTTGCTGTTTAATGTTGCTTCCAAAAAGTGGTACTTCTGACAGTGCAGCACTCCCCAGTACTGGAATGTCGGCTTGGATATTGTTTTCTTTACTTGTTCACACGATGAGGGCGTCGCTGTCTAGCCCAACATTTACTGCTCAAGGATGTAGGTTTGCTCGCTGAGCTGGAAGGTTCATCTCCAGATGTCTCATTACCCTACTAAGTAACATCTTCAGTAGCTGAAAATGTGTTGCTGGAAAAGCGCAGCAGGTCAGGCAGCATCCAAGGAGCAGGAGAATCGACATTTCGGGCATGAGCCCTTCTTCGGGAATGAGGAAAGTGTATTCCTGAAGAAGGGCTCATGCGAGAAACGTCGATTCTCCTGCTCCTTGGATGCTGCCTGACCTGCTGCGCTTTTCCAGCACCACATTTTCAGCTCTGATCTCCAGCATCTGCAGTCCTCACTTTCTCCTAACATCTTCAGTAGGCCTCAGGCGAAGCAATGCTAAAAATTTCTGTTTTCTATTTATGTGTTTGGGTTTCTTTGGGTTGGTGATGTCATTTCCTGTGGTGAAGTCACTTCCTGTTCTTTTTCTCAGGGGGTGGTACATGGCGTCTAACTCGATGTGTTTGTTGATAGAGTTCCAATTGGAATGCCATGCTTCTAGGAATTCTCGTGCATGTCTTTGTTTGGCTTGTCCTAGGAGTATGGCATTCCAATTGGAACTCTATTAACAAACACATCGAGTTAGACTCCATCTACCACCCCTTGAGAAAAAGAACTGGAAGTGACTTCACCACAGGCAATGACATCACCACAGGAAATGACATCACCAACCCAAAGTAACCCAAGCATATAAATAGAAAGCAGAAATTTTCAGCATTGCTTCGCCTGAGGCCCACTGAAGATGTTACCTAGTAGGGTAATGAAATGTTTGGAAATGAACCTTCCAGCTCAGCGGGCAAACCTACTTCCAGAACCTCAACCTGAGCTACAAATCTTCTCAAAACTGGCTAGGATTCATTGCCCATCCCTAATCACCCAGAGGGCAGTTAAGAGTCACCAACATTGCTGTGGGTCTGGAGCCAGACCAGGTAAGGACTGCAGTTTCCTTCCCTAAAAGATTTTAGAAAACCAGATGTTTTTTTTCCTGACAGTCAGCAATCAATTCATAGTTAACATTAAATTCTTAATTTCAGATTTTTAAAAATTGAATTCAAATTCCACCATCTGCCATTGCAGGATTCAAACCCGGATCCCCACAACATTACCCGGCTCTCTGGATTAACAGTCCTGTGATAATACCACTTGGCCATTATCCCCCAAATAGGTGTTGGATAAGTGCAGCAGGTCAGACAACATCCCAGGAGCAGGAAAATTGATGTTTCAGGCAAAAGCCTTTTCCTGCCGTGCTTTTCCAGCACCTCACTCTCGACTCTAATCTCCACCATCTGCAGTCCTCCTTTCATCTTCTCCTGGATGGTGTCGAACTTCTTGAGTGTTGTTGGAGTTGCACCCATCCAGACAAGTGCAGAGTATTCCATCACCCTCCCGACTTTTGCCTTGTAGATGGTGGGACAGGCTTTGAGGAGTCAGGAGGTGCGTTACTGACTGCAGAAGATGTTTGAAGATGAATATAACTTCTGTGCTTTTCATGTTATTGTTGCAACATTGAAACCCAGTGCTGTGTTTGCAAAGGGTGGCACATTTGGTGGGAAATATTTACTTAGCCATTATCAGTTGCTGATGATGCACAAGGAAGAGTCTGAGCTCGGTAAAAGTGACTCTCACTTAAGCGATGCAGAGGAAAGCTTGTATTGCTGCATAATAGATTTCCTTGATGAAGGGCTTGTGCTCAAAACATCAATCCCCCTGCTTCTCGGTTGTACTTTCTCAGCACCACACTCTTGACTCTGCATAATATATCAGACAGAGGAACATAAGGATTAAGGTCAGGCATATACCATTCAGTTTGTCCAAACTTCTCCACCACCCAAGCAGCTCTTGGTACTAACTTGATCGCAGTTTTCCATTCTATCTTCCCGTTCACTGTTGCTTTTACAGAACCTCACTGAAAACTTCGAACTGGAGGAGAAACAATTCATCTTCCTCCTCGGGAGCCAACAACCCTAGATCCTCAACATTGAATTCACCAGTTCCCAAATCTCCCCTGCCCCCAACTCATCCCAGATCCAACCCTCCAACTCAAGCACTGCCCTCTTGACCTGTCCTACTTGTCCATCTTCCTTCCCACCTATCCGCTCCACCTTCCTCTCCGACCTATCACCTCCCATCTGCATCCGCTTATCACCTTCCCACCTGCCTTTCCCCACCCCCACCCCGCTTATTTATTTCTCAGCCCCCAACCTCCTCCCCAGTCCTGATGAAGGGCTTATGTCCGAAACATCGACTCTCCTGCCCCTCAGATGTTGCCTGACCTACTGTGCTTTTTGCAGAGCCACACTCTATCGACACTGACTCTCCAACGTCCGCAGTCCTCACTATCTCCTGAATATGAAGCTTTGACAATGCATCTGTCTTTTCAGCACAAACCACTTCTCCATTGGCTCCTCTAGATCTCAGTCTTCAATGTACTCAAGAACTGAGCATCAATAGTTTTTTGAGGTAGATGTACCCAAGATTTTCAGTCCCGAGTGAAGACACTACAGCCCTAATACTCCTTTACTAGCCCTTCTCACCTTCCATTCTCTTATACTGAATGTTCTGTACTCAGCAAAGGACTTTGTTTTATCCTTTTGTATTTCTAACTGAATGAATGAATTGCCAAAGGCATGGCCTGATGTTGATTTTATGAGGAAGGGTTACCAGTTTTGAAATGATAACTCTGTTTCTCTCTGCACAAATGCTGCCAGGCCTGCTGAGTTTCTCTCGTACTTTCCAGTATTTTTGCTTGGTGCAGCCCGAAATGGCTGACCTGGTATCCTAAGACACACCCCTGGTATAAGAACACCTCAATGGTCCTTAAATTAAATCAAATTGAAGTCACAGGCCCTCAGGTACTCAGGTCTATTGTACAACCATCTAGTCAAATATTAATTATATAATCATACAGTTCAAAAGATGTCAGAGAGTCATCGAGTAATACAGCATGGAAACAGACCCTTTGGTTCAGCCAGTCCATGCCAGCCATACTCCCAAACTAGACTAGCCCCACCTACCTGCATATGGCTCATATTCCCTCTGACCATTAATTATACATGTACTGTACTTATCTAAATGTCTTTTAAACATTGTAACTGTGCATCCACCACTTTCTCTGGAAGCTCATTCCAGACACGAACCACTCTCTGTGTAAAGAAATTGCTCCTGATATCCTTTCTAAATCCCCCTCTTCTCACATTAAAAATACACTCCCTAGTCTGAAATCCCCTACCCTAGGGAGAAAACACCTGCCATTCATCTTGTCTATGCCCCTCATGATTTTATAAATCTCTGTAAAGTCACCTCTCAACCTCCAGCGCTCCAGTGAAAAATGTCTCAGCCTATCCAGTCTCTCCTGAAACACAAACCCTCCATACCCAGCAACGTCCTGGTAAATAATGTCCAAACTGCTATACACAAAAGTCTGAACAATTAAGGCGTGTGCTAAACACCTTCTTCACCATCGTATCTATATGTGATGGAAACTTCAAAGAATTCTGAATACTCAGGTCTCTTAGATCTCTCTGTTCTATATCATTGCCCAAGACCCTACTTTTAATTGTATAAGTTTTGTCTTTGTTTTCCCAAAATGCAATACCTCACATTTATTCAAATTAAACTCCATCTGTCATTTTTCAGCCCACTGACCCATTTGATCCAGATCTCTTTGTAATCTTAGATAACCTTCTTCACTGTTGACTACACCACCAATCTTCGTGTCATCCACAAGCTTACTAACCATTCCCTCTACATTCTCAAGTAAATAATTTCTATAAATGACAAACAAAAATGGTTCTTCAGCCCATCAAGTCTGTAATGTCTAAAAGAAACTAATACCTACACTAGTCCCACTTTCCTGCACTCAGCCCATAACCTGGAATATTATGACATTTTAAGTGCCCATCCAAGTATTTTTTAAAGGTTGTGAGATTTCCTGCCTCATACCCCCTCCCAGGCAGTGCATTCCTGACCCTCACCACCCTCTGGGTGAAAATCTTTTTCCTCAAAACCCCTCTAAACCTTTCACCTTAAAATTATGCCCCCTTATTATTGACCCTTCAGTTGTGGAGGCCAGCTGATTTCTACCAAGCCCCTCATAATTTTATACCCCTCTATCAGATCCCCTCCAACTTTCTCTGCTCCAAATCAGGAATTAAAGCCACTTGTGAAATTGTGTTTAATATTTTTAAACTTGCAACATCCAGCTACATTTTTCTAAGAAGTGTCAGAAGGTATTAGAGTCAGAAAGATCTCCAGCATAGATGAAGGCCCTTCAGCCCATTCTGTACATGCTAGCCAAAAACAACCACCTAACCACTCCAAACCCATTTCTTGGCCAATAACCCTGGCATCATCAGTGCATATCAAAATGCTTCTTCAATGTGATGAAGGTTTCCACTCCTCCCACATTTATAGGCACTGAGTTCCAGATCCCCCACCAGCCTCTGGGTCAAAATGTTTTCCCCACGCCCCCACTAAACCGCCAGCCCCTTCCCTTAAATCTGTGCCCCCAATCATTGACCTCTCCTTCAAGGGGAAAAGTTTCTTCCTGTCTTGCCCTATCTATGCCCCTCATTATTTAAAGCATCTCAGCCATGTGATGGATTGATTGATTGATTGGTTTATTGTCACATGTACCGAGATACAGTGAAAAGTGTTGTTTTGCAGGCACCATACAAATGAATCAGGGTAGCAGAAGAGAGTGCGAACATAGTGTTACAGCCGCAGAGAAGGTGCAGAGAGAGAGAGAAATCAGAATTAATATTTGTGAGTTCTGTTCAAAGGTCTGATAACAGCGGGGAAGAAGCTGTTCATGAATCTGTTCATATATATTCAAACCTTTATATCTTCTGCTCGATGGAAGAGTGTGGGAGAGAGTAGAAGTGGTTTGGGAGTGTTCTTTAATGTCTTTGTTGATTGCTTTCCTGAGGCAGTGGGAAGGCCTGTCCTGAGGAAAAACAACCCAATCTCTCTTTATCACTGAGACTCTCCAGCCCAGGCACCATCCTGGTAAATCTCCCTCTGCATCCCCTCCCAGCGCTATCGCATCCCTCCTACAGTGGGGATTCAAGATTTTCATTGTATAGGCCAAACCTAAACATTTCATACAAATTATTGACTTGACCTTATTGCCTTGCAAATTATAAAGTGACATACATTTCATGGATCATAATTTATATTTAAATTAAAGTGAAAATTGCTGGGTTTTGCTGGATCAATTATTTTATTAACCTGGCCACAGGAGTAGCAATTGTTAAATATTTGCAGAACACCACGGGGTTTTCATTTCCCAATCTGTTGATGAATTATTGATAACTGCAATTTTCATTATTGGGGGCATTCATTATTTTCCATTTCCATAATTGAAACCTTTTGGGAGCTAACTAGATGTGAGGGTGATTAATCTCAGCACCTGAAACGTTTTGAACTCACCAGGGGAATAGTTTGACTTTCTTCATTAAAGCAGCGAAGCGAGACTTCGTCAGAGGCCCCTTTCCTACTGAAGGCCGCAGCACGGCAGCTAGACAAGTGTGTAAAAGTAGCAGGGCGGGGAGGAGGCAGAAATGTCAGAATATGAGAAGGTGAAATGACAGCAGCTTCAGTGCTGAAACATCAGGGGTAAATGTTACAAAGAGAGAATGGATTATTTTAGGACCGTACCCACAGGAGTTCAGAAGCATGATGGGGATTCCCATAAAAACTTCCAACAGGGTAAACACAGATGTTCCCAATGACAGGGAAGTCATAATCCAAGAATATGGGGTGGGCCACTTCGGGCTGAGATGAGGAGAAATATCTTCACCCAGAGAGTGGGGAGCCTGTGGGATTCTCTGCTACAGGAAGCAGTTGAGGCCAAAATATTGAATGTTTTCAAGAAGGAGTTAGATACAGTACTTAGGGCTGAAGGGAATCAAAGGGTCTGGGGGAGAAAACAGGAAGAAGGGACTGAGTTGGATGATCAGCCGTAGTCATATTGAATGGGAGAGCAGGCTGGAAGGGCTGAATGGCCTACTCCTGCTCCACATGCCCCATCATCAACCTTAATGACCATGTCCTTGTCAACCTTTCCTCCTACCATTGGGGATTTGCACTCCATCCTGTCCCTCTACCCTTCTCCTTTGTGAAACAACATTTCACTATCACCCACCAGTGGGTTTGAAGGTGTTTGTGGGGATCTCACAAATTCCACCTGCCCATTAGACCCACCTCCCATTTCACAGGAGGTTGCCAATCCCTCCCCTCAATCACTGCCCGCTCTCTAGCTTGTTAAGACCCCTGGGCACCAATTACTGGTCACCTAAGGGCCCTTTCCTGTACCCCCCCCTCTGCTATTTTACCTTCACCACCCCTGAGAACAGGCAGCCCCACATCAAGAGAGGGTGGCCTGGCAGAATTAGCTGTGTGGGGCTGGCATCAAGCAAGGGTGAAAGGGGAAGGAATGTAGCAGAAAGTTCCCTTCATTGAGATGGAGCATTCCCTCTGTCGATTGGAGACACTGTTCCTGACCTAAAGTAGCAAGACGTACTGATGTTCCACCAGTATCACATTGTGTGATTTCTATTAACTCCCAGAACATAAGGATGAGGTGTTGGTCACATGATACTGAAGAATTCAATGTACTATAACAGCTCGTGATGTTTACTGATGTACGTTACAATCACAGGCACAAAAGCATCTGGGTTCAAGTTTAAACAGTGTGGATGTAAATAGCACAATTCCCTCAACATGTAATGTTCGAAAAGTGTGGAGCTGGAAAAGCACAGCTGATCAGGCAGCATCTGAGGAGTAGGAGAGTCAGCATTTTGGCATAACCCCTCATCAGGAAGGGCTTATGCCCGAAACGTCAACTCTCCTGCTCCTCGGATGCTGTGCTTTTCCAGCACCACACTCTCGACTCTGATTTCCAGCACCTGCAGTCCTCACTTTCTCCTCAGCATGTTATGCTTCACGGGGACAGAGCTTAGTAAGATGGAGATCGAGACCTTTGTCCAACTAGATCACATGACATCATGAGTATGTGTTATGACCCACTGGGGAAGCACAGCATAAATCGAACCCCTCTATTCCAGGAGATGGTCAAAATGTTAAAGTTTTTTTAAGGTATGTACAATACCCCATTTTACCCGACTTTCAGACCAAGTTTGTGAAACAGCACAAACCTGGCTTCTGTGCTGAACATGAAGAATCATTTATTTTAAGTAATTAGGTTATAGCCACAGATAAACACATACCAACCACAGCTCTCTAACACTACTTGATGTTCAAACTTGCACTGATTTAAAAGAAGTACAGAAATGCTGTTTTACGTGGAAAATGTCCTTGATTTATCAATTCAAGTGTCACACCAACTGCTGCAGGAAAGATAGCTAGTTCTCTTCAAGTTTAAACAGAGTCTTTTGTAATTGCAGAGAACAGTTGGTTTCCACTGCTTCGTTTGTGTCTTCCCTGCTCTCTCTCTCTCTCTCTCTGTCTGTCTCTATGACTTACTTTCAGTTCCAACCTGCTCGGTTAGCATGGAACTCACTCATAACCGATTACTGATTCTCTAAACATTGCAAGAGCCCATAGCCACAATATACAGAGTTCACAATAGATATTAAATTCCTTCCCTGAATCCCTACAGTGTGGAAACAGGCCATTCAGCCCAACAAGTCCACACCAACTCTCCGAAGAACATCCCACGCAGACATGGGGAGATGTGCACACTCCACACAGACAGTCACCTGAGAGTGGAATTGAACCGGGTTCCCTGGTGCTGTGAGGCAGCCATGCTAACCACTGAGCCACCGTGATATCAAATGATACATCCATCGTGACAAATTCCACCATTTTTGGAAAAAAAGCTCATTTTAACTTGCAGTCTCAGTTTTTGAAGACTCAAAAATAAATAGACACCGTTCTTACACATGTCCATTAAGGATATGTTCCCTTGTGGGTCAGTTAGCTCAGTTGGTGGGCCAATGGTTTGCAGTGAAGGGTGATGCCAATAGTGTGGGCTCAATCCTGACATCAGGTGAGGTTACCATGAAGGACTGGCAAGTGGGACTAGATTGGGTTGGGATATCTGTTCAGTGTGGACGAGTTGGACCAAAGGGTCTGTTTCCATGCTGTACATCTCTATGACTCTATGACTGTCCTTCCCAACTTCATTCCTCAGCAGGGGAGTGATACCCTTCAGGTTAAACTATCATCAGTTGTCTCTTGTTGATGAGAGAGCAGCCAGATCTGATAAGACTATGGTGACTTCAACTTTGATTTGAAGATGTCGGTGTTGGACTGGGGGTGGACAAAGTTAAAAATCCCACAACAACAGGTTATAGTCCAACAGATTTATTTGGAAGCACTAGCTTTCGGAGCGCTGCTCCTTCATCAAGTGGTTGAGGAGTATGAGATTGTAAGACACAGAATTTATAGCAAAAGTTTACAGAGTGATGTAACTGAAGTTATATATTGAAAAAGACCTGGATTGTTGTTAATTCTCTCATCTTTTAGAATGATCATATTGGTTTCAGTTCTTTCATTTGTAAATCGCAAATCTTTTAAAAGTTACATTCTCCCAATGTTGGGGAAGTCCAGAACTAGGGGGTCATGTAGTTTAAGAATAAAGGTAAGCCATTCTGGACTGCAATGAGGAAGAATTTCTTCACCCAGGGAGCTGTGAACCTGTGGAATTCCCCACCTCAGGAAGCTGTTGGGGCTGGTTTGTTAGATAGATTCAAGAGGGAGCTGGGCGTGACCCTTGGGACTAAAGGGATCAAGGGGTACGGAGAGAGAGTGGGAATGGAATAGTGAGATTGCGTGATCAGCTATGATGATATTGAATGGTGGAGCAAGTTTGAAGGGCAGGATGGCCTACTCCTGCATCTATGTTTCAGGCATAACACAACCGCTCGCAAGACCATTCTTTTCTCTTTAATCGTCTCAAACATGGCATCCATCCTCTCTCGCCCGCCAACCCGAATCCTCTCACTTTGCACACTGACCCAGCCAATACTCTGGACTTGCTTAAGCTGCTCTTCATCTTCAGGGATGGGCTGCAGTCCCAGCAGCATCCACCACACCGAGTTGGCGCTGCTGAGACAATGGAGTGGCCGATTGCCCCTTGATCCCTCTAAAGGTGGGTGCTCCCCCCCCCAGATGGTCGCAGTGTCTCACCCTCCCTCGGCCACGTTACCCTCTGCTGGACATTAATACACGTTTGTGTGATGGGGCAGGTATGCCCACCAGCAGAAAGCTCCTGCCCCTGGTGTACAGCTGTTGATCTCAGTTGATTTCTCTTCTGTTCCATTTATGTGCAAGAACAGCAAATATCCTTAAACCAAGAAAAACCCACCAAACCCAGTTCTGAAGCCTCAATAACCTACATTGTCACTGTCTTTGGGGCCGCACAGTGGCTCAGTGGCTAACAGTGCTGCCTCACAGCACCAGGGACCTGGGTTTGATCCCACCCTTGGGCGACTGTCTGTGTGGAGTTTATACATTCTGTCTGTGTCTGCGTGGGTTTCCTCCCACAGTCCAAATATGTGCAGGTTAGGCGGATTGACCACGGGAAATGCAAGGATGTAGGAT
Source organism: Chiloscyllium plagiosum (assembly GCF_004010195.1). NCBI lineage: Eukaryota > Metazoa > Chordata > Chondrichthyes > Orectolobiformes > Hemiscylliidae > Chiloscyllium > Chiloscyllium plagiosum. Next base: position 5,714,620 of record NC_057713.1, read on the forward strand.
AGGGGGATGGTCTGGGTGAAATGCTGTTCGGAGGGTCAGTGTAGGCTGAATGGCCTATTTCCACACTGTGGGAATTCAATGATTCCAGACATCTTGACCTGAATAACAACAGTCTCACAGAAGAGTTTGATGGTGTAATTTCTTTCTTTCTTTCTATTACATAGCTCCCAAACCCATCCTGTTGCATCAATTGGTTGCTTTGTTTCCTAAGTGACATCAGCAATGACACTTGAATAAAACATATAATTGCTGGCAATGTGCAATGGGACACCTTAAAGTTATAAAAGGTACTATATAAATGTCGGCCTTTGGTCTCTCATGGTAGAATCCTTAATGATACGTTTCCACTCAGCGCACAGCTGAGGTGTTGAATGTTGAGGGAATAGTGACAGATCTGATGCTCCCTCTGAAATGGAGGGATGTGTTTTGAAGTAGTACCACGGCCATCACTGAATTGAAATGTGTCTGCAAGCTGGGGGTTGGGCAAGTGGCTAGAACAAATTCCTTAAATGAAAGGCAGCTCAAGCAGAGAAGTGGAGTGAGAAAACACAGCTGGAGAGAAGAAAGCTGTGGGACTTTGATTTCTCCTTTAATTAGCTGCCTCACACCACTCAGACCCATAGCGTCTGTTCAGATTTCTGATTCCGTGCGTGTGTCTGTGTGTCTGTGTGTGTGTGTGTGTAGGTGTTCATGAGTGTCAGTATATATGTCTGTGTCTGCGTGCATCCGTGTTTGTGTTTGTGTGATAGAGTGAGAGAGAATATGTCTTTGAGAGGGTATATGGCATGTGCACTGGTGTGTTTGAATGTCTGGTATGTGGGCGGCACGGTGGCACAGTGGTTAGCACTGCTGCCTCACAGCGTCAGAGACCCGGGTTCAATTCCCGACTCAGGCGACTGACTGTGTGGAGTTTGCACGTTCTCCCCGTGTCTGTGTGGGTTTCCTCCCACAGTCCAAAGATGTGCAGGTCAGGTGAATTGGCCATGCTAAATTGCCTGTAGTGTTAAGTAAAGGGGTAAATGTAGGGGTATGAGTGGGTTGTGCTTCAGCGGGTCGGTGTGGACTTGTTGGCCCGAAGGGCCTGTTTCCACACTATAAGTAATCTAATCTAATCTTTGTGCCTGTGTGATTGCCTTCCCTAAAGGACATTAATGAACCAGATGGGTATTTCCAACAATCAACAATATATTCATAATCATCATTAGACTCTTAATTCCAGATGTTTATTGAATTCAAATTCTATCATCTGTCATCCATTCACGCCCCCAGAATGTTACCTAGCTTTCTAGATTAATAGTCATAGAGTCATAGAGAATAGAAACAATCCCAGTTACCCACCAACAAACACCAATCTACACTAATTTACCTGTGCTTCTGCTGTAACTTATTCTGTCCTGACATTTTAAGCGCTCAGCCAGGTGATTCTTAAATGTTACGCAAGTGTCCACCTCCCTCACCCTCTCAGGCAGCATGTTCCATATTCCTACCACCATCTAGATAAAAAGAAAATGTTTGTTCAGATTTCCCCCAAACCACTTACCCCTCACCTTAAACTTGCACCTCTGGTCTTAGACACATCTACCACGGGGAAAGGATTCGCAAGATCTACTTTGTGCCTCTCACAATGTTGTATACCCCAACCAGATCTCCTCTCAGCGTCCTCTGCTCCAAGCAAAACCAATCCCAGCCTATCCAATCTCTCCTCATAACTGAGGCTTTTCATCCCAGGCAATGTCCTGATGACTCTCCTGTGCACTCTCTGCCGTGTAATCACGTCCTTCTGCTCGTGTGGCACACAGTATTCCAGCTGTGGATGAGCCAATGGTTTTATAAAGTTTAACAAGATTTCCTTGCTCGAATGTTCTAAAGGCAAACATCCCATATACTCGTTTCCCCACCATGTCTATCTGTGCTGACACCTTTGGAGATCTATGGACTTGAATACCAAGGCCCCTTTGTTCCTCAGTACTCCCTAGGGACCTCCCATACATTGTGTAAATCCTTCCCTTTTTAAGACCTCCCAAAATGCATCACTTATCAGGATTAAATTCCATCAGGTAACTCCTGATGAAAGGCTTATGCCCGAAATGTCGACCCTCCTGCTCCTCGGATGCTGCCTGACCGGCTGTGCTTTTCCAGCACCCCCCTCGACTCTCTTCTCCTGCATCTGCAGTCCTCACTTTCTCCCAGTAATTGGAGATGGAGGATCTGGATTGGGGCAGGCTTGGAGGGCCGAAGGGCCTGTGCTGTAATTTACTTTGTTCTTTGTTTGTTTAATTCTATCTGCCTGACCCTGCCCCCTTTACTGGCTGATCAATATCAGATTACAGCCTTACTATCAACAACATCAGCAATTTTTGTGTCATCTGCAAACTTACTAAGTGTACCTTCTCCATTCAAATCCAAATTGTTAATGTAAATTGCAAACAGCAATTGGTCCCAGCACCTATCCCTGTGGTACATCGCTGGTCACAGGCTTCCAAACACTGAAAGGACCCTCCACCATCACCCTTGGCCTATTTTATGCCAACTATGGATCCAGGTTACTAACTGGCTTGGATCCAATGGGTTCTTACCTTTTGGACCAGCCTTCCATGTGGGATCCTGTCAAAGGCCTGACTGAAGTCCATGTAAACCATGTCAACTGAACTATTCTCATGAATGTATTTAATCACCTTTTCAAAAACACCAAACTAACTTAGAACGGGCAGCGTTTCTCTCTAACAGAAACACAAACAGAGGTTGCTGAAAAAGCTCAGCAGGTCTAGCAGCATTTGTGAAGAGAAATCAGCGTTATCATTTTGGGTCCAGTGTCCCTTCCTTCTCAGAACAGCACAGCGGGGCTATGTTTATCAACAGTAACTGAAAACTAAAACACAAATTGAGCCATAGAGATGTATAGCATCTTCGGTCCAACCCGTCCATGCCGACCAGATATCCCAACCCAATCTAGTCCCACCTGTCAGCACCCGGCCCATATCCCTCCAAACCCTTCCTATCCATATACCCATCCAAATGACTCTTAAATGTTGCAATTGTACCAGCCTCCACCACTTCCTCTGGCAACTCATTCCATACACGTACCTCTGTGTGAAAAGGTTGCCTCTTAGGTCTCTTTTATGTCTTTATCAGTTGTGAATTTCACTGTTTGTTAATTTTCCCAGACACACTCCCATGTCCAGCGATATATGAATTCAAACAGCAAAGATATAGTAACTGTGCAGGTTCACTGTGGTGTCAGTTTCCCTCTCTCTCTCTCTCTCCTGCACTGTCCTCACCATGTGCTTACTTTGTCTGCTCTTCTCCCTTTTAAAACTGCTGTTGTTTTGACTTTTTTTTCCCAAAGTTCCAAAACAATGCAACAGCATATAAAACAGTAATTGCTGCTCCTGGAATTCGAGGAATTCACCTCCAACACCTAAAATACCTCAAAAAAAGATGATCCAACACAGTATGATATAAGGTTCAACGCTGACTGGTTCATTCTCAGACAATCATCATGGAGAGGGGTTAACATTGGCAGTCAAAGCCAATAGTTCTGGTTTTCAAAATATTGAGTTGAAGGAAATTTCTGCACATCCAGTACTAGATGTTGGGTAAACAATTTGACAATTAGCAGAGGGGGGGTTGTGAGAGATGGGGGAGGGGAGGTGACAGAAATTGCTGTTACGAGATACATCAAAAACTGGTGCATTTTCAGATGATGTTGCCATGCAAATGTAAAGTCTTACAAGACTCTTACTGGAGAGAGGTGTTGTGAAGGTGCCAGTGTTGGACTGGGGTGGACAAAGTTAAACATCACACAACGCCAACAGTCAAACAGGTTTATTTGGAAATACTAGATAGAGAGAGAGAGAGAGCAAGAGAGAGAGACAGCCCCTGGTGGTCTAACCTGAGGGTCACCACAAGGCAAGGGGAAAAGGTTGAGAAGGAGGTTCCTTCATGATAACTTCAGCAGTGCAGGAATCGAGCCCATGAGCATCACAAACCTGCCATCCAGGCAACTGAGCTAACCAAACCCATGCAAAGGGCCTGACGAAAGGAGAGGTTTCCATTGCCTAAATGGACGAGATTCCCACAAGTTGTCACAGCACTAAACAATCCCCCTGAGTGACTAGGAGTGAACTGGCCCCCCTCTTTCTTCACTCACCCTCCTCAGTTGATAGAAATAAGGATCACCTTTCCCACAGATCACATAAAAATATTCTTTAAATGGAATCACTTTAACCAAACTTTCTTATGTTAGAAAGGAAGGGAAGTATATCATTTTTTTAACAAAGTTACTTAAAAAAAAAGAGAGAGGAAATATTAACAGAACACACTGCTGAGAGATTGGCGCGGGAATCAAGGGAAGAAATGGCAGGAGATTCCAGAAGAAGAGTCATGTTGCATTCGACACATTAGCTCTGTCCCTCTCTCCGTGGATTCTGCCAGACCTGCTGAGTTTCTCCAGCATTCTCCATGCTTGTCGATGATTGGAGGAAATGGGTTCAAATCTCACTGTGGTAAGATGATGAAGTTTGAATTCAGTAAAAGTCTAGAATTAAAAAAAACAGTCAAATGGCAACAATTATCAATTGTCTGTTGTTGATTAATCATTGCCAATTGTTGAAAAAGCCCATCCAATTCACTGATGTCCTTTAGCGAGGGAAACCTGTTAATTTACCCAGTCTGGCCCATATGGGACTCTAGACCACAGCAATGGGGTTGACTCTTAACTGCCCTCTGGGCAATTAGGGATGGGCAATAACTGCTGCCCTAGCCAGTGATGCCCACATCCTGCGAATGAATGAAAAACAGAGTTCTGGAATACGAACTCACTTGTAGTGAAGAAATAGTGATGCATTCCCAAGTAATTTGAAGGGGAACTTGCAGGAGGGGACGCTGCCCTTGTCTTTTTGGATGGACATGGTCGTGGGTTTGGAAGGTGCTGTCTGAGGGGCTTTGATGAATTTCTGCAGTGCATCTTGTCGATAGTACACACTGCTGCTACCGAACCTCGGTGACCGAAGGAGTAAAGTCGAAGGTATTAGATGTAAAATGAAATAAATGGATTCATAAAAGGAGCCTGGAACCCACTGCCCGGGGTGGTGGTGGTGGAGGCAAATACAACAAGGGTATTTAAGGGACTTTGAGCTAAGGAAATGTATATATCAGGCATTCTGGAATATGGGGAGAAAGTGAGGTCAGCAGATGCTGGAGATCAGAGATGGAAATGTATTGCTGGAACAGCGCAGCAGGTCAGGCAGCATCCAAGGAACAGGAGAATCGACGTTTCGGGCATTAGCCCTTCTTCCTGAAGAAGGGCTAATGCCCGAAACGTCGATTCTCCTGTTCCCTAGATGCTGCCTGACCTGCTGCGCTTTTCCAGCAACACATTTCCATTCTGGAATATGGACCAAGGGTAAGCAGAAGGAATTAGTTTAATTTGGTGTTGTGTTTGACATGACATCATAAACTGAATGCAAAAGTGAGGACTGCAGATGCTGAAGATCAGAGTCAAGATCAGAGTGGTGCTGGAAAATCGCAGCAGGTCAGGCAGCATCCGAATACCCGAAAAAACGTTTTTCCTGCTCCTCGGATGCTGCCTGACCTGCTGTGCCTTTCCAGCACCACTCTAATCTTGATCATGGTCTGAAGGGCCCATTCCTGTGCTGTGCAATTCTGGGTTCTATGTAAGTGCAGATGTACAGTGTGAGCTCTTGCTCTACATGATTTTGTATTGCCTTCTGGAACCACAACCCATCATTCTGTGTTCACTAATATTGGCCATGTGAGTATCCCTGGATTTGGATTGTTCTCTCATCAGTGGCTGTACCTTCAGCTAGGCAAAAGTGAGGACTGCAGATGCTGGAGATCGGAGTCAAGATTAGAGTGGTGCTGGAAAAGCACAGCAGGTCAGGCAGCATCTGAGGAGCAGGAAAATCGACATTTTGGGCAAAAACCCTTCATCAGGAATGAAGACAGGGAGCCTCTGGGGTGGAGAGATAAATGGGAGTACCTTCAACTGCTTGGATCCCCTGAACTCAAGACCTCTCTTCCTTCAACACTGGTCTTTTCAGTGACTGTCCACAGTCCACATTGTAACTGTGCTGAGCTGACGTTATATTTTAATAAATTCCCTCCGTTACACACTCCTACAGCAGTGAGGAAAGTAATGTAATTTATCATTCCATTCTGCCCATTCATATAAAATAATCACTTGTAGCATCGTAGTCACAAGGTTATTAAATGTGATTGCAAAGACAGGTGTGGGTTTCTTAGCCTCTGCCCATGCTGCTTATAAATGAAAATGTTACCACAATGGCCTTCTGTCTGTACAGACGCACAAGAGTGAATGTACTGAAGTTGCTTTTTTTTTCAATTTCTTTCATGAAAGAATGTGGTTGTCAGTCAATCAATCAAGCTAGACACAGAAATATAATAGGTCTGTCACACACAAAAACAGCAACAAATTAAATACAATGCCTATATTTAGATTAGTGTTTTTTTTTTCCAAAGCTTTGACTCTTGTGGAAGCTATTTACCTCAGCAGGACTGACCATTCTCAGCAGACAAGTTAGAATCCTATCACGGCAGATGGTGGAATTTGAATTCAACGGAAATCTAGAATTAAGAACCTAATGGTGATCACGAAACCATCGCTGATGGTCAGGAAACAAAAACTTATCTGGGTCACTAATGTCCTTTAGGGAAGGAAACTGCCATCCTTACCTGGTCTGGCCTACATGTGACTCCAGACCCACAGCATTGTGGTTGATTCTGAACTGCCCTCTGGGTAATTAGGGATGGGTAATAAATACTAATCTGGTCAGTGATGCTCACATCTCGTGACTGAATGAATAAAAAAGAGAGGTCAGGTGACACTGCTATGAATGTTTTCACGGGATGTGGATGTTACTGATAAGCTCAGCATTTGTTGGCCCAGATCTTAATTGCCCTTGGCTTACTTGGCCATTTCAGCAGGTAATTTGGAGCCAACCACATTTTCTTCCTAAAACATGATGCCCAGAATTGAACTTGTTGATCTAACTCACAGGCAGTAATGTACAATGGTCCAGCATTAGTCTTTGCCTTTATACCTTACTGAAGACCTACTCTGGGTCTGGACTCATAGTAAACCAGACCAGGTAAAAATGCAGATTTCCTTCCCTGATGAGCATCATTAAATTGTGAAGAGAGAGAAAGAGAGTTTTTGGAACATTGGATCGTAGGAATAGGGAGAAGCTGTTTGGAGGACATTCAGTGAGAGTAAGACTGATCTATGCCCTAACTCTTGAAGTCTGTATAAATGATCTGGAGGAAAATGTGGATGGTCTGATTAGTAATTTTGCAGAGGACATGAAGATTGATGGACTTGCAGATAGTACTAATGACTGTGAAAGGATACAACAGTGTGTGTAGATTGATGACTTGGGCACAGAAATGGCAGATGGAATTTAATCCAGACAAATGGAAGGTGTTGCATTTTGGAGGATCACATTTAGGTGTTAATTATACTGCAAACGGCAGAACCTTTAGGAACATTAACACACAGTTAGATCTAGGTGTAAAGGTCCACAGTTCCCTAAAAATGGCAACACAGTGGCCAAGATGATGAAGAAGGCGTATGACATGCTTGGCTTCATCAGCTGGGACATGGAGGACAAGAGCTGACCAACCATGTTACAGCTACATAAAACCCTCGTTAGGCCGGAGCTGGAATATTACGTGTAGTTCAGATTGCTACACTACCAGAAGGACGTGGAAGCTTTGGAGAGAGTGCACACAAGGTTCACCAGGATGTTGTCGAGGGCATTGGCTAAGAGGAAAAGTTAAAGAGACGAGGATTGTTTTCACTGGAAAGACAGCGGCTGAGAGGAGACACAACAACGAGAAGCATAAACAGGGTGGATAGGTAGAGGCTTTTACCCAGGGTGACGTTTCAATTACAAGGGGCACAGATTCAAGGTGAGAGGGGGAACAGGTTAAGGGAGATGTGTAAGGGAGGTTTTTCACACAGGGAGGGGTAGGAGCCTGGAACGCACTGTCAGAAGAGAGGGGTGGAAGCAGGAACACTGGGGACATATAAGAGGCATTTGGATGGTGACAGGAACAGAGAGGGTAGAGGGTCACGGACTGAATAAGGGCAGAAGGCTTGTTTTTCAGTTTAGTTAAAGCATGAGGATCGGTACAGGCTTGGAGGGCCGACTGGCCTGTTCCTTGTACTGTACTTCCCTTTTGTTCTCTTTTAACTCCATCATTGCCCTCTCTTGCTTGAACCCTTTTTTTAAACATGAATCTATCACTCTGAGATTTAATATCCAGGATTGATCAAGAATCCATTGCCAATTTTGAAAGAGGATTGCAAATATCTGACAGCCTTTGTGGAAAAAGCTTTTTCTTATTTCACTCCTGAAAGAATTGGCCTCACGTTTTCACCAAGACCTTTAGACTCCTAAAAAAAAAAGTGTTTTGGCAAAGATGGAAGCTGCTTACAGTTGGAACAGTCCCAGAAAGGAACCATTCTCCAGGTACATACCAAATACTAACGTACAGGTTGTTCTGCTATAACGTGTGTTTCGTTAACACGGATTCACTGTAACACGATTGATGAATTGGGGACACTGTTTCTGAAGCATGAAGTTTTAAGGTATACATTGGTTATAGCACGATTCCAGCCCCATTAGTTTAAATGGTGCTGCTACTACATGATTTTCTCATAACACAGGATTGTACAAGAACGGAACTATGGTGTTGTAACAGAGCTGACTGTATTAGGGAAATGATCTTTCCAAAAATCTAAGCATTAAGCACTTGCATTTATGTAGCCACGTTAACATAGCAAAATATCCCCATGTGCATCGTAAGCGAGTTTTTGAACAAAATTTGACAGCTGGCCCATTTAGGGCACGCGGAGAGAAGTCAAGAGATTTATAGAAGATTTCTGTTTGTTTAAAAGGAGTTTCCTGAAGGAGGAATGTGATGTTGGGAGGGGAATAGGAATTGCAGAGATTGGGACTCAGACAGCTAAAGGCACGGCCACCACTGGTGAGGTCGGCTGGGGGAAGTGATTAAATTTGGGGATGCTTAAGGTGGCTGAACTGGAGTAATGCCGAGATCTTGCAGAGTCGTTGGGTCCGGAAGAGATTACAGAGACAAAAGTGATTTCACATAAAAACACCTCCACCACAAGATGAGCTTTTCAATTTTGTATTGTTGTCAGAAAAGTGACTCAAGCACAGAGTCATGGTGTTCCCAATCAGAATGCCCTCCGTCCATACTGAATAGTATTCCCACGGTGTGTTGATATCAATACAATTTTCCCAGTTTAAAAAGAGCCTGCTCATTTCCTGTTTTACCCCCTGGGGCTGTTGCTTGTTGATGTGTGACAATAGCAGGTTTGGAAGTGTGGAGTCCTATAATTCTGTTCTCCAGTGCAGGTCCTGTCTCTCAGAGGATCTGTTAATAGTATAGATTCTCTTGAATAACTGCAAGGTTCATGGAAACAATACTTCTTGTTTTCTTTTTCTTAAATGTGAGGTTTGCTTGTTTGGAGCCCGTGGAACAGCAGTGCTCAGATGAATAAGTCAATCATTCTGCAGGAGGATAAATTGGCTGATAACCAGTTTTTTATTAGATTCACTATACGTTAAAATAAACTGGAATGAGCTGATCTAGGGACATCACTGTGGATTCACAAAAGATAAGTCAAGTCTGACTAGTCGAGTGAAATGTTTTTGAAGAGTCCATGAGAGAAAAGATTCTCAAAAGGTGCTTCATCAGGGTCTGCCCGTGGATTATTAGCAGAAATGAAACTGACTGGAATTGGAGGCAACGGTTTGACATGAATTGGTAATTGGTTGAAACACAATGGACAGGGAGTAGGAGTAATGAAAACATTCTCTGGTTTGGGAGGATGTGACAATTGGTGTTCCCCTGGGGTCAGTTCTGAAGCCTCAGCGTGCCCCCATACATATTAATGACTTGGATGAAGGAACAGAGAGTTGGAGATAGAGGTATCATCTTGTTTAGAGGCACTGTGAGGTTTGTCAATGGGATTGGGAACTTGAGAAGGGTGAGTGAGTGGGAAAAACGGTGTTGTTGGATTCATACAAGGATATGAATATCACTATTTTACCTCTGGTAAAATATTTATCAAAGGTAAATTTGCTCTGTCACTCAATAAGGTCAAGGCCAATGTGTTTGTGTTTCAACTCCATCATTCTATCAATTGCCCAATGACCTTTGATTCCCCTGCCTAGCAAGAATCTATCCATCTCTGCCTGAAACTATTTAATGACATGACCAACCCATGCCCCCTTCTGAGACAGTTACAAAGTCATGCAATCTTACCAGAGGAAACAAATCTCCAAATGTCTGTCCTGAAAAGTCAACGCCTAATTTTGAAACAGAGACACCTGGTTCAGGACTCTCCCACGCGAGGAAACATCTTTTCCACGTCCATCTTGTCAACATCATTCAGGATCTTATACACTTCAGTCACGTGACCCCTCAGTGTTCTAAACTCCAATGGGAACAAGTCCAACTGAAGACACCACAATCATTCCAGGTATCAAGCTTATCAACCTCCTCTGAACTACCCTTCAATTTAAAGCTATGTCCCCTCATGTTAGCCTTCACCATCCAAGGAATAAACCTCTCACTGTCCACCCTATCTAACCCTCTGATTATCTTATACATCTCGATTAAATCACCTCTCAACCTTCTTCTCTCCAATGAAAGCAGCCTTGATTCCCTCAGCCTTTCCTCGTAAGACCTTCCCTCCATACCAGGCTATATCCTAGTAAATCTGCTCTGAACCCTTTCCAAAGCTTCCACATCCTTCTTAGAATGCGGTGACCAGAACTGCACACAATACTCCAGGTGCAGACTTACCAGTCTCTTGTACAGCTGAACCATGACCTCGTGGCTCCGAAACTCAATTTCCCCTACCAATAAACGTCGACACACCATATGACTTCTTAAAAACTCTTATCAACTTGGGTGGCAAATTTCAGGGATTTATGCATCTGGACACTGAGAGCTCTCTGGGCGGAGGTGGGTACTGCAGATGCTGGAGATTAGAGTCAAGATTAGAGTGGTGCTGGAAAAGCACAGCCGGTCAGGCAGCATCCAAGGAGCAGGAAAATCAACGATTCAGGCAAAAGCCCTTCATCAGGAATGTCCGAAACATCGATTTTTCTGCTCCTTGGATACTGCCTGACCTGCTGTGCTTTTCCAGCACCACTCTAATCTTAACCAAGATCTCTCTTTTCATCTACACTGCCAAGAATTTTACCATTAGCCCAGTACTCTGCATACCTGTTATTTCTTCCGAAGTGACCTACCTCACACTTATCCTGATTAAGCTCCATTTACCACTTCTCAGCCCAGCTCTGCATCTTATCTACATCCCTCTGTAACCCACAACATCCTTCGGCAGTATCCATAACTCTGCCTAGCTTACTGCAAATTTACTGACCCATCCTTCTACGCCCACATCCAGATCATTTATAAAAATGACAAACAGCAGTGGCCCCAAAACAGATCCTGTGGCACACCACAGGTAACTGAGCTCCAGGATGAACATTTCCCATTAATCACCACCTTCTTACAGCTCGCCAATTTCTAATCCAATTTGCTAAATCCATAATTTATGCAATAGCCTACCGTGTGGATCCTTATCAAACCCCTTATTAAAGTCCATGTTCACCACATCAACTGTTTTACCTCCATCCACCTGTTTTGTCACCTTATTGAAGAACTCAATATGGTTAGTGAGGCACGACCTACCCTTCACAAAACAGTGTTGACCATCCCTAATCAAATTATTCATTTCCAGATGATTACAAATCCTATCTTTTAGAATCCTTTCCAGCACCTTACCCACAACCGAACTAAGGCTCACTGGCCTATAATTACCAGGGCTGTCCTGACTCCCCTTCTCAAACAAAGGAACAACATTTGCTCTCCTCCAGTCTTCTGGCACTACTCCTGTCGACAATGATGACATAAAGATCGAAGCCAAAGGCTCTGCAATCTCCTCCCTGGCTTCCCAGAGAATCCGAGGATAAACCCATCCTGCCCAGGGGTCTTATCTATTTTCAGATCTTCCAAAATTGCTAAAACCTCCTCTTTGTCAACCTCAATCCCATCTAATCTTGTAGCCTGTACCTCCGTATTCTCACTAACATTGCCCTTTTCCAATGTGAATATTGATGAAAAGTATTAATTATACGCTTCCCCTCTGTCCTCACATTCCACACACAACTTCCCACTACTTTCTTTGATTGGCCATAATCTTACTCTCGTCATTCTTTTTCTCCTGATATACCTATAGAAGGCCTTAGGGTTTTCCTTGATCCTATCCGCCAGCAACTTCTCACGTCCCCTCCTGGCTCTTCTTAGCCCTCTCTTTAGATCTTTTCTGGCTAACATAACTATCAAACCCCCTAACTGAGCCTTCACGCCTCATCCTCACATAAGCCTTCTTCTTCCTCTTGACAAGAGCTTCAACTTCTTTAGTAAACCATGACTCCCTCCCTCGACAGCTACCTCCCTACCTGATAGGTATATATTTATCAAGGACCCGCAGTAGCTGTTCCTTGAATAAGTTCCACATTTCAACTGTGTCCATTCCCTATCCTATGCATCCTAAATCTTGCCTAATTGCATCATAATTGCCTTTCCCCCAGTTATACCTCTTTCCCTGCAGTATATACCTATCCCTGCCCGTTGCTATTGTAAACATAACTGCATTATGGTCACTATCGCCAAAGTGCTCACCTACCTCCAAATCTAACACCTGGCCGGGTTCATTCCCCAGCACCAAATCAAATATGGCATCTCCCCTTGTTGGCCTGCCTACATACTGTGTCAGAAACCCTCCTGCACACATTGAACAAAAATCATCCCATCCAAACTACTTGAATATAGCATTCCCAGTCAATATTTGGAAAGTTGAAGTCCCCCATAACAACTACCCTGTTACTCTCTCTCCTATCGAGAATCGTCTTTGCTATCATGACCTCTACATCCCTGGAACAATTTGTGGAGGCCTTTTGAAAACTCCCAACAGGGTGACCACTCATTTCCTGTTTCTAACCTTAGCCCAAACTACCTCAGTGAATGAGTCCTCAAATGTTACCTCAGCTGCTGTAATGTTATCCTTGGTGCATTGCCACCTCCGCCTCTTTTACCATCTTCTCTGCTCTTACCGAAACATCTAAATCCCAGAATCTGCAACAACAATTCCTATCCCCTCCTCTAGCCATGTCACTGAAATGGCCACAAAATCGCAATCCCAGGTACCAACCCATGCTACGAGTTCACCCTCCTTATTCTGGATGCTCCTAGCGTTGAAGTCACACACTTCAAATCAATATCCTGGATGCTGGTGACCTCTCGCGACCTTGTAAACCTATCCCTGACCTCACTACCCTCAACCTCCTGTACACTGGAACTACAATTCAGGTTCCCATCCCCTGCTGCATTAGTTTAAACCCCACCGAATAGCATTAGCAAATATCCCCACCCAGAATATTGGTATCCCTTTGGTACCATATGTTGTTGCTGCCTATGTGGACCACGACTTGGGGCTGCTCCCCCTCCCCCTCAAGGATCCCGAAAACACTATCTGAGACATCACAAACCCTGGCACCTGGGAGGCAACACACCAATCATAAGTCTCTCTCATTGCCACAAAACCACCTAACTATGGAGTCCCCAAAGACTAAAGCTCTACTCCGCTTCCCCCTTCCCTTCTGAGCAACAGGGACAGATTCTGCGCCAGAGACCTGTTCCCCATTGGTTACCACTGGTGAGTCGTTCACCCCCCAACAGTATCCAAAATGATATACTTGTTGCTGAGGGAAACCACCAAGGAGATCCCTGTGCTGCCTGCCGGTTCCCTTTCCTAACCCTGACGGTAATCCATCTTCACTTGGGTGTGGAGTAACTTCCTCCCTCAATAAACCCCTCCACCTTCCGAATGATCTGAAGTTCATCCAGCTGCAGCTCCAGTTCCCTAACACTGTTCTTGAGGAGCTGGAGTTGGGTGCACTTCCCACAAATGAAGTCAGCAGGGACACCAGAGGTGACCCTCACCTTCCACATACTGCAGGAGGAACATTCAACTGCCCTAACCTCCATTCCCACTATTCTAAATTCCCAAATAGACCGCTGAAAAAAGTGAAACATGAAAGAAAATACTTGTCACCTTACCGACTGATGCACACAACTTTATTCTTTGGTTAGAGGACGAGGATGGGTGGGAGACACGGCCTGAGTAGTGTTCCGGGTAAAGCAACCTCTCACACATGTAACCCCGTGACCTCTCTAACAGCTTCCTGCTCAACCCTCCCACACTTCCTGCTGCTGGGACAACAATGGCAGACAATTCCTGGAGAAACTCAGCAAAGTCTTCTAGGATAGGTGGAGAGAGAAACATAATTAATGCTTTGAATGTGGCGACCCTTCTTTAGAACAGTTCTGAGACAGGGTCACTGGACTCGAAAAGTGTTAATTGTTTTTCTTTCCACAGATGCTGCTGAGTTTCACCAGCAGTTTTGTTTTTGCTTCTGATTTCAGCATCCGCCATAACTTTGTGTTTACGACAGTATTTGAGATGTAGTCTTGCCAATAGCATGTGTAAATGAGGTGTAACGTTGGATGTTAATGTAAAGGGAGAGGGTTGGGAGGTGGCGAAGGTAGGACAGGTGTGGTCCAGGGGTGTAATGTGTGCAATGCATCTCCAACACTTAAAATCAGGAACATTTCTTTCTCATAGAGTCCTGTGGAAGCAGAGTTTTTTTGGAAATGTTAAAGGCAGAAGTGGAAACATTTGTGATCAGCAAGGGGCGAAATATTCATAAATATTCAATTTTACTGTGCAATTCCTCTCATTAAAAAGGATAGCATCCCACTAACCTATGGATTGCATGTAGCTGTACACTCATCCTCTGTCGCTGATACATTAAAATGCTGTGATCCCTCTGCACCTCAGAACTCTGCATTCATTCTCCATTTAAATAACACTCTGCTTCTATTGTCTTCTGGGCAATTGAACAACTTCTCATTTATTTTCTACGTTCCACTCTGTCTGCCAAATTTCTGTCCACTCACTCAACTCATCTCCATCCACCTTCAACGTCCTCATGCTATCGTCACAACATACCAGTTGTGCAGGTGTCATCTGTTGTTTTTGCAATCCCAGCTTTAGACCTCTCACTAACGGAGTCATGAAGGTAAATTGTACGCTCGTAGTTGTAGAGCCAGAGGAGGGGACAGAGCTAGGGAGGTGTGTAGGGACTGGAGGGGGAGACAGAGATAGGGAGGGTGTGTATGGACTGGAGAGGTTTACAGAGATAGGGAGGGTGTGTATCGACTGGAGAGGTTTACAGAGATAGGGAGGATGTGTAGGGACTGGAGGACGAGACAGAGATAGGGAGGGGTGTAGTTACAGAAACAGGGAGGGGTGTAGGGGCTTGAGGGGGTTTCAGAAACAGGGAGGGGGTGTAGGGGCTGGAGGGTGTTACAGAGATAGGGACAGTTGTTGAGCTGGAGCGATTACTACGATAGGAGCTGGTGAGGCAATTAGAGACATAAGAACAAAGCGAAAATGTGAAAATCAAGATGTCGGGAGCCAATACAGGAGACCGAGGCTGGGGTGGAGAGTTGAATAAATCCTGATGCCACTAAGGACAGAGATAGCAACACTTTGGATGACATGGAGTTTGAGAAGGGGGTGTATACAGTCACAGAGGATGTTGTTGTAAAGAGATGGTCTTTCATTTGCATCGCTAAGTAATCCTTATTCTGTCCCCATCAACAACATCACATTGACAGGTTTCTGTGAGGAGCTGTTCACATGATGCATTAGTTTTCATTTACATCTGAAGTGAATGTCAGTATCAGCAAACAGGTGAGAAACACAGGAAGCAGGGCTCCCCCCTCCTGTATGCATGCAGGTGTTGGATTTTGATAAGCCCCGGGATGATTAATTATGCTAACATTGACGACTGTGCATTTTCGAGATGCTTTCTCGCATCACGTGGCAATGATTTAACAAGCAGTGTTCATCTCCAGGGTGAGTAGGGGAGAGATAAACTGCAGTTTGCTCATATTATGTTAACATAACATTGCAAAGACTCCCATGAGGCACAAGCGTGACAATTTCATCTTTGCCAATTTCATTTGAGTGTGAGTCAGAAAATAAAATGCAATGTGGAGATGGTGTCGGACACCATCTGTGTGCCAAACAACCAACTTTTGCATTTTGTAGTCTCTAACCTCAATATTGAGCTGCCTATGAAGTTTGCTTTAAAATTCATCAATGAAATGTGTGTTGCTGCATGGACCAGTAGCCATTGCCCCTTCCTAGTTGCCCTGGAGAAGATGGGGGTGAGCTGCCTTCTTGAACACACATGATGCGTCGGTAGACCCACAACATAATGAAGGAAGGAGAGAGTGCCTGGATGTCAACTCAATGGGAGAGGGCTCGGGAGGGTTGGTGAAGGTTGGACAGGTGTGCTCCAGAGGGGTGTAATGTGCGCAATGCATCTCCAATAAGAACATAAGAACTAGGAGCAGGAGTCGACCATTTCTATCGGGATAATCCAAGATGGAGGATGGGAAAATTCTGTGGCTGTAACATCTGCTCCGTTTTTGAGCTATTTGTATCATCAATAATCACAGGTGAGGTGCCAGAAGACTGGAGGTTGGCTAACGTGGTGCCACTGTTTAAGAAGGGCGGTAAAGACAAGCCAGGGAGCTATAGACAGATGAGCTTGACGTTAGTGGTGGGCAAGTTGTTGGAGGGAATCCTGAGGGACAGGATGTACATGTATTTGGAAAGGCAAAGACTGATTCGGGATAGTCAACATGGCCTTTGATTGAGTTTTTTGAAGAAATAACAAAGAGGATTGATGAGGGCAGATTTTGGACCTGATCGATAAAGACTTCAGTAAGGAATTCAACAAGGTTCCCTATGCGAGACTGATTAGCAAGGTTAGATCTCATGGAATACAGGGAGAACTAGCCATTTGGATACAGAACTGGCTCAAAGGTAGAAGAG
>NC_057713.1:5732000-5735380 GCF_004010195.1 Chiloscyllium plagiosum
TCCTTGAAAGTGGAGTCACAGGTAGATAGGATAGTGAAGAAGGCATTTGGTATGCTTTCCTTTATTGGTCAGAGTATTGAGTACAGGAGTTGGGAGGTCATGTTGTGGCTGTACAGAACATTGGTTAGGCCACTGTTGGAATATTGTGTGCAATTTTAGTCTCCTTCCTATTGGAAAGATGTTGTGAAACTTGAAAGGGTTCAGATGTTGCCAGGGTTGGAGGATTTGAGCTATAGGGAGAGGCTGAACAAGCTGGGGCTGTTTTCCCCGCAGTGTCGGAGGCTGAGGGGTGACCTTATAGAGGTTTACAAAATTATGAAGGGCATGGATAAGATAAATAGACAAAGTCTTTCACTGGGGTTGGGGAGTTCAGAACTAGAGGGCATAGGTTTAGGGTGAGAGGGGAAAGATATAAAAGAGACCTAAGGGGCAACTTTTCACACAGAGGGTGGTACGTGTATGGAATGAACTGCCAGAGGAAGTGGTGGACTGGTACAATTGCATTTGGCATTTGGATGGGTATATGAATTGGAAGGGTTTGGAGGGATATGGACCGGGTGCTGGCAGGTGGGACTAGATTAGGTTGGGAATATCGGTCGGCATGGACGGATTGGACCGAAGGGTCTGTTTCTGTGCTGTACATCTCTATGACTCTATGATCCAGCCCCTCAAACCTGCTCTGCCACTCAATAAAATCACGGCTGACTTTTTTTGTGGACGCAGCTCCACTTACCAGTGCTCTTACCGTATTCTTTCATTCCTTCATTGTTCAAAAAATCTATCTTACCTTTAAAAACATTTACTGAAATAGCCTCAGCTACTTCACTGGGCCTGGAATTCCACAGATTCCCAACCCTCTGGGTGAAGAAGTTCCTTCTCAATTCAGCCCTAAACCTGCTCCCTCTTATCTTGAGGCTATGCCCCCTACTTCTAGTCTCACCTGCCAGTGGAAACAGCCTCTCAATGTCTATCTTATCTATTCCCTTCATAATTTTATATGTTTCTATAAGATGCCCCCTCATTCTTCTAAATTCCAATGAATATAATCCTCAGTCTCTCCTCATAAACCAATCCCCTCAACTCCGGAATCGACCTGGTGAACCTCCTCTGCACCCCCTCCAGTGCCAGTACATCCTTTCTCAAGTAAGCAGACCAAAACTGCACGCAGTACTCCAGGTGTGGCCTCACCAGTGCCATTTACAGCTGCAGCATAACCTCCCTGCTTTTAAATTCAATCCCTTTAGCAATGAAGGACAAAATTCCATTTGCCTTCCTAATTACCTGTTGCACCTGCAGACCAACCTTCTGTGATTCATGCACAAGGACTCCCAGGTCCCTCTGCACAGCAGCATGCTGCAACTTTTTACCGTTCAAGTAATAGCCCTTTTTACTGTTACTCCTTAAAATGAGGAACATTTCTTTCTCATAGAGTCCTGCGGAATCAGAGCTTTTCTGAATAATTTTGTGAAAGATTTGTGATAAGCAAGGGGTGAAATATTCACAAGATCATAGAATTGTTACAGTGGAGGAGGGGTCATTCGGTCTGTCCAGGTTGCATTCTTCCTTAAAATGAGTATCATTTCCTTGTGCCAATCTCCTGCTTTGTCCCCTCATCTCCCTGCTCACCATTTCTATCCAAGTACCCATCCAATGCCCCTCTTCAATGCCTCAGTTGAACCTGTCTCCCCCACATTCCCAGGCAGTGCATTCCACACCCTAACTACTCATTGGGTGAGGAATTTATTTTCTCACATCACCCTTCCTTCATTTACACCTCATTTTAAATCTATACCCTTTCGCTCTTACTCCCTTTACAACCAGGATCAGTTTCTCCCTATCTACTCTTCCAGCTCCCTCATGATTTTGAAAATTTCTATTAAATCTCCTGTTAGCCTTCTCCCTGCTAAAGAGGACAGTCCCAGTTTCTTCGATCTATCCCCTTCGATCTATTTAATCCCTGGAAACGTTCTTGTAAACTGCTGTTGTGTTCTCTCCAATGCATTCACAGGTCTCCAAAATGTGGCACCTACAACTACAGAGGACCCTTGATTATCCGAGGGACACGGGCGGGGAGTATTTTGTTTGGTTAATCGGATTCCGGATAATCGAATGCTGGATAACATTGTTTAGCTGAGCATCAGGACCTTGCGATCTTGCCAGATAATCCGATATTCAGATAATCGAATGCTGAATAATCGAGATTCCTTTGCATACACACTACATCAGCTGAGTGTCTAGTGCAAGTTCAACATCACCTCCTTGCCCTTACACACTATCATGCTGTCAGGGGTAGGCAACAACGTGGAGTCATCAGATCAGGCGTGATCTTATTGAATGGTGGAGTAAGTTTGAAGGTCTGAGTCACAGCAGGACTGACCTATGAAGAGAGGTTGGATCAGTTCGGACTATATTCACTGGAGTTGGAAGAGAATAGAGACCCAGGGCACAGCCTTAGATTAAAGGGAAGATCTTGAAGAAGAGGGATAAGGCGAAACTTCTTCAGCCAGAGAGTGGGGAATCTGTGGAATTCAATGTCACAGAAGGCTGTGGAGGCCAGGTCATGGAGTGTATTTAAGACTGAGATAGATAGGTTTTTGATTGTCAAAGGGATCAAGAGTTGTGGGGAGAAAGCAGGAGAATAACATTAAGAAACCTATCAACCAAGACTGAATGGCAGAGCAGACTTGATGGGCTGAATGGCCTCATTTCAGATCCTATGTCTTATGGTCTTACGGAGTTTAGAGGAATGAGGGAGAATCTCAGAGAAACCTATAAAATTCTAACAGGACCAGATAAGATAAATATAGGAAGGAAGTTACCAATGGCTGGGGAGGTCAGAACCAGGGTCATAGTCTCAGGATGCGGGGTAGGCCCATTTGAGTTAAGGAGAAATGTCCCCACAGAGGGGAGTGAATCTGTGGATTTCTTTAGCTCAGAGGGCTGTCCAGGCTGGGGCATTAGGCATGTTTAGGGCTGGGGCAGACAGGTTTCTAATCAGGAAGGGGAATCGTGGGTAATGGGGAAAAGGCAGGAAGGTAGAGTTGAGGATTATCGGATCAACCATGACCTCATTGAATGGTGAAGCAGACTGGATGGGCTGAATGGCCTACATCTGATCCAATACATTTTATGAGAATCATAGAATGCCTACTGTGTGGAAGCAGGCCATTCGGCCCATTGACTCCCACCCAGATCCACCCCTACCTATTCCTGCAACCCTGTATTTCCCATGGCTAATCCAGCTACCCTGCTCATCCCTGGACACTATGGGGCAATTTAACATCCACCTGAACCTACACGTCTTTGGACTGTGGGAGGAAACTCATGCAGATACGGGGAGAACCTCCACACGGACAATTGCCAGAAGGTGACGTCGAACC
>NC_057713.1:5735880-5738383 GCF_004010195.1 Chiloscyllium plagiosum
ACTGTACAGAGTGTGCCTTGTCCGGTGTGTGCACTGTCTGGAATGTGCATTGTCCGGAGTGTGCACTGTCCGGTGTGTGCACTGTCAGGAGTGTGCATTTTCCGGAGTGTGCACTGTCCGGAGTGTGCACTGTACAGAGTGTGCCTTGCCTGGTGTGTGCACTGTCTGGAATGTGCATTTTCCGGAGTGTGCACTGTCTGGAGTGTGCACTGTCTGGAGTGTACACTGTCTGGAGAGTGCACTGTACAGAGTGTGCACTGTCAGGAGTGTGCATTTTCCGGAGTGTGCACTGTCTGGAGAGTGCACTGTCTGGAGTGTGCATTCTCCGGAGTGTGCACTGTCCGGAGTGTGGCCTGTCCTGAATCTGGTCTGCCTGGAGTGTGGGTGGTAATTTTCGCATCTATTTAAATAAGTTTGACGTTTCCTTTAATGAACGAGAAATGATGATTAAATAGGAGAAAGCGAGGACTACAGATGCTGGAGGGATCAGAGCTGAAAAGTGTGTTGCTGGAAAAGCGCAGCAGGTCAGGCAGCATCCAAGGAGCAGGAGAATTGAAGAAGGGCTTATGCCCGAAAAGTCGATTCCCCTGCTCCTTGGATGCTGCCTGACCTACTGCGCTTTTCCAGCAACACATTTTTCAGAAATGATGATTAAAGCCCAGTTGGACGTGTATCGATGAAGGACACCTGGCCAATGTTTTAGACTTTTGCATAAAGGCTTCATAAAGTAAATATAATTAGCCTCAGTGTACGATGAGATTTTCAGTTTCCCTCGGTCCCTGGGTATTCTCACTGAACTGAAGATTTCTCAGCAATCTGCCACTGACTCATGTTCCTCAAATCCTGACCAAGTTTAATGACCAACATGTTCCTGAAGTCAGAATTCCCAGTTACTAGGTGACCGGTATTTGATTGCGCGGTTATAGATAATTCTGTGTATTGTGAAGGACACAGTGGGGTACATTTGTTTGATCTTTAATATTAGTTGCTGCAAACTTAGATTTCTGGGGTTGACTTGGTAACCGGGGTACTGTCATACTATAAGTATTTCTGTAACCATGGTGATTTTGTTTAAAAGCCAGTGTTTGAAACCTGTCTGTGGAGTGAATGGATTTTAGTGCACTAATACACATTTGTATATTTTTGATTCTTTGTGAACCAGTGTAGTAATGCTCTGTTTAACTTTGGCTTGTATTTTTGTGAAGATCCTGGAGCAGGACAGCTGTATCGAGTAACACCGCTGACGGTAGAAGGATATACAGTCATTCCTCTATATCCACCAGGGTCCCATTCCTGAAAACCCCAGCGAATGATGAATTCATGAGCGTGGACCTTAATAACTGCCATTAAAAACCAGGTTGGGTTCGTGGACCCCAAGATTATGACTTTTCACCTATTATTCTGACTTGGTTTTCCTTGGGTTTGCAATAATAAATGTTCCTGACAGTATGTTAATACTTAAATAGAATATGGCTTTGTAATATAAGAGAATAAAAATGACTGAATTAAAGCGTACATTCTACAAGTGATGTGGAGGTCGAGAGTATGTGGTGCTGGAAAAACACAGCAGGTCAGGCAGCGTCCGAGGAGCAGGAGAATCGACGTTACGGGCATAAGCCCTTCATCAGGATGTGTTGGTGCTGGGGTTGGACCGAGTGGACAAAGTCAGAAGTCATATGACACCGGGTTATAGTCTTTGAAGGGGCATCACTCCGAAAGCTTGTGATTTCAAATCAACCTGTTGGACTATCACCTGGTGTCATGTGATTTCCGCCAGCGTCTATATTCAATATGTGACAGACTGTGTGAAATTGGCTACTGCAGCTGCTGGAGATTAGAGTCAAGATTAGAGTGTTGCTGGAAAAGCACAGCAGGTCAGGCAGCATCCGAGGAGCAGGAAAATCGACGTTTCGGGCAAAAGCCCTTCATCAGGATTCCTAAGTGATAGGCTGTAACTAACGCAACACAGTATTGTCTAACCTGTCCAGTCAACAGACTTCTCTCTTAGAACGCCTCGTCAGTCACTTTCTCACTTTTACAGCACACACAGAATTTCTTTTCCCGTCGTTCAACATCATCTAGCGTCATAGATTCATTGAGCTGTTCAGCACAGAAGCTTTGGTCCAACTCGTCCATGCCAACCAGATATCCCAACCCAATCTAGTCCCACCTGCCAGCACCCGGCCCATTTCCCTCCAAACCCTTCCTATTCATATACCCATCCAAATGCCTCTTAAATGTTGTAATTGTACCAGCCTCCACCACTTCCTCTGGCAGCTCATTCCATACACGTACCACCCTCTGTGTGAAAAGGTTGCCCCTTAGATCTCTTTTATATCTTTCCCCTCTCACCCTAAACCTATGCCCTCTAGTTCTGGACTCCCCGACCCCAGGGAAAAGACTTTGTCTATTTATCCTATCCATGCCCCTCATAATTTTGTAAACCTCTATAAGGTCACTCCTTAGCCTCCCATGCTCCAGGAAAAACAACCTCAGCCTATTT
>NC_057713.1:5742305-5754964 GCF_004010195.1 Chiloscyllium plagiosum
GCAAATTTCCCTGCCAGTATATTACTCCCCTTCCAATTCAGGAGCAATGCATCCTTCTTGTACAGGTCACTTCTACCCCAGAAGAGATTCCAATGATTCAAAAATGTGAATCCTTCTCCCATACACCAGCTCCTCAGCCATACATTCATCTGCTCTTATTCATCTGCTCTCATCCTCCTATTCCTACCCTCACTAGCTCGTAGCACTGGGAGTAATCCAGATATCACTACTCTCATGGACTTCCTTTTTAAATTCCCGCCTAACTCTCTATATTCTTCCTTCAGAATCTCATCCTTTTCCCTTCCTATGTCATTGGCTCCAAAGTGTACTCTGACCTCCTGCTGGTCCCTCTCCCCCTTGAGAATTTCTGCAGTCTCTCTGAGACGTCCTTGATTCTGGCTCCAAGGAAGTAACACACCATTCTGATTTTTCGCTGCTGGCCACACAACATCTGTCTTTGCCTCGGACTAGAGAGTCCCCTAACACAATCGATCTCTTAGAACCTGACGTACCCCTCATTGCATTAGAGCCTGTCTTGATACCAGAAACTTGGCTGTTCGTCCTACGTTCCCCTGAGAATCCATCACCCCCTAAATACTTGTTTGAAATGGGGATATCTACAGAAGACTCCTGCACTACCTGCCTATCCCTCCTACCTTTCCTGGAGTTAACCCTATGTGACTGTAACTATGCCTTTACCGCCCCCCCCATGTTTGAAATGGGGATATCTACAGAAGACTCCTGCACTACCTGCCTATCCCTCCTACCTTTCCTGGAGTTAACCCATCTATGTGACTGTAACTATGCCTTTACCCCCCCTTCCTATAACTGCCATCCATCACATCCCCTTGCTCTTGTAATTTCCTCATGGCCTCTAACTGTCGCTCCAACCAATCCATTCAATCTGATAGGATTCGCAACCAACGGCATTTGCTGCAGATATAATCCTCAGAAACCTGTCAACTCTCCCTGAACTCCCACATCCGACAGGAAGAGCATATCACTCGACTAAGGGCCATTTTTGCTTCTTCCAATCTACAGACCCAGAAAATAGCAGCCAAATACAAAACACTGCTCCAGGCTAACTGAATACTTATGGCTTATATTTATAAGTTTAATCAAGAGACATATCTCAATAAAATATATAATCAAGAAAGAACCCACTCTACTCACTGTTGTAGATTTACAGCAAAGGCTATACTTAAAACTATTTACTTATCTGTTTCTGTGCTGTGAGCTCCCCCAAACTGGTTCATCCAAAGCCATTCCATACACATACCACCCTCTGCGTGAAAACATTGCCCCTTAAGTCTCTTTTATATCTTTCCCCTCTCACCCTAAACCTATGCCCTCTCGTTCTGGACTCCCACACCCCAGGGAAAAGACTTTGTCTATTTACCCTATCCATGCCCCTCATGATTTTATAAACCTCTATAAGGTCACCCCTCAGCCTCCAACGCTCCAGGGAAAACAGTCCCAGCCTGTTCAACCTCTCCCTATAGCTCAAATCCTCCAACGTCCTTGTAACTCTTTTTCGTGGGAGGACGGGCTCTTTTGATCGCCCTCACTTACTCTTCTAATGGGTGTAACCCGGTTTTGTTGACTCTATAAGCCAAGTAGATTACTTGGGGTGCCTGGAACACACATTGTTCCTGTCTGAGGCACAAGCCCGCCTGGGAAAAACATTTAAGCACAATGTCCAAGTTCTTCAAGTGCTCTTTGCTGGTCTTCCCTGTTATTAGCACAGCATCCAGATCAATAACAACCTTGTAGTCCTTGTAAGATGTTTTCCTTAGTCTGTTGGAAAAGTGTGCAGGCCGAGAATACCCTGAATGGTCAGTCTTGTACATTGGTATAAACCCTTATGGGTAATAACTTCTGGGACTCCTCATCCAGTCACAATTGCAGATAAGTGTGGCTCATGTTCAGCTTCATAAAGGACAGCCCTTCCTCCCTGCCAACTTTGCATAAAAGTCCTCCATGCGTGGCACTGGGTACCTACCCAGCTGTGAGAAACGGATTACCGTTTGCTTAAAATCCCCACAAAGACAAACTGAGCCACCAGACTTCACAATCGGTGTGACTGGTGCTGCCCATTCCTCAAACTGCACTGGAATTCTGCAAATGGATGATTCCTTCACTCTCCAGCCTCCCGGTTCCCACTTCTACATTTGGCCCCAAGGCAAGTGGAATTGTTTCCTGGTCAAAACATGACCCCTTTGATAGTCCCAAGCCCTTCCTGAAAAGCTCTTGGGTATTTCACAAGGACTTCACTGAGGAAGCCATTTTCCAATCGGAAAATGTTGAGCCAATCCAAGTGAATTTTCCTCAACCAATTCCGCCCCAATTCTGTCCAAGCCTTTTCCTACCAACAGTGGTGACTGCACCAACTGCTTCTCTTAGGTGACCGGAACTGAAGCCATATCCTTAATCCAGGAAAAGACAGGCAAAGATGGGAGATGTTCATAGAGGGATTTTCAAAGCTTTGGGCTCAAGTGGCTGAGAGCAGGTCCATCAGTGGGGGACCAATTGAAATCAAGGGTACACAAGAGGTGAGCATGAAAGGAGTGCAGAGATCTCAGAGGTATCTTGATATTCAATTATGTTACTGTCACTGAATCATCACCACTACCAACATCCTTGGGGTTACCATTGATCAGAAACTCAACTGGACTCACCATATAAATACAATGGCTACAAAAGCAGTCAGAGGCTAGGAATACTGAGGTGAGTAAGTCACCTCCTGACTCCCCAGAGCCTGTCCACCATCTCCAAGGCACAAGTCAGGAATGTGATGGAATATTCCCCACTTGCCTGGATGGGGGCAGCTCCAACAACACTCAAGAAGCTTAGAACATACAACATAGAACAATACGACCGTTGGTGATTAAAGGGTGAGTATTTATACTCACAGTTCTCCTTCCCGGCTGCCCCTCTGTTTGCCGTCACTTCCTCTGCTGCTCCCGCTCTTTTTGTGAAGAAGCTTGACACCATCCAGGACAAAGCAGCCGCTTGATTGGCCCCACATCCAAACACCTCCACTCCCACCAACACTGACGCTCAGTAGCAGCAGTGAGTACTATCAACAAGATGCACTGCAGCAATTCTCAAAGATCCTCAGGCATCACCTTCCAAACCCATAACCACTTCCATTTGGAAGGACAAGGGCAGCAGATACATGGGAACACCACCCTCTGAAAGTTCTCCCTCAAGTCACTCAACATCTTGACTTGGAAATATATCGCTGTTCCTACACTGTCGCTGGGTCAGAATCCTGGAATTCCCCCCTTAAGGGCATTGGGTCAGGTACGTTTTGGCGCCGATCATTTGGCCCCACCGTTTTGGCTCTAAACTGTTTTGGCGCTCATTACTTTGGCGCTGAGCTGTTTTGGTGCCAATTCAGAATAAAACAAAGTCTTGTTTGGTTAAAGAAAAGAGGATGCTGAAAATGTGTTGCTGGAAAAGCACAGCAGGTCAGACAGCATCCAGGGAACAGGAGAATCGACGTTTCGGGCATGAGCTCTTCTTCAGGAAAGAGGATGACTAACGACCCGATGTAATTTTCTCAACTAGCAAGAGTTGATAGTCAAAGCTGTAATGACCCGCTGTAGATTCAAATCTTGTTTTGTAATCATTTTCTCATTTAACAATTGTTAATAATCATTTACTGCCTTGATGATACTTAAGCCCTTTTGTCTTGACATTGGAAAACTGTAATACAATTTTCTTTCTATTTTCTTGTCGAGCCCATATCAGAAATTGCTGAAAACATTCTAAGCAAGAGAGACAAACCAAAATTTTCACACGATGGTTATCTGTATGTATCGGTGCCAAAACAGCTCAGCGTCAAAGTAATGAGCGCCAAAACAGTTTAGAGCCAAAACGGCGGGACCAAATGATTGGTGCCAAAAGGGCGGGGCCAAATAGTCCCATTCCGAAGGACGTTGTGCGTCTACCTACTGCACATGGATGGATGGCAGTGGTTCAAGAAGGCAGCTCACCCCCACCTTCTCAAGGGGCAATTCGGGACGGGTAATAAATACAGGGCCCAGCCAGTGATGCCCTTGTCCCACAAATGAAGAAAAAAATATATAGAGCTGGAGCAGATTACAATAGAGGGGTTTGCGAACAAGGTTTAGAATTATACAAATAAAACAAACATTTTCTCTTTTGTATTAGAGATTTTCAACATCTACTCTAGTTTCTCAACTTGGAACTGTTTGTAACTGTCACAGATCGAACCTTAATTCTTGAGATAAAACTGTTTGACATGAAGTTGTGAAATCTCATTAAAATGGAGAATACTGCTGGACTTCTGTGTGAGCGGTGACAGCTCAGCTTTCTCTATGATGAGTCCCAACATACACACTGCTTGGCTCCAGTGTTTGTGACATTATTTCAGCAGGTTTGAGCGTATTAGATCCCATTTGTAACCCTGCTTGTTTTATTTATTGTCTGTGAGATAATCCTTTGATGAGCTGGTGCTTCAGTGATTCTTGCGCCATATTGCCTGAAATTCACTTGTGCTGGCTCAGTACCCAGCTTTTCATAGCTGTCTGGAAACACCACTTCAGAAAAGGTAGTTCTTAGAAACAGAGAAACTAGGAGCAGGAGGAGGCTATTCCGACCTTTGAACCTGCTCCACCATTTAATAGAATCATGGGTGATCATCAACACAGTTCCCTGTTCCTGCTTTCTCCCCAATACCCTTTGATACCTTTAGCCCTAAGAACTGTAGCTAACTCCTTTTTAAAAACATTCAATATTTTGGCTTTCCATGGCAGAGAATTCCATAGGTTCCCCCACTCACTGAGATTTCTCCTCATCTCAGCCCGAAATGGCCCACCCCGTATCCTTGGTCTGTGACTCCCTGGTTCTGGACTCCCTGGTCATCGGGAACATCCTTCCCTGTCTAGTCCAGTTGGAATTGAATTGACCTCAAAAGGTGTCCCGTCAATCTCTGATGTTCTGGTGAAACAAATCACAACCTATTCAGGCTCTCCCTACAGCTGAAAGCCTTCATTCCTGGCAACATTCTTGTAAATCTTTCCCGCACTCTCTCAAATTTAACATCCTTCGTGTGGAAGGGTGACCAGAATTGTATGCAATATTCTAAAAGTGGCCTCACTAATATCCTGTACAGCCACAATGTGATGTCCCAACTCCTGTACTCAATATTCTGACCAATGAAGGCAAATGTACCAAATGTCTTCTTCACTACCTGTGACTCCACTTCATAGGAACTATGCACCTGCCCCACCCCCCCATCCCCACTCCCCCCCCCCAGTGTCTCTTTGTTTGGCAACATTCCCCAGGACACCACCACTAAGTGCAAGTTTGCCTGCCCTAGTTTGCCTCACAAAATGCAACACCTCACATTTATCTAAACTAAACTCCATCTGAGGGGTATGGGCTAATGGAACTAGATTAAGTTAGGATATCTGGTTGGCATGAACAGGTTGGACCAAAGGGTCTATTTCTGTGCTGTACGCCTCTACAACTCTGTTTATCCCAGACTAATGCACTTAACCTGCACATCCTTGAACACAAAGGGACAATTAAGCATAGCCAATTCACCCTTATCTGCACATCTCTGGACTGTGGGAGGAAACCCACGCAGACACATGGAGAATGTGAAACTCCACACAGACAGTCACCCAAGGCTGGAATTGAACCTGGGTCCCTAGTGCTGTGGGGCAGCAGTGCTAACCGCCGAACAACTGTGTCACACTAAGAATGTTGAGACATGACTTAACTGAGACATACAAGATAATCAGAGGGTTAGATTGGATGGACATTGAGAACCTTCTCCCTCAGATGGCGATGGCTAGCTTTAAATAGGTTCTTTACTCAGTAGTAGGGGTGTGGAACACACTGTCTGCAACAGAAGCAGACTTGTTAACTTTCAGGGCACTTCAATGATCATTGGATAAACATATGGATGATAATGGAATAGTGTAGGATAGATGGGGTTCAGGTTAGTTCCACAGGTCGGTGCAACATTGAGGGCTGAAGAGCCTGTACTGCTCTGTAATGTTCTATGTTCTATGCCACTCCTGAGTTTCTCCAGCACTTTCTGTTTTAATTTCAGATTTCCAGCATCTGGATTACTTTGCTTTTATTCCTAACATATTTAGCTTCTACAGTACTGTCTACAACCTGGAAATATATCGCTGTTACTTCACTGTCACTAGGTCAAAAACCTGGAGTACTCTCCCTAAGGACATTGTTGGTCTCCACAGTACAGGGACTGCAGCGGTTCAAGAAGGCAGCTCACTCCCACCTTCTCAAGGGGCAACTGGGGACGGGCAATAAATACTGGGACAGGCCCACGTCATGTGGGGGGAGAAACATCACAAGAAATGGCCATGGTCATGAATCTCGAATCCCAGCTCTAAACAAATGACACAGATGAGAGTGTGCCGTCAGGTGGTCTCAGTTTGTTGTGGAACTGAATCCCTGAGATTATGTTCCCAGCTTCCCGTTATTGCAGTAATCTGTCAATCTCATACACAGTTCAATCTGGAAGGTGTGCTGATGCAGTTTCACCCCTTGTTTTGAAATGAGGTGTTTGCACTAAATATTTGATGCACTCGGCAAACATCAGATGATAGCATGCAGAAATATTTCTGGATCATTATATCATCTCGAGGCTCATTTTAGAGCCAGGAAGGCATTACCATGAAAATAAAAATATTCCATGCATAATGCATGATGAACAATAATAAGCCTCTGTCTTTCCTTGTTCTTTGCTTCTATTTCTGCCAGCCAGGAGGAAGGAGCTCCTTTCACTTAAGTAGAATAGATGCCATCCTCCAGAGTACTGCTGCCCAGGACACAACTCACCCTGAACCCCATCAACCCACCATGTTGGCTCTCAGTGCAAGAACCAACCGTCATTGGCTTGATCATTCCCTACCACCATACAATCTTGCTTCCCCTACAACCTTCTCTGTACTCTGCCCATTCTATCCTCTTTTTCAGATTGGCCACCCGAGGGCACAGCCTTACAGTTAAGGGAAGACCTCTCAGAATGAAGATGAGGAGAAACGTCTTCAGATAGAGAGTGGTGAATCTATGGAATTCGCTGTCACAGAAGGCCAGATCTTTGAGTATATCTAAGACGGAGATAGATAGGTTCTTGATTGTCAAGTGGTTACGGGGAGAAAAGGGGAGAATGGGGTTGAGAAACTTCTCAGCCATGCTTGAAATGCGGAGCAGACTCGATGGGCTGAATGGCCTAATTTCTGCTCCTATGTCTTATGGTAACTATTGGGTAGCACAGAGATCAGTGCCAGGACCACAACTCTGTACAGTATATATTAATGACTTGATAGAAGGAAATGAATGTACTTGGCCAAATTTGCAGACAACACAAAAATAGGTGGAATGGCAAGTTGTGAGAGGATGGGGGTAATGAACAGGAATTTCAGGTCAGCCATGATCATTTTGAATGGTGGACCAATTCGAGGGGCTGAATGGCCTATTCCTGCTCCAATATCTCATGGTCTTAAACTTGCATTCCTTATCTGGCCTGGCCTATATTAACAGCAACATTGACTCTTAACCACCATGAAATGGTGTCCAAAACAGTTTCAGATTTAATTAAGAGATGAACAATGATGCTGGCCCAGCCGATGACAACCACATTCTAAAAAACAAATAAAGAGAAGAGCCCTAATGGTGAAGTTAGTTAAATCTTTATTATTTTGGACAATTGACTCAAATAACACAGATTTTGTTCAGCAACTTGCAATAACCACACAGAGGCTGGTATCCCATCACCAAGTCTCCCTTTATCTACACATGGAGAGTCCTTGACACTGATCCAGCTCTCTCAGAGCCAGCTCTCAGAGTGAGCAGAACCCCTGACACTCCTTTTATATCTGTCAGCCAGGGCTCCCTGATTGAGACCAAATCAGGGAACTCATATTCTATGAGGTCCACCTGTCTGACCTCATTCTAGTCACTCCACAACTAAGGAGCTTTATTGATTTCTAATTGTTAAAAAAAATGGCATTGGAGACAAAGGAAAGGAGTGCAAAACTGATCACACCATGTTGAATTCAGAATGCAAATATCTCTGATAGAAAAAGCAAAGTGAGTGGGAATGTCATGGCAGCCATCTTTGATGCAGTCAAAAATTCAATGGCATTTATTGATTGAAGCTGCTTTGAGAACAGTCCTTTGGAAACCCTCTGACCACATTGAGAAAGGAATATTGTCAATATCCCAAAGAAGATGGAAATCCACATTTCAAACAAGAGAAACATCAACAGCTTCCAACTTTAGTATTACAACAATTGTTAAATGATTAAAGCATACAACAGGACAACGCAGCGAGTAGTGTCCAAGAAGATCAAAACTCCGATCATGATTTTCTACATCATTTGTTGGTTAGCTCAGTCAGCTGGCCAGTTTGTTTGTGGGTTCAAATCCTGGACTGGCTGAGGTTACCATGAGGGACTCTCCTTCTCAACCGCTCCCCTTGCCTGGGGCATGGTGACCCTCAGGTGAAACCATCACCAGCCACCTCACTCTGTATTGGGAGAACAGCTCCATAGTCTGGTAGGACTGTGGTGACTTTACCCTTTTTTTTAGGCACTTGAAACTGGTCCTTCTAATCCAGGGGTAGGGACTCTTTGCCATAGGAGAACCTCAAAGGTTCCACTTTTTTTCTAAACTCTGCACTACAAGAGCCCTCCTTGGGTCTTTTAAAAAATATTTACCTTATATTACTAATCAACCCATTCAGAGATGTTATTACACTCCTCTGGAACAGGTGGGACTTGAATCAAAGCCTCCCAGACCAGGAGTAGGGGCACTATCACTGCACCGCAAGAGGGCCCCTTCTGGGTTAACTTTTTATTTTATTAATAGAGCCACTATTCATAGTGTACAGAAGCTACTCCCAGGCCAGACCTTTACCATTTAAATCAAGGAAATTATAAACAACGTCAAGTGCCAATCATCAATCAGCCATTGCAACAAAATTCATCTGGAGCAATCTTTCAGCCAAAGAAATTCCAGATCAGCAAATGGGCAAATATGAAAAGCACAATTCCAAAGATTTCAAATAGCCTCAGGATTGTATCTCGAATCAAATGCAGAACAGGTTAGCACACTCCTCAGAAGAGGGGGGGAGAGCATCCAATCACCAACACCAACAACACACCAATGAGAAATCATCGAAAATTAAGACCTGTGGATATCTCAAATTGCTGGAGAAACTCAGCGGGTCTGGCAGCAGCTATGGAAAGAGAAACAGAGGTAATGTTTTGAGTCCAATCGCTGGAAGGGTCACTTGGTTTGGAATGTTAGCTCTGCTTTCTCTCCACAGATCCTCCCAGAAACAAATTACGTTAGACTTCCTAATAATGCTTTTTATCAACATTACCCTTCAAGACACTGCCTTGTTCCAGCTTCAATAGCAGAGACCAACTCCCAAGAGAGTCTATATATAGCTTCATTAATGACCTGCATTTACTATCTGAGCCATGCAATGACAGAGAGTTATGATGAGAACTCATTCATGACAGAAATGCCATTGGTTCTTAGGTTAAAGGGACCTGAGGGACAACGTTTTCATGGATACAGTGGTTCGCATGTGGAATGAACTGCCAGAGGAAGTGGTAGATACAGGCACAATTACAACCTTTGAAAGACAATTGGACAGGTACATGAATAGGAAAGGTTTAGAGAGATATGGGTCAAATTCAGGCAAGTGCGATTAGTTTAATTTGAGAAATTTGTTTGGCTTGTATGGGTTGGTCTGAGGGGTCTATTTCAGCTCTGCATGACTATATGACTCTATAAGTAAGATTGGAGCCTGGTTTATCTAAGATTGATGAGATACATGGTGTTAACATACAATAAATAGAATTCTAGACAGAGTTCAAACAGATCTTACCATTACCTTCTCCTTTTTCTTGAACCAGGTGTCTTAGATCCAAAAACAGAAATTGCTGGAAAAGCTCAGCGGGTCTGGCAGCACCTGTGGAGAGAAATCACAGTTAAAGTTTCGGGTCCAGTGACCCTACCTCAGAATTGGAGTCTCAGGTATTGGCTTAAAAAGCACACATCAAAGCATAATGTGAAGGTGCCAGTGTTGGACTGGGGTGGACAAAGTGAGAAGTGATGATGCAGGGACAGCGCTCTGCAAGCTTGTGTGATTTTAAATAAACCTGTTGGGACTACACCCTGATGTTGTGTGGTTTCTGATGACATCAGTGCAGACAGCATCTTCGAACCCTGAGGGACAACAGGGCAGCTGGATGGTCACTCAGTGTAGATGTCAGTACCCTCTGAATTGATATCTACCTCTCACACATCAGTCTTTGAGCTACGCATTTAACTCTCTTAACTTAATTACCTACGCCAATTTGCTCATGGCTCAGGAAGTAATCCAGGGATTATTACCAGGAGGTTGTGTTTTAAATTAAGTCCCCAGCTGCTCATGTTTCCACTGCAGAAACTCTTTCCTGGTCTGATTATTTTCTTCATTCAACCAGACGAACTGAGTGCCAGTGGTTAAGACAGCTTTATTGCCCATCCCTAACTAAGAAGGTAATGGTGGCCCCCTATTTTTGGACCTCTGTGGTGTTTGGAGTGTAGGGTACACCAATAATGCCATGAAGGTGGGCTTTACTGGAAACCATGCCGGAACAGTTTCTTGGATCCTATCACCATGGCTACAGAGAAAGGTTTAAACTAAATAGCCAAGGGCTGGGGTGAGGATGATGAGAGATTTAGTAAGCTAAAGACAAGGAACAAGGTAAAGAGACCAGGTGGCGATATAGGTAACGCCAACCAAAGTGTGACAGAAATGGACACGGCCTATAAACAGGGTGCACCAGCAAATTGTTTTTATAGCTCCACGGGATGTGGGCATCACTGGCAGGGTCAATGAGCTGAGTGTCCTATTAAGGCATTTCAGGGGCAGTTAATATTGTGGGGGTCTGGAGTCACATGTAGGCCAGACCAAATAAGAATTGTAGAGTTCCTTTCTAAAGTGAACCAGGCTTATTTTTAAAGAGCTTGGCTAGCTCAGTTGGCTGGATGGCTAATTTGCAATATAAAGTGACACCAATGGAGCGGATTTAATCCCCACTCCACCTGAGGTTACCATGAAGGGCTCTCCTTCTCAACCTCTCCCTTCAGCAGAGGAGTAGTGACCCTCAGGAGCCACCAATCATCTCCCTCTCTCTCTCTCACTCTCTTTCTCTCTCTCTCTCTCTCTCTCTCACTCTCTTTCTCTCTCTCTCTCTCCCCCTCACCTTTAAAAAGCTGATTGTAAACTTTGAAAACACAGGCACACTCATAAACTAAAACAGAAATTGCTGGAAAAGCTCAGCAGGTCTGGCAGCATCTGTGACGAGAAATCAAAGTTAACGTTTTGGATCTGGTGACCTTTTCTTAGAACAGACAACCTCATGATTAATTTACAGACACTCACACACATACACACACATTCATACACACAGTCTGGATGTAGGCTTGCTCGCTGAGCTAGAGGATTCATTTTCAGACGTTTCATCACCATCATCTTCAGTGGGTCTCCAGATGAAGCACTGGTGTGTAGCCCGCTTTCTATTTATATGTTTGGGTTTCCTTGGTGATGTCATTTCCTGTGGTGACATAATTTCCTATGGTGATGTTATTTCCTGTTCCTTTCCTCGGGGAGTGGTAGATGGGGTCTAACTCGATGTGTTTGTTGATGGAGTTCCAGTTGGAATGCCATGCTTCTAGGAATTCTCATGCATGTCTCTGTTTGGCTTGTCCTAGGATGGATGTGTTGCCCCAGTCGAAGTGGTGTCCTTCCTCATCAATATGTAAGGATACTAGTGAGAGAGGGTCATGTCTTTTTGTGGTTAGTTGATGTTCATGTATCCTGGTGGCTAGTTTTCTGCCTGTTTATCCAATGTAGTGTTTGTTACAGTCCTTGCACAGTATTTTGTAAATGACATTAGTTTTGCTTGTTGTCTGTATAGAGTCTTTCAAGTTCATTAGCTGCTGTTTCAGTGTGTTGGTCGTTTTGTGGGCTACCAAGATGCCAAGAGGTCTGAATAGTCTGGCAGAAAACTTTAGGAAACTCAAACATATAAATAGAAAGTGGGCTACGCCACTAATGCTTTATTCAGAAGCTCACTGAAGCTGTTACCTAGTATGGTGACTAAACATCTGAAAATGAACCTTCCAGCTCAGCGAGCAAACCTACATCCAGAACCTCAACCTGAGCTACAAATCTTCTCAAAACTCACCAATGCATGAATATAAATAGAAAGTGAGCTACACCACCAGTGCTTCATCCGGAGGCTCATTGAAGATATTACCGAGTATGGTGACGAAACGTCAGAAAACGAACCTTCCAGCTCAGCAAGAACATCTTAGATCCAGAAACTCAACCTGAGCTACAAATCTTCACAAAGCTCACTAATTCACACACTCTTTCTCACACACTCACACACACAGTCTCTCTCTCTCACACACACACACACTCATATACACAGTCTCTCTCTCTCATATATATAAACACACACACACTCCTTGTCTCACACACACACTGTCTCTTTCATACACACACGAAGTCTCTCTCTCTCACACACACTTACACTGCCTCTCTCTCTCACACATACACAATCTGTCTCTCTCACATATAT
>NC_057713.1:5755523-5773555 GCF_004010195.1 Chiloscyllium plagiosum
GAGTGAGTTGTGTGTGTGTGTGAGTAAGTGTGTGTGTGCGTGTATGAGTGAGTTGTGTGTGTGTGTGTGAGTGTGTGTGTGTGAGTAAGTGTGTGTGTGTGAGTGTGTGTGTGAGTGTGTGTATGTGTGAGCGTGTGAGAGAGAGAAGTGCGAGTCCCAGGCTTGTCCATGGTGTGGGTGAGGTAGGAGGCTGTGAGACGGGGTCAGTTGTCCACCCAAGGGGCAGTATAAGAGTTGTACACCCAGGGCGAGGGCTGAGGATGGGATGTTTGCTGAGTGGTGTCAATGTGTGTGATTGAGTGTTCAATGGCATATCTGTGTTTGCAATATTATCATGAGCCAAGAATTAGAGCCAGTTTTAACACCATGTAGATGTGCCAGGAGCCCAGTGCACCTGGACTTCCCAGATATCCTCAGACGGAATCTCTCAACATATGATCTCCAATTATCCAAAGACCAGAAGATTCCTATCAATGACCTTCCTTTCCAGGGGCCATCCCACTGTAGAACAATCTGCCAATGGGATCAGACATAGCCCTACAATGCTAAAACCTCCAGAATCCTCAGGTTATTTCCAAGCAAAGGCTTTTATTGCCAGGACTACCACCTTAGCAGGCCAGACCTGGGTCAGCTAGAATTTTGATGAAAGACAGATAATAATTCTCTTGATTAACACAAGAGTCAAAGGTCATCGGGGGGAAGCAGACTCGAGGGGCTGAACGGCCTTCTCCTGTTCTTAGTTCCTCTGTTTACAATCTGTGATCCCAACACTGCGTAAGCAAATATTGAAGTGGCAGTGTGCTGTGCTGAGTAAAACGGAGAGATTTCTCAATTAAACCATTTTATAGTGGATTAAATGTTTGTGCACATGCAAACTTACATCACTCATGTAAATTCATAAATCTTTATACAGATTTCATTGAGTGGATTAAGAGACAATAAGCAGTTCTTTCACAGCAACCAATGCATGTTAAATGGCAGTAAACATGTCACATTTTATTTTCACACTTAACCTCATTCTAATTAATCCATGAGCAAAGCTTATGACCATTAGAGAGAACGCTCCCAAAGCAGTCCCCATCCCTTCACTAGCCACAGCTTGACGATCTCATAAACCCCATATGTAACCAGCTAATGCTTACCTCACAGCAGAGCGCTGAGTTCATCACTTAATTCCAGTCTCCATCCAGCGTCACTATGGCAACATGGGTTTCGAATCGTTAAGCCCAAGGAAAATGTATCATGCAACATGGAGGTGGTGCCACCATGTTGTTCTATGGGGTTGTGTTGCTTGTCCCTGTCACATCCCCACAGATCTAATGTCTGAGATCTTCTCATAGAATCCCTACAGCATCTCAACTGTTTCTCATGGCTCATCCTGGGAATAAGGATGGTACAGGTGGTTCAGTGGTTAGCACTGCCGCTTCACAGCGCCAGGGACACAGGTTCAATCCCACCCTTGGGCCACTGTCCATGTGGAGTTTCCTTCCACAGTCCAAAGATATGCAGGTTCGGTGGATTGGCCATAGTGTCCAGGGTTGTGCAGGTTAGAAGGGTTTGCCATGGGAAATGCAGGGTTACAGCAATGGAATGGGGTGGGTCTGGGTGGGGTCCTCTTTGGTATGGGCCCAATAGCCTACTTCCACACTGTAGGGATTCTATGAGAAGATCTCACACATTAGATGCCGATGGGGTCTTGAGAGGGTGAATGTGGACAATGATAGAGTTTGATTATTTTTCAAGTCTATCGGTTAGATGGGCAGATCAGCGGCAGATGGAACTTAACCCTGATAACTGCGAGGTAATGCACTTTGGAGAAAGCAATAAGACAAGGGATGGTAGGACACCAGGGAGCTCAGAGGGATCTTGGAATGCTTGTCAACACGTCTCTGAGGATAGCAAACAGGATAAGAGGGTCGTTAAGAAGACAAATGTATCATTTGCCCTTATCAGTGATTACATGGATTATACGAGCAGGAAGGTTATGTTGGAGATGTATAGGATTTTGGTGAGGCCACAACTGGAGTACTGTGGTTCTGGTCCCCAAACTGTAGAAAGGATGTGACTGCACTGGAGGGGGTGCAGAGAGAGATACCCCAGGATGCTGCCTATGATGGAACATCTCATTGATAGAGAGAGGCTGGATAATCTTAGGCTGTTTTCTTTGGAGCAGAGAATGTTGTTGGGGGGGGAGCCTGATAGAGAGACATAAGATTATGAGGGGCATGGACAGGGTGGGGATAGAAAGCAGCTGTTCTCCTTAGTGAAAGAGTCAGTAGCAAAGGGATATCACTTTTAAACCAAAAGGCAAGAGATGTAGAGGAGATTTGAGGAAAATTGTTTTCCCCCAGATGGTGGTTAGGGTGTGGAACACGCTGCTGGGGAGGGGCTGAGGCAGGAAACCACACCACTTTTAAAAAGCACTTGGATGTGCACCTGAAGTGTCAGAACATTTAACACTATGGGTCTAGTGCAGGACTAATGTAGGGAGCAGTACTGTCGGATTCCATGATTCTATGATGATTCTAAGATGTTCCCTATTACAGGAGAACCTAGAACTAAGTCACAGCTGAGGTGGGTTTCTTTTTCTCACAGAGGGTTTGAGCCTTTGGAAGTCTCTCTTCCTCAAAAGAAGGTGGAAATTGAGACTGAATATTTTTGAGGCCGAGATGGATAGATTCCTGATCAGCAAGGTCGGGTGGAGATTATTTGGGGTTGGCGGGAATGTGGAGTAATCAGATCAGACGTGATCTTATTGAATAACGAAGGAAGTTCAAAGTGCTGAGTGGTCTGCTCTTGCTCTTCGTTCCCAGAGCCTTTTGCTTCCTTCACTTGGTTTCACCAGTGTGGGTTCCTGGGAATGAGAGACTTCTGTTTGGTTTACAGGTTGGTGAAGCTGCGAGGGGTGGGCAGATAACAGAGGTGTGCAAAATCAGGAGGGGTCTGTGCGGAAGAGGTCGGGAGATACTGTTCCCATTGCTGGAAAGGTGAAGGGCTAGAGAGCACTGACCTAAGGCCGTGGGCAAAAGAGATACAAGGAAAACTGTCCAACCCAGGGAATTAACAATTGGAGATTAAAACAAGCACGCAAAGAGCAAAATGACATCAGGAGAAAGGGCAGAGGGGAGGGAGGATCAAGCTGCATTAGGAGAAAGTGAGGACTGCAGATGCTGGAGATCAGAGTTGAGAGTGTGGTGCTGGAAAAGCACGGCAGGTCAGAATCTCCTGAGGAGCAGGAGATTCGACATTTCGAGCATAAGCACTTCCTGATACAGAGCTTATGCCCGAAACGTCGATTCTCCTGCTCCTCGGATGCTACCTGACCTACTGTGCTTTTCCAGTACCACACTCACAACAACGAGCTGCATTGCTCTGGTAATGAGGTTGCATGGACGTGATGGGTTAAGTTTTCTCTTTCTGTGTCGCGGCTAGAAGTCTATAATTCTGACACAGATTTAGTACAAAGGGTTGTTCCTGAACTATATGCTTCCTGAGGACTGCAGTGTGACTGATTCTGAATTCCATAACCGTTCTAAGCAGTGACTTAGTGACGAACATCACACTCGGTTGATAAAATCCATTCCATTTCTCTTCCATTGAATGTGGTTCTCAACACCTCAGAGACACAGGATCATGACACTGTGATTGAAGGAAAGAAAGTTTGAAGGGCTCACCCTTTGTGAGAAAATGATTCTCCATATTTCTTTCTAAAATGGATGACCTTTTTATTATTTACTCACAAGATGAGGGCGTCACTGGCTCAGCCAACGTTTATTTCCCATCTGTAATTGGCCAGAGGGTAGCTAAGAGTCAACCACATTTAGAATCATATAGATGTACAGCATGGAAACAGACCATTTGGTCCAACTTGTCCATGCTGACCAGATATCCCAACCCAATCTAGTTCCATTTGCCAGCATTTTACCTATATCCCTCTAAACCCTTCTTATTCATGCACCCATCCTGATGCCTTTTAAATGTTGTAACTATACTCACCTCTGCCACTTCCTCTGGCAGCTCATTCCATACATGTACCACTCTCTGCGTGAAAACATTGCCTCTTAGCTCACTTTTAAATCTTTCCCTTCTCACCCTGAACCTATGCCCTCTAGTTTTGGACTCTCCCACCCAGGGGAAAAGACCTTGCCTAATCACCCTATCCATGTCCCACATAATTTTATAGACCTCTATAAGGTCACCCCTCAGCCTCCGATATTCCAGGGAAAATAGCCCAAGCCTGTTCAGCCTCTCCCTATAGTTCAAACCCGCTTCCCCAGGCAACATGCTTGTAAATCTTTTCTGAACCCTTTCAAGTTTCACAACATCCTTCCTACAGCAAGACCAGAATTACATGCACTATTCTAGTAGTGGTCTAACCAATGTCCTGTACAGCCGCAACATGACCTCTCAGCTCCTATACTCAATGCTTCTGTGGGTCAGGAGTATAAGCCAGACCAGGTAAGGATGGAGTTTCCTTCCCTAAAGGACATTTTTGAACCAGGTGGGTTTTTTTCCAACTATTGACAACAGCTTTATAGGCGATAAGGTGAGGTGCTGGATAAAGCAGAGCAGGTCAGGCAGCATCTGAAGAACAAGAGAGTCAACGTTTCAGGCTTAACCCATCATCAGTACTGTTTTCAACACCACACTTTATCAACTGTGACTCTCCAGCATCTGCAGTCCTCATATCTCCGAATGACTTTGTAGTCATCATTAGATTCTTACTGGACTCGAACCCCAGTTCCCCGATCATGATCGGATCAACAGTCCAACAATAATGCCATGAGAGCACGTCTGCCCTGATTCATGACTCTCCCACAGGTAATAAGTTTTTAAATATTTTTCTGTGTTTCTTGATTGTGGATCGTCTAAAAACTAAGAATTGTTGAAAGATTGTTGCATTTTTTTAAAGCTCATTGTAAGCACTGTTTACACAGTTGTCGGTTCCACCAATTAGTTGGTTTGCAACTGAACTGGAACCATGGGTTGTGTACAAATGGAGGTTCACCTGGCACCAAATAGCTGATTGGTTTGTCGACTAGTGACCAGTTATTGATAACATTGGCCTTCTGCCTACGAACAACTGATTGGTTCTCAAGTTGCTGGACAGCTAGGAGCTCTGAACAAGATAGGGAAAAGCCGTCAGATGGCTGGAAGCTCAGCTACTGTTCTTGTTGTCTACATAAAAAAGCACTTTAAGCCGGAAGGGAAGAAGTTTATTGTTGCTTCAGCAGTAACTCTAAGCTGTGACTTTTGTGACAACTCCAGGGCTTGACTTCCAATGAGGCGTGACCCTTTCCACACCAAACTTAGCATGTTTCCCAGGTTACCCTTTGCCCCTTTCTTAATTGTGACGGTGTCACAATTGCGATCCTCCAGTCCCCTGGGACTGATCCTGTATTCAGAGAGGCCTGGAAACATTCTGTCAGTAGCTCTGAGATCTACACCTTTACCTGTCTCAGCAATCAAGGGTGCATCCCACCTGGATCTAGCAACTTCTCTACCTGGAGTGCTGCCAGCCTTTACAACACCTCTCTATAACTCACTATCCTGCTCAATTGTTCAACACCCAGATTTTCAACTGGGCCGTCGTCACCATTTTCTAACATGGTGGAGACAGAAACAAAAGTACTCAGTTTAGTATCTCTGCAATACCTTTTGCATAAGCGAACAACTTACCCTGCTTGTTCCTTATGGGTACCACTCTATCCTTCACTTGTCTTTTACCCATTAGTATGTTTGAAGAGCATTTTACTCTTTGTTTTGGCACAGTCTGTTACCCCTTCTTCATGCTTCCTCTTAGTCTTCCTTATTCCAGCCTTAGACTCTCATTTGAGATACTCTTCCTGATTGCTATTGCTTTAATATTGCAATATCTATCAAATGTTTGTTTTTCCTTCCATATTTTCTCATCAATACCGTTTATCATCCAGGATATTTTAGTTTTGTGTATCCTGTAATTATTTCTCATGGATATTGTTATGGACCAGACCAAATCCCTTCACTAATGTATCAAAGTGATAACCTAGACCCTAACTTTGATCTTATTGAAAGGTAAGTGTAAGGTGTTCTGTGCCAGGTGTAATTTGATCAGTTACACTGCTCAGCTTTAAGCAAAACACACTTTATCCTTACCCTACAGTTAAAATACAAACAAAACAAAGAGGAATTGGTTTAACTTTAACTCTATCAGAAAACTTACCAGAATTGTAGATTGCTAAATAGTTACGTTTAATGATATCCCATAAACACACCCTTAGGGCAAAGGCAAATTCAGGAAAGTAGATTGCTTCATATGCAATTGTCCAGTTGAGGCAGAAGGAACATTAAGAGATAATTCTGGCAACGAAAGAGAACTCCAGTGTTGTCCTGTTGCAGGGAGAGATGTATGGCAGCTTCAAAATCCCAACAACAGCTGAAAGCTCAACTAAAACCCTGATTCTGTGGGAGCTTGACTCCACCCATTCATGCCGCTTCTATTGTTCTAACTTTAAAAAATATCCTAAGGCCTTATCAACTGTTTACTTTATTAGCTTGACACTAATGGCTCAAAACCTCTCTTCATAAGGAAAAGAAAACAAGACAAAATACATCTCTTAAAAGCATATTATCATCACATTATATCCCTAGCTTGCATCTATTCATCATTCTTTTGAAACTCCCCCACTTTTCATCCATTGTTTTAGTCACCAAAATGCATTTCCAATTACCAGCTCTGTTTCAACTTTTAGACTACTGCCCTTTCTCAGTGTGGGATTTTAATCCTTAAATTATTATTTTTTAAAATCCTTTTCCAACTTAATATTGGACCTTATTATATTATGATCACTATTTCGCAATTCTCCGCCACTTGATGTTCTCCAAAAAACCCGCCTCATTTCCCACGAGCAGGTCCAGCATTGCTTCCTCTCTAGTAGGACTGGAAATGTTCCAGAAAGTTCTCCTTCATGCTTTTGCAGGAATTTCTCCTCTTCCATGCCTAACACTTTACCTTTTTCCCAGTCAACCCAAGGGGAATTGAAATCACCAACTATCTCAATCCTACTTGTCCTACAGGTTTTCATAATCTAACCAAATGCTCTCTTCTATTTCCTCCTGATTATTTTGGAGGTCTGTAATAAATTAGGAGAAAGTGAGGACTACAGATGCTGGAGGTCAGAATCTGATTCATGATGAAGGGCTTTTGCCCGCAACGTCAATTCTCCTGCTCCTTGGATGCTGCCTGACCTGCTGTGCTTTTCCAGCCCCACACTCTCGGTCTGTAATAAATACCGAACAAGGTCACTGCTACCTTCCTGTTTCTCACCTCCAATCAGATAGATTTTAATTCAGGAACTGCATCACATTCAACAGCAATGAAGAACTTCTCCCTTTTAAACCAAGTTGTTTCTACACAAACCCTTTGATGTTAAGTATCCAATCCTGTTCTGGCTTGAAGCAAGTGCAGGCAGCAGATGCTGGAGATCCGAGTTGAGAGTGCTGTGCTGGAAAAGCACAGCAGGTCAAGCAGCATCCGAGGAGCAGGAGAGTCGACATTTTGAGCATTATTCCTTCATCAGACATTCCTGCTGAAGACCTTATGCTTGAACTGTTGACTCTCCTGCTCCTCGGATGCTGCCTGACCTGCTGTGCTTTTCCAGCACCACACTCTCAACTCTGATCTGGCTTGAGCCATGTTTCTGCCAAAATCAAAAACTAACCACGATTGATCAAAAATGTGGGTTTTTTTTGTAAAAATGAATATCTGCCAAGAGAAATCTATTTTTCCCTTTTCACATGGTATATGTTTTAGATTGTTTAGAGGGGCAAACACCTTACTTGTTAATTTTACAAACTGTGTGTGTTCACCTTTGGAACAGGTTCTGTTTTATAATCAATCCATAGTTTAGAGTTAATTAAGGAAAGAGTTAATTGGTCTCTTTGTTCCTAGCAAAGTGTATAATAGGCCATGTCAAGAACAGTTAAAACAATTACAGTTATATTATGATCTGTGTCATCGTGAGAGTTGAGAGATGATGAACTCCTCCAGGTTCAGTCTTAATCCTGTGGAGAGAGAAACAGAGTTCACATTTCAAGTCCGAAATCCTGTGTTATCTCTCTTCCCATAGATGCTGCCAGACCTGCTGAGTTTCTCCAGCATTTTCAGTTTTCATTTTAGATTTCCAGTGTCAGCAGCATTTTGCATTTGTTATTGGCTATAACTCTGGCCTTTTTGAAAATGTTCTTCAGTTGTCACTTTCTGCACATTTTCCAATTCACTTCAGGAAAGAAAATTTCTGTTGAATCTGCTTTCACGGCACTGTCAGGCAGCACATTTCCAATTGGAACAACTCGCTGCGTGAAAGTATTCCTCCGTCTCCCCTATCTGATTCAAAGCCAAATTATCTTAAAGCAATAGCAGCAATTGCCTCCTCAAACTGTAATTTTCCATGCAGCCATTTTGTCTTCACACACCATCAGCTCGGATCAAGACACAATTCAAAGTCCTTATTAGAAATTTAAGCACAAAGATTATCAATTGAACTTCAAACTTTGCTACAGACTCTATACAATGTTTGAGATGCAAGGCATCTTCCAGATGGTTGGATTACTGCTGCCAAACTGCAAAATTAGCAGCTTGACACAATATGTTAGGTATTAGAGACACAGCAAGAGGATGCACACATTATGCAGATCCTCAAAGATATGATTATTATCAACGAGGCTATCCACCCAGATCAATTCAAACCTCCATCCTATGCCATTAGGTTTGGTGTACTCTGAAAATGTAAAGCTAGTCGAAGTATATCAAGAGTTGCGAGGATAAATATCGTGTGAGTGGAAAGTTGGCACAATGGCCTGGGGTCTTAGTAATGACACAGGAGCCTAGTGAGCGGAACTGAAAGGGTATACAGACAGGATGGAGTCTGAGCTTGGTGGAGAAGGAGATGACAAAGAGAGAGGAAAGGCAACGTGGAGCTTTCTTTTTAATCACTCATGGGAACGTGGGTGTCACTAGCTGGACCAACATTTATTGCCTGTCTCTAGTTACACTTGAGAAGACCATAAAAGGAGATGACAAAGAGAGAGGAAAGGCAACGTGGAGCTTTCTTTTTAATCACTCATGGGAACGTGGGTGTCACTAGCTGGACCAACACTTGAGAAGACCATAAGACAATAAGACATATGAGCAGAAGTTAGGCCATTCAGCCCATCAAGTCTGCTCCGCCATTCAATCTTAGAATAGGATAAAAGGTCAGCACAACGTCGAGGGCCGAAGGGCCTGTATTGGGCTGTACTGTTCTATGTTCAATAACGATTGATA
Source organism: Chiloscyllium plagiosum (assembly GCF_004010195.1). Classification (NCBI taxonomy): domain Eukaryota; kingdom Metazoa; phylum Chordata; class Chondrichthyes; order Orectolobiformes; family Hemiscylliidae; genus Chiloscyllium; species Chiloscyllium plagiosum. The sequence continues at coordinate 5,764,828 of NC_057713.1, forward strand.
CATTTCTCAACCCCATTTTCCCACTTTCTCCCCGTAACCCTTGACAACCAAGAACCTATCCATCTTGTCTTAAATATGGCCAACGACTTGACCTCCATGATGTGGAGGAGTCAGTGTTGGACTGGGGTGTACAAAGTTAAAAATCCCACAATGTCAGGTTATAGTCCAACAGGTTTATTTGGAAACACTAGCCTTTGAAGCGCTGCTCCTTCATCAGGTGGTTGTGGAGAATAAGAACGTGGGACACAGAATTTATAGGAAAAGTTTACAGAGTGATGCAACTGAAATTATACATTGAAAAAGACCTGGACTGTTTAAGCCTCTCATCTTTTAGAATAGGCATATTGGTTTCCATTCTTTCATCGAGTATAGACCCAGGGTCTTTAAACGTTCCTCATATGAGAAAATGAGCGGCCATCTTGAACCGCTGCAGTCCATGGGCTGTAGGTAGACCCACAATGCCCTTAGGGAGGGAGTTCCAGGATTTTGACTCAGTGACAGTGAAGGAATGGCAACATATATCCAAATCATGATGGTGAGTGGCTTGGAGGGGAACTTGTAGCGGGTGATGTTCCAATATATCTGCTGCCTTTGTCCTTCCAGATGGAAGTGATCATGGGTTTGGAAGGTTTTGTCTGAGGAGCTAAGATAGAGATGCAGCAGATCAAATCCTGTTCATAATCACCGCTCTACTCATCGTGCTTAAAATATCTTCTGGTCCAGTTGAGCTGTGATTTTAAAATGTTCATCATTGTTTCAAAGTCCTTCTCTGGCTTTGTCCTCTCCCTAACTCTGAAGCATCCTCCAGCTCTACGACCCTCAATGGTGGCCACACTCATCCAACCCGAGTTTCCTGAACATCCCCTGATTTTAGCCATCCGAGTTGCTGTCCGTGCCTTTAGGTGCCTGGGCCCAAGGCTCCAGCCTGCTGTCTAATACCCTCTCCACTTACCTCACCTCCTTTAGTGTGCACCTCAAATCCTAACTCTTTCACCAAGCGTTCACAGATCCGTATCCTGATTGCTTCCGGAACAAGGCATCCAAGGTTAGCAACCGACTGTTAGAAAAAGGGATAAGAATCGATAGGTGCCTGGTCTTGACTGGACAGACTTGATGGGCTGAACAATCTTTCCACAGGTTCATTGTTCTCTGGAACTAGTGGGATTCATTCTGCTTCTTAAGGAAGTTGAGACCTGAATATGCACACTGGCTTCAGTATGGGGACTGCTGATTGCAAATGACATATATCTTTTCAACTGTCTTATACTCCCAGAGTTTCCACGTATCTTTTAGCATTCCTTTGTTCCTGATAGTTCTTCCACATATTATCTCATCTCTGCAGATTGTAACTTCTGTCCAGACTAATATCGGGAATGAGCCGATTGCCTTATGAGGAAAGGCTAGACAGGGCTGGGGCCTGTATCCTCTTGAGTTTACAAGAGTCAAAGGTGACTGGATTGAAACATGTAAGCAACTGAGAGGCTTGACCGAGTGGGTGTTCAACGGATATTTCCTCTTGTGGGAGAGTCTAGAGCTAGGGGTCACTGTTTAAAAATACCCATTTACAATAGATATGAGCAATCATGTTTTTCTCTCAGCAGGTCATGACTCTTTGGAATTCACTTCCTTAAAAGGCAGTAGATGCAGAATCTTTAAATATTTTTAAGACAGAGAGAGATAGATTTTTGATTCCCAAGGGAGTGAATGATTTTCGGGGGATTATGCATGAAGGTAAGTGTTTACATTAAAAGCAGATCAGCCATGAACAGGCTAGAATGTGGCCTACTCTTGTTTCTTGTTTGCACATCTCTCTGTTCCTTCAGCCACAGTAAATTGCCGGACAGGAAGTGACCTATGCATTTGTATCAAGCTTAAAGTAAGTAGTGTCCATTGACATAAGGAGGTTCTGTGAATCTCAGATCACTGTTATCTTTTATAAAGGAGATTGCTGTATCAAATTCAGGTCCTTACACATGTAGCACCCTACTTTTCTACATCTCTGTATCTCTGTGTGGCTTCAGTTCTGTCTGTTTGAGTTTGAGTCAATCCTCTACCTTCATCAGAAAGTACAATTTTGCCTATCCTGTATCTTAGGAAATTGTATCTTTTCCAGTTTTTCTCACTGCGCTGATTAATTTGATCAGTGTAAAGCTGTTTTAAATGTGTATTGCTTGTAACCTGCTGTTCCTTAGGCTTATATTCTTAAGTTGGCGAGTACTGTTTTATATTGAATGACTGAAGAGTCTGCAAATCTCTGCAGTTTTTCCTTTATTTGCCTGCATTTTAAAGCTTTGTGTTGCTATATGCCTATGTTAAATTCAATAAAATTTTAAATTGGATAGAGTAACTCTTCTGTCAAAGCTTACAGCTTTCAGATTTTTAAAATCGGTTTCTTTGTATCTGCTGCTGTTTATCCATCCTGCTTGTTGGGGTTTCTTGCATTTTTACAGGGTTTCCCCACAGTCATTAATAAGAAAAAAACAGTTTCTTTTCATGTTCTCTCACCTGTGGTGGACTCCTTCCTGAGTGTGATTGATGTTTTCCCACCTTTCATAATCTCAAACACAAAGCATTCGATTTTACACAAACTGTTACATACATTTCTCTAGTTGCAGTCTTCATAAATCTTCCCACTAAAACTGCAGCTTCATTATTGTGTCCCAGTCCAGTTTAACCTCCTCCCAGTGGAGACCAGGCAGATGCCAGTCTTCAGTCAATTCAGTCTGCTGCTGCTCCTGGCCTGCCCTCCTGCACACTCCATTGAAGCAGGACGGATCCCCTGGCTTGATGGCAATGGTTTAGTGGGGGATATGCCAGGCCATGATGTTGGGTTGTTACATATAAAGCCTCGTTTGCTAAAGTCTCTATAGTCTCAAAGTATTCTTGTGTTCTCTCTCTGTTCCTCATTTCACACTCTTTCTCTAGTGTTTCTTACCAGTTTCTGAATGAATTTTGGCTCTGGACGCTGAGCCTTGCTGTTTTACAGTTGTCTCTCACTCTGTCGACAATCACATAGAAGCACAGGTATAGTAGTAGGCCATTCAGCCCTTCAAGCCTACTCCACCGTTCAAAATGGCCAATCGTGCAATCTCAGTATCCCATTCCTGCTTTCTCTCCCTTTGATCCTTTAGCTGCAAGGGACACATATAGCTCCCTCTTGAATCTACCTAATGAATTGACCCCAACAGCTTCCTGTGGAAGAGAATTCCACAGGTTCATAACACTCTGAGTGAAGAAATTCTTCATCATCTCAGTCCTGAATGGCTTACCCTTTATTCTTAAACTACATGACCCCCCTAGTTCTGGATTTCCCAACATTGGGACCATTCTTCCCACATCTGGCCTGTCCAGCCCCATCAGGATTTTATATGCTTCCATGTGCTCCCCCCTCATTCTTCTAAATCCCAGCGAGTACAAGCCCATTTGATCCAGTCTTTCCTCATATGTCAGTCCTGCCATCCCGGGAATCAATATGATGAACCTTTGGTGGACTCCCTCAATGGCAAGAATGCCCTTCCTCAGATTGGGAGACCAAAACTGCCCGCAATACTCAAGGTCTGGCCTCACCAAGGCCCTGTATCATTGTAGCAAGACATCGGGGTGGCATGGTGGCTCAGTTTTTAGCACTGCTGCCTCACAGCACCAGGGACCCAGGTTCAATTCCAGCCTCAGGCAACTGTCTGTGTGGAGTTTGCACATTCTCCCCGTGTCTGCGTGGGTTCCCTCCGGGTGCTCCGGTTTCTTCCCACAGTCCAAAGATGTGCAGGTCAGGTGATTTGGCCATGCTAAATTGCCCGTAGTGTTAGGTGCATGAGTCAGGAGTAATTGTAGGGGAATGGGTCTGGGTGGGTTGCTCTTCGGATGGTCGGTGTGGACTTGTTGGGCCGAAGGGCCTGTATCCACACTGTAGGGAATTTAATCTTTAATCTAATCCGACACTCGAATCCTCTCACTATGAAGGCCAGCAGGACATTGTCTGACTCTCTGTGTCTTCTTAAATAAAACTGCTCATAAAGCAATGAACACAATCGCTTGAAATATTTTCATCTGGGGATCTTCTCCTCTTGGTGAGGGTCCAATCCACAATTGAGAATGCATTTCCCCAGATGACCATTCCTGGCACATCATGTCTACTTGCCCTCCTCCGATCTGTGAGACTAGTTAAGGGAGGTTTGAGGTAGTTCCCTGACAGCAAGCCTCCTTTGTCTCTGCTTTCTCATAGACTTCGAGTAGGAGGACTCACCACTCTCCAGCATCTTAAATACTGAGAATGCATGTTAGCAATAAGCACAGCAACATTTGGTCAGGTCGGATGGCCAGGAGCTTAGGAAGCTGTAATAGATACATCTGCTCCCTCTGAAAGACACAGTAAGCCCCTCTTGTATCCACCTACCAATAGTGTGAGACATCAGTTGAATAGATGGAGCAAATATAACATGAACATTAACCTTTTCAGAACCATTACAACAAGACAGAATGAGTGAAAGGCCCCCATCCTCGCCTTCATACGTTTCTTCTTCCTTGGGATGAATTTCTGCTGTATCTCCTGAATTACCCTGAGAAACTCCTGCCATCACTGCTCTGTCTTTCCTGTTAGGCTCCCCGTCCAATCAACTCTCGCCAACTCCTGCCTCATCTCTCTGTAGTTTCCTTTGCTCATTTATAATACCATTACATCTGATTCCAATTTCTCCCTCTCAAAATGCGGGGCGAATTCTATCATATCATGGTCACTGCTCCTTACGGGGTTCCTTCACCTTAAGCTTCTGCACCAAATCTGCCTCATTACACATCACCAAGCCTGTTCCATATTTGGTTCTACCACAAGCTGCTCCAAAAAAGCCAAGTCGTAAACATTTCACAAATTCCTTTCCTGGGGATTTACTATTAATCTGGTTTTCTCAGTCCACCTTCATATTGAAGTTCCCAACATTATTTTAACAGTACCTTTCTTACATGTCTTAGCTATCTCCTGATTTATTTCTTCCCCACATCCTGACTACTGCTAGGAGACCTATACATAACTCCCATCAGGGTCCTTACTCCTTTGCATTTGAGCTATAGGGAGAGGCTGAATTGGGGCTAATTTCCCTGGAGCATCAGATGCTGAGGGTGACTTTATAGAGATAGTGTGAATAGCCAAGTTCTTTACCCAGGGCAGGGGAGTCCAAACCTAGAGGGTACAGGTTTATAGTGCAAGTGGAAAGATTTAAGAAGGACCCGATGGGTAACGTTTTCATGCAGAGGGTATTGAATGAACTGCCAGACAAGGTGGTGGAGGCTGGTACAATTACAACATTTAAGAGGCATCTGGATGCGTTTATGACTGGGAAGGGTTTGGATGGATTTGGGCCTAGGTCAGTTTAGGATATCTGCTCAGCACAGACAAGTTGGACCGAAGGGTCAGTTTCCATGCTGTACATCTCTATGACTCTATAACTGGGGAAGGAGGGAACTGTTTCAATTGGATGGGCACCTCCTGAATGATCGTATGACTCGATTAGTGGGGTGGGGAGGAGGGGTTCAGTTGTATGGTAAGTAATGTAAAAGATGAAGGGGGATGGAAGGCTCAGTTACTAAAGTTACTAAAGGTTACTAAAGTTACCAAAACAACTATTAGGATAGGCAGTCTGGAAAGGGTGAGAAATATAACTTCAGGTACAACGGATAAGGGAACAACTGTGAGAAGTGGGGCAGTCACTGCAGGACTGAGGGTGTTGGGATTAAATACACACAGTAAATGAAACAAGGTAAATGAGTTTATAGTGCAGATTGAAATTGGCGGGTACGATATTCTGGGTATTTTACAGACATGGCTGCAAATGGATATGGTCCCATTTGTCAGCACTTGGTCCATATCCCTCCAAACCCTTCCTATCCATATACCCATCCCAGTGCCTTTTAAATGCTGTAATTGTACCAGCCTCCACCACTTCCAAATACGCACCACCCTCAGTGTGGAAACGTTGCCCCTTAGGTCTCTTTTATATCTTTCCCCTCTCACCCTAAACCTATGCCCTCTAGTTCTGGACTCCCCCCACCCCAGGGAAAAGACCTTGCCTATTTATCCTATCCATGCATGAATTTAAACTGCTTCTCCCACATCAACCTTTGAGACACATGATAACCTCCTTAATCTTGTTGACCCTGTGCTAATTTGCTTATGGCTCAGGGAGGAGTCCAGAGATTATGATTACCTTTTTGGTTCTGCTTTCTAATATAGCCCCTAACTGTTCATATTCCCTCAGTAGAACCTCTTTCTCTCTTTATTATTGATACATACGTGGATCAAAGTAACTGGATCTTTCCCCGCCCACTCAATGCTCTTCTGATTTTTTAAAACATTTATTTTTAAGATACGGGCTGTGCTGGCTGGGCCAACATTTATAGTCCATTCTCAATTGCCCTTGCGAAGGTGTTGGTAGGTGTGGCACGGTGGCTCAGTGGTTAGCACTGCTGCCTCACAACACCAGGGTCCCAGGTTCGATTCTGGCCTCGGGCGACTGTCTGTGTGGAGTTTGCACATTCTCCCCGTGTCTGCGGTTTCCTTCCATAGTCCAAAGGTGTGCAGGCCAGGTGAATTAGCATGCTAAATTGTCCATAGTTGTTCGGTGCATTAGTCGTAGGAGGGTGGGTTACTCTTCGGAGGGTCTGTGTAGACTTGTTGGGCTGAAGGACCTGTTTCCACACTGTAGGGAATCTAGTCTTTTAGAGCTGTTGCAGACATAGCAACATTAAGGAGAGAGACACAGGATTATCTCCCGTGGACACTGAAAGAGCAGTGATGTATTTCCAAGTTGGGGTAGGGGGTGGTGCGTGGTGAGGATGTTAAGACCATAAGACCATGAAAGATAGGAGCAGGAGGGGCTTGCTTGGCATCCCCATGCTCGACACAAGACTCCCCAAGCAGGTGCCATACTCCCAGCTCCAAATTAGCAGGCGAGCCCCAGGTGGACGGAGGAAGTTCTTCAAGGAGGATACCGCTCCAGGCCTCACTGGTGGAAGTGCAGCATTCCCACCGACACCTGAGAATCACTGGCATGAGACCGTCCGAAATGGACGAGGAGCATCCGGGAAGGTGTCGAGCACCTCGAGACTTGCCGTCGGGAAAAAGCCAGGGGAAACAATGGAAGGAGCGCGCTGTCACACCAACGCCCCATCCACCGCTTCCCACAATCACCTTCTGCCCCAAGCATACCGGAGCCTGTGATTGGCTCATCAGTCTGTACAGCCATCTGCAGACTCACCCTGAGAGTGGGAGAGAGACCTCCCCATCTGCAAAGGACCCCTGATGGACGAATGAATGAGCCTGCTCCTCCATTCAATAGGATCATGACTGATCCGACATTCCTCACATTCAACATCCTGCCCTTTTCTTGAATCCCTTTCTGAATAGATTGGTTGGAGAACGAGCAGATGGTGACATCCTCTTGGATTTGGTGCTGCTGATTCAACCCGTCTTTGGCAGCACAGATTGTTACCTGCGGGAACACTAGCTTTCATTGAGACAATTTGTCCTCCTAGTTTGACCCTTTTTGGTAACATCCTGGGGCGAATGTTTCCCTCCATTCCAAGCGTGAATGTTTTGAAGGACTTGCTGAATGCACCAATGTACAGCAGCACTGTAAGTGACCTTTGTGCTCTCGAAATGGATGTGAACACTATCTGCAGTAACTAGCCAATTAATTTTATTTTGCCCCCTCTTCCAGAATTTGAGCTGCAATGTTTTGTTTGTATCCATAAACCTCAATAAAAAATAATTATGTGCAACAGATGAAGGGTTGCAATGGTTTTCACTTTGTTCAGCAGAAGGCTAATTGTCTCAGCCAGCATGGTCCCTTTTATATTGGGAAAAATGATAATTGAATGTACTGTTTATTTAAAGTTTAATTATTCCTCCTTGGCAGAAGTACGTCAATCACAGCATTCATCTGAACTAATATCTGGCTAAGTAGATTTGTTAGGTACAAGTTCATCTTGTTAACAAAATGTCTCCGGCGCACGTGCCTGTCAAGCAAGTGTCATGGATATTGGAAATGAAACAAAGCAGGACTGAGCTCAGGCAGCAGTAAGCCTTCTCACTGAGATCGAAACAGTCGACCTGAGACTCACTCAGGCCTGTCCTCCAGCTCACTCCAGTCAGATTACATCATTCCTACGCCTCTTCCCACACAATCCCCTCACCCCAACAGCCACCTGTAACACAAAACCATGAGGCGGATCTCAGGTCGGTTTAACCGTTTAATATTTGATGCGAGATGGCTAATGATCGTTGTATCTGTCTGCTAGCCCGATATCTGTCTGCCACTCACCTCCTCCACCATTTGTAAAATTGTTAATGTGCAGAAGGAGGCTATTTGGCCCATCGTACCAGCACTGGCTCTTCAAATCAGCATTCTTACCTGATGCCAATCTCTTCCCCATATCCCTGCACATCATTTCTATCCCAACAACCATCCAATGACCCTCTTGAATGTCTCAGTTGAACCTGCCTCCCCCAGACTCGAACTACTTTCTGGCTGAGAATGTTTGTCCTCCCATCACCCTCGCACATCACTTTATATCCATGCCCTCTCAATCTTCTTTCTTTTCCCAGTAGGTACACCTTCTCCCTATCTGCTCCACCCAGTCCCCTCAAGGTTTTATAAATGTCTATCTCTTGGCCCTCTTCTTTCTAAGGGGAACAGTCCCAACTTCTTCACTCCATCTTCAGTATGATCATGCCGAT
>NC_057713.1:5779591-5780660 GCF_004010195.1 Chiloscyllium plagiosum
GTTTCCTCCCACAGTCCAAAGATGTGCAGGTCAGGTGAATTGGGTGGGTTACTCTTCGGAGGGTGGGTTGGGCCGAAGGGCCTGTTTCCACACTGTAGGGAATCTAATCTAATTGAACTGAAGGACACTCTTCACCTCCATCATCAGAATTGAGAGTGTGATGCTGGAAAAGCACAGCAGTCAGGCAATAGGGAATCTAATCTAATTGAACTGAAGGACACTCTTCACCTCCATCATCAGAATTGAGAGTGTGATGCTGGAAAAGCACAGCAGGTCAGGCAACATCCGAAGAGCGGGACAATCGACGTTTCAGGCAAAAGCTTCATTGGTCCAAGGCCAATATACCTTTCTGATTCTATGAAGTGATTCTAATGACAAAAAGGTTGTTGTATGAAGACAGATTGAGTTGAATAGATCGACATTCCAACAGTGAAAAAGAATGACATGTAACCTTTTTGAAATGTATAAAATTCTTAGAGATGCACTCCGAAAAACCATATCCCCATATGGGGAATCTAGAACACTGGGCACAGCCTCAGGATAAGGGACAGTCATTGAGGAGAAATGTCTTCACTCAAAGGATTGTGAATCTTTGGAATTCTCTGCCCCAGAGGGTGGTGAAGGCTTCACCCTTAGGTTGATTCAAGGCTGGGATCTGGAGATTTTTGGTCCCAGGGAATCCCAGGGATATGGGAAGCGGGTAGGAAAGTGGAATTGGAAATCAAGATCAGCGGTGATCATATTCAATGATGGGATAGTCTCAAGGGACTCAGTGGTCATCTTGTGTTTCTAAACACAAGAGGAACAAAGGGCTAAATGGCCAAATCTTTTCCTATACTCTGGGAGTTTTCAGTTCTGACAAGTATGATTTCTTGTTTCATGACGAACCATCAATAAATTATATTGTACAATCTTTCATTAGCCTTCTACATTCAGAAATAATATTGAGCTAAGCTTTTGAGATCACTTTAAAATCTATCCACGTTTAGCTTGAACTTGAATGGTGAATGATAATCATTCACAGCACTCTGCCACTGAGATTGCCAAAGATTTATCGCCATGTTTATAC
>NC_057713.1:5781160-5787052 GCF_004010195.1 Chiloscyllium plagiosum
CACCTTCATCCCCTCCCCCACTCACCCATTGTACTCTATGCTACTTTCCCCCCACTCCCACCCTCCTCTAGCTTATCTCTCCACGCTTCAGGCTCACTGCCTTTATTCCTGATGAAGGGCTTTTGCCTGAAACGTCGATTTTACTGCTGCTCGGATGCTGCCTGACCTGCTGTGCTTTTCCAGCACCACTCTAATCTAGACTCTGGTTGCCGGCATCTGCAGCCCTTGTTTTTACCTTATGACTGCATCTGAGTGAAGATGTTTCTCCTCATTTCGGCCCAAAATGGTTGATCTGAGGTGAGACGTCGGCAGAAGGCAAGGAGCGTGTGGCAAATAAAGGAGGAGCAGATGAAGGCTGTGGTCCTTAGGTCCCTTCTGCTCTCTGTAAATAAGTAACAAAGCTATAAGATATTCATGAGATTATCTATCATGAGATCACTGGTGATCGAAGCACGTAGAGGAGGAATCAAGTGAAGTTTATGTTAACAATGGCTTTGACTAAGAGCGCTGGCCTTACATAAATAAATCATTCTCTCTGGAAAGACGTTCGAAGATACTCTTGTCTTGGCCTGTTGCTTTGAGAGATGCTAAAAAGCCATTTGTACATCTGTATTTATGACTGCTGGGTAAAAAAGGCACTTCCTGTAGCTACATTTGCTTTTCATTGGCCTTATTTTGGCTGGTGTACATTCCCAACTGGGAAGCAATCTGCAAAAGAGAATCTATTTTGCCAATAATAAATAAAGTCGTGTCGAGCAAGTGATACTCACAGAAAGCCTTACGGGAAATGACGCTTGTGTTGATGTGTGACAGCAATATATTACTAATGCCTCTTTTGCTTATATTTAGTCCTTACGGAATTCAGGAAGCAAATACCAAGGACAGCAATATTGTTATTGCTTCTGCTGCTGTGTTATTGACACGCAACTTAAAGATGGCCTAAGTGTGTACAATGTGGTTCCAAATGGAATTAACCTTTCCTGGAGTCAGATTGATCCTCTCTGAGGCCCATCATTGCTTAATACCGTTTGGTTCAAGCGGGGAAATCAGCAATAAATGAAGTGTAAACAGTCCTGCCACCGCAGTTGAATGTCTCTGCAGTTCACTGTATTCGTGCTTGGGAACTCTTGCTGAAACCAACATGGGAAGCCTTCACCTGAGGAAGGAGCAGCGCTCCAAAAGCTTGTGATTTAAAAAAAACCTATTGGACTATAGCCTGGTGTGGTGTGACTTCTGACCTTGTTTACTCTCTTCACTTTGGAGTAGGTTGTTTGTCACCTCTGACTCAACCTTTCCTCATGAAATAAGCCAGAACAATGTCCACTTCTTAAAGCCATACTATTGCCAGACACTGGACTCAAAATATTAACTCTGCTTTCTGTCCACAGATGCTACCAGACCTGCTGAGTTTCTCCAGCAATTTCTGCCTTTGTACCAGCATGAACCAGTTGGGCTGAATGGCCTGCTTTTGTGCCGTGAAATGTCACATAAATTTAATGTTTATTGGCAGATGATGCTGATTCAAGTCAATCATTTATTGGACCACAGTGATGTAGGATAATGATTTAATTATTAGCAGTTATCTCTGTTTAATGTGATTGAGATTCGTAATTATGATTAATGCAAAAAGAGATGCCATCCTACAGGGTTGTACTGATCTGAAATTTGAATTAATGGAATTTTAAAGATCTCTATTTAAGATTAGGAAGCAAACATAAATCATTTTCGATAAGGATTTAAGATCAGGTCATCTTAATATTTTGTAAATTCAAAAAGAAATTATTGCAAATGTTAACCAGGTGCTGGAAATTATTAACAGTGTGATTCAGGGAGATAAATTTCTTGCTTTCAGTTTAATAATTGTACAATCCCTCTCGAATTAAATAGTAAAAATAAGAGTTATCTGTTATTTAATGTTCCACTGACCAGCAGTGTTCCAATCACGACAAAATTTAGAAATATATGTTCCTGTTTGCAAAATGTTTGACTTTTGATATGATGGCATAGTCATAGAATCAGGTTTATTTAAAATCACAAGCTTTCAGAGTGCTGCTCCTTTGTCAGGTCTGACCTGGTGAAGAGGCAACGCTCCGAAAGCTTGTGTCATGTGACTTCTGGCTTTGCCACCCCAGTCCAACACCGGCACCTCCACATCATCGTTGTGGAATGACAGAATTGTTATGGTGGAGGCTATTTGGCCCATCGCCCCACCCCGGTGAGTATAGGACATGATAGTAAAGAGAGTATACAATATGTAGTTGCATTTATATAGCGACTTGCAAAATCTCAGGGTGTCCCATACAGCCAGTGAAATGCCTTACAAGTGTAGACATTGTTGCAGTGGAGCAATGAACAGTTCAGCTGCCTCTTTTTGCAGTGATGACTAAGGCATATCCATTGACCAGGAGACCAGAGAAAACTCCCTCCTCTTCCCTGGATTCTGCTGTGGGATCTCATACATCCCATGAGGACAGACTAGAATTAGTTTATTACTTCAAGGCAGGGTAGTGTCAGTTTGCTCATTTAGCTGGACGGTTGGTTTGTAATGCAAAGTGATGCCAACAGTGTCACTGGCAAGGTCAGCCTCTGATGCCCGTCATTAACTACCCTTGGGCCAAGTGTCCACTTGGGCGAAGTGGCCTGTTAGGGCATTTCAGGGGGCAGTTAAGAGTTAACCACATCGCTGTGGATCTGGAGCCATGTGTAGGCCAAACCAGGTGAGGACGGTAGATCTCCCTCCCCTGAAGAACATTAATGAATCAGATGGGCTTGGCTTTAAGGAGATTGGTTAGCTCAGTTGGTTGGATGGCCAGCTTGTAATGTGTAGTGCTACACCAACAGAATGGGTTTGATTTCAGCACTGACTGAGATTACACGCACAGGGTTTCCCTCTCAAACTCTCCCCTCACCTGAGGCAAGGTGACCCTCAGGTTAAACCACCACAAGTTCTCTCTGTCTAATGGAAGTGAGTAGCCCTGTGGTCTGGTAGCTTTCATACCCCCTGGGCTTGCCATCCCTACTACAACTAAACCTCCCTTTTAGTTTTTTTTTGCTCCTTCCCCATTCACTGACTCCTCACTTTGCTAAACCCTTTTGAATTCGAAGCTTTGGTATTTGTAATGAAAGGACAGGAAATTTACACATTAACCGTGGTTCTCCTGGGTCTGGAGACGCTTGGCCTCCAAACACTTCAAAGCACCTTCCTTTCTGCAAGGTCTGTCTCCAAATCCCTGGAATGTAACCCCCTGGTTTGAATTGACTTGTATTTAACACGGTTGACAAGCTCCAGAACCATGGTCACAGCCTCAGACTCAAAGGTGGGCTAAGATGAAGAGGAACCTCTTCAATCAGAAGGTGAGGAATCTTTGGAGTTCGCTACACCAAAGGGGAATTGAATCTCATTCATCGAGTATGTTCAAGGCACAGATCGATTTTGACATAGCAAGAGGTAAGTGCCTATGGCAAGTGGAGAGGTTCAAGAAGGCAGCTCACCACCACCTTCTCAAGGGCAACTAGAGATGGACAATAAATGCTGATCTAGCCAGTGATGCCCACGTCCCATGCAGTAGCACTGGGCAATGGAGTCAATATAGAAGATCGGCTAGATGGCTTGTTTGTGATGGAGAGTGACACCAAAGATACAGGGTCACTACTGGTAATCACAAAATCGAGCCAATGAAATAGTTTCACATATGACTTGGCCTGGTTGCAATCGAATTATTCAACTGAGCAAACAGCCTGTGTTTTTATACTCTGACAAAGAAATTAATGATCCAGGAGGGACTTTTGTCCTAATTTCTCTGTCTCAGATTTGTTCAACTATCAGGACCCACAAATTACATACAGTCCATTTTGAGCAGTTTGAAATTACTATGATCTCTCCTGAATAACTTTTTTTTGCTTAATTCTCTAATTAGCTCAGGCCTGCACTGATAGGTGGTAAATAACAGTCATGCCACACATGTGCCAGTTACTGACCATCTGTAACAAGAGAGAATCACCTCTTGACCCCCAATGGTGTTACCATCACTGAATCCCCCCGTTATCAACATCGTTGGGTTTTTATGGGCCAGAAGCTGAACGAGACGAGCAGATGCTGGAATTCTGACTCAAACACAGAGAATGTTGGAGAAACTCAGCAGCTCTGGCAGCACTGTGGAGAGAGAGAGAGACAGAGAGCTAATACTTCATGTCTGATATGATTCTTCTTTAGAACTAAGAGAGTTAGGAGGCTTGTTGCAAATGGTTCTTCAATAACCTCCTTGATCCATTTCTCCTTTCAAATTGGCGATTAAAGATGCAGAACATAATACTATAAGATATAGGAGCAAACTGAGGCCATTTCGCTCATCGAGTCTGCTCTGCCATTTGACCATGACTAATATGTTCCTCAATCCCATTCTCCTGCCTTCTCCCCATAAACCTTGATCCCCTTACCAATTAAAAATCTATCTATCTCTGTCTTAAATAGAAAGAATTGATCTCCACAGCCCTCAGTGAAAATGAGTCCCACAGAGACACCACCCTCTGGCTGAAGAATTTCCTCCTCATCTCAGTTGTAAAGTGTCATCCCTTCACTCTGAGACTGTGCCCGTGGGTCCTAGTCTCTCTGACTAGTGGAAACATCTTCTCTACATTCATTTTATCCAGGCCTCTTAGTATTCTGTAAGCTTCAATCAGATCCCTCCCCCCCCTCATCCTTCCAACCTCAATCAAGTACAGACCTCAACCAATCCTCATATGACAAGGCCTTCATCCCTGGGATCAATCTTGTAAATATTCTCTGAACCCTCTCCAGTACACCCTTCCTAATTAGAATTCGGTATTTATTGTCACATGTACTCAGTTACAATGATGCAGGAGGACAGTGAAAAGTGTTCGAAGTCACCATTCTCACCAGTGACATCTTAGGTACAAAAAACTCAGAATTAACAAAAACTGACACCTTAGATACAAAACCAAGCAGCCATCACAATATTCCAAATAAGGTGAGGGTTCTGTTAGGCCTTGCTGTAACCAACCCCTGGGGAAAGATGCAGTGAGGTATGCTGACATTAAGAGTGTTCGATCATGAGCATGGATCTATCATATTTCTCACCAGGTCCCTATTGAGACTCCACCCATCGCTTCCCGTCCAAAGACTCTCCTTCAGAGTACATCATCTCCTTCATATCTGATAAAGAGTCATGCTGGGCTTGAAATGTTAACTCGGTTTCTCTCTGCCAGACCTGCCAAGTTTCTCCAGCATTTTCTGCTTTCATTTCAGATCTCCAGCATCCACAGTACTTTTCCTTTCTGGTTACATGACGCCACCATCAGAGACTGTCCTGTCTAACTTCTCAGTGCATCAAACCACCACCTTCTTCCAGAGGGAACCGAGCTCCAAGGTGAAAGAGAGACACCTGCCAATGATGGAGTGGTTAAAACCAGGGAAGGCTGGAATGGGAGCAGGGTGGAGGTTCCTGAGGGTTTCAAGTCGTTGGAGGGATAGGGAGAAGCTGGGGCTTTGCAAGACCATACCAGCCACAGCGACTGTTGTCCATAATAGGCAATCATCAGCCATTTAGTGCTCGAGATTATTGTCCAATGTCTGTGTCATTGTGAGTGCAGACTAACTGGGTAATCACATAGTGTTCCAATCACATCCTACACAATGTCCACACCGTACACAGCAGCTAAGGAGCAGGATATAGTGATGGCTGTCAGTGGGTGGTATGGGGAAAGGAAGAAACTGTCCCACTCCGTTTCCCTTCTCCTCTCCCTCCTTTTGCTCCCCCCTTCTTTCCCCTTCCCTCCTCCTCTTCCTCTTGTCCTCCCAGCCTATCCCTTCCCCCCTCCCTTTCTCCTTCCCCTCCTCTCCCTCTTCCTTCCCCTTCTCCCATCTCCTTCATC
>NC_057713.1:5787452-5790743 GCF_004010195.1 Chiloscyllium plagiosum
ACCCTCCCTTTCCTCTCCCCCCCCACCCCAGCTCCCTCGACCCCTCCCCCTCCTTCGCCACTGTGCCCAGTTATGATTCCTGCTCGGGAAATGGGAGTTTATGCACCTTGGGCTCATTAATCGCAATGAAGATGATTTTCAGAACTAGAGACTGTGTGGTGGACCCATCAGGATCCTTCAGTAAGCATCATGGTTAGACATCAGTGACATCAACTTCGAATGTGATGGACTTCAATCAGGAATTGAAGCAGGTGTCAGGGAATGGGAAGGGCCATGCTGGTTTGTGAGGGGTGACTGTAGACCGAGTGTTCCCTCAGTAAATGTGGGTAATCCACACCAGCTTTTATATTCAAGGCTGAGATAGATTTTTAATCAGGAAGGGGAACCAAGGGTTATGGGGGAAAGGCAGGAAGGTAGAGTTGAGGATTATCAGGTCCGCCATGATCTCATTGAATATTGGAGCAGACTCGATGGGCTGAATGGCCTACCTCCGCATCTGTGACTTTTGACCTTACATCCATAGTGTGTCTTCGTGCAGAATGCTTTTGGGGACTGCTTTGCAGCAGTCATGAAAGGTGCTACGTAAATTCCAGTCTCTCTTTCTATAATGGAAGGTGAAGGTGACTTGGCTTGTCATTGCACATAAGGCTTGGCACTTCAAACCTCTCAGCAGCCTTTCAAGACTTCAGCGTGGTGTTCGCCAAGATTACAATGCCAAATTTCAGGGTGCAGCTTGTATCGTAACATTCTGACTGCCACTACTCGAGCCAAAACAATTTAATTTTTAAGATTAATGCCAAGTTACATTAAGCTAAGTTTTCTATTTAGCTTCCCAGGCATTAAGTTCCGTAAGTCCCTCCATAAACCTTCTCCAACAAACCTTCCACTTTTAAGAAACCCTGTCAAATCCAGTTCTTTTTTTCACGGGACACGGCTGTCACTGACATCCTTCCCGTTCCTTCACTGTCACTGGGTCAGAATCCTGGAATTCCCTCCCTAAGGGCATTGTGGGTCTACCTACAGCACACGGACTGCAGCGGTTCAAGAAGGCAGCTCACCCCCACCTTCTCAAGGTGGCAACTAGGGACGGGCAGTAAATGCTGGGCCCGGCCAGCGACTCTCAGACCCCAAGAGTAAGTAAGTAAACAAAAGAAACAAGGTACCTTTCCCTTGCTTGTTTGTTCCCAGGATTTTGTCGTAAAACCATCATCTCCCAAACTACTTGCGTCAGTAACCTTAGTGTTACATTTCTGTTTGATTACCTTCGGGATTTTAGAGTCTTCAGGATATGTTTTGTGTTGTTCAAGTACAGTCAGTTCCAATGAGGTAAATTCCCAAATGCAAATATACATATAAGGCAAGAAGACCAGGGGAACATGGAACAGTAGGCCATTCGGCCCCTCAAGCTTGCTCGACCATTCACTAGGATCATCGCTGATCCGATATTCCTCACACCCACCTTCCTGCCCTTTCCCTTGATTCCCAGACTGATCTGGAATCTATCGGTCTCAGCCTTAAATATACACAAGGACTCTGCCCCCACAGCTCTCTGGGGCAAGGAGTTCCAAAGACACTCAACCCTTTGAGAGAAGAAATTCCTCCTCATCTCAGTCAGAAATTGGTGCCCCTTTACTCTGAGACTGTACCCTCGGGTCCTCGAACCTCCCTCTTCCACATCTTCCATGTCAAGTCTCCTAAGGAGCTTATACGTCTCAATCTTCTAAACTCTAGTGAGTACAGGATAAACTTCTCAAGAAAATGCCCCTTTTACCCAAGATCATCTGAATGAACTCTTTGTGGGATGCCTCCAACATCAGAATGCCTTCACTTAGATAAGAGATCCAAAACTATTCACAGTATTCCAGCTGGGGTCTGACCAGTCTTTTGTACAATTTCGGCAGGACTTTCCTACTATCTTCCCTTGGAAATAAAGATCAACACTATATTTGCTTTCCCTGTTACACATGTTTCATGGATGAAGATTCCCAAATCCTTCTGTCCTGTCACTTTCTGCAATCTGCCCCTATTTCATGCATGGCACGGTGGCTCAGTGGTTAGCACCGCTGCCTCACAGCGCCAGGGACCCGGGTTTGATTCCAGCCTCAGGCGACTGTCTGTATGGGGTTTGTACATTCTGCTGGGCGGTCTGGCTTCTTCCCACAGTCAAAGGATGTGCAAGTTAGGCCGACTGGTTGTGTTAAATTGCCCATAGCGTTCAGAAATGTGCAGGCTATAGGTGAGTTAGCCCTGGGAAGTATAGAGGGCTGAGTCTGGGTGGGAGGCTGCTTGGTGTGGTTCTGTTAGGCCAGGTGGTCTATTTCCACACTGCAGGGATTCTATGATTTAAATAATAGTCAGCTCCTCTGGTCCTCCTGCCAAAGTGCATGGCCTCACATTTCCCCACATTATATTCCACCTACAAGTTATTTTTTCCCACTCACTTAACCTGCCTAGACCTCTCTGCAGGCTCCTTGTCCCATTCTCACCGTGAGCCTTTCCACGTATTTGTGTTATTTATAAACTTGGCAATAGAACGCTTATTTCCCATCATTCAAGTCCTGAATGTATATTGTAAATAATTCTGGCCCCAGCTATGATCCTTGTCAGGCATCTCTAGTTACACACACCCATCCGATAAAATTTCTGTTTTATCCCAACTTCAGTTTATTAGGCAAGCCTAGAACTGTGCTAATGTACTACCCAAACACCATCAGCTTTTCTCATATTAAGTAGACTAATGTGTAGCACCTTATCTCACACTTTCTGAAAATCCAAATATGTAACATCTACTGGTTCAGAAGAACATTAATAAATTTGTTAGGATTAATAGTCTTGTGATAATACCACTAGGCCATTACCTCCCCAGGCAATAAGCGTGCTACATTCTTTAAAGACCGAAATTTCCCCTCCCCCGTGGTTGAAGATGCACTCCAACCCATCTCATCCATATCCTGCACTTCCGCCCTCAAACCCCACCCCTCCAACCGCAAAAAGGACAGAAACCCCCTGGTCCTCACCTTCCACCCTACCAACCTTCGCATTAACCATATCATCCGCCGATATTTCCGCCACCTCCAAACGGACCCCACCACCAGGGATATATTTCCCTCCCCACCCCTTTCCGCCTTCCACAAAGGTCAATACCTCCGTGACTACCTGGCCAGGTCCACGCCCTCCTACAATCCACCCTCCCATCCTGGCACCTTCCCCTGCCACCGCAGGAACAGCAAAACCTGCGCCCACACCTCCTCCCTCACCTCCATCCAAGGCCCTAAAGGAGCCTTCCACATC
>NC_057713.1:5790837-5804197 GCF_004010195.1 Chiloscyllium plagiosum
AGGGCAGCAATGTGGACTTCACCAGTTTCCTCATTTCCCTTCCCCCTACCTTATCCTAGTTCCAACTTTCTAGCTCAGCACCATCCTCATGACCTGCCCTACCTGCCCATCTTCCTTCCCACCTACTTGCTCCACCCTCCCCTCCGATCTATCACCTTCACCCCCTCCTCCATCCACCTATTGCACTCTTAGCTACCTTCTCCCAGCCCCATCTCCCCTCCCATTTATCTCTCAACCCCCAAGGCTCCCAGCCTCATTCCTGATGAAGGGTTCTGGCCTGAAACGTCGATTCTCCTGCTCCTCGGATGCAGCCTGACCTGCTGTGCTTTTCCAGCAATGCACTCTCAAATCTGATCTGCAGGCCTCACTTTTTCCAGTGTTACATCAGCAGTCTTCCTATTCTTGGAAGATCACTACCAGTTTATCCACTGTTTCTGTAGCTACTTCCTTTAATATCCTGGTATGCATTCCATCAGATCCAGGTGACTTAACGGACTTCATCCCATTAGTTTCCCGAACCCTTTTTCTCCAGTGATAGTTATTATGTTAATTTCCACTACCCCTTTAGCCCCTAATTTAGTGTTTTTGAAACAACTCCCCTACTGTTTGCTACTGCAATGACTAAAGTATTGGCTCCACAAATAAGGAACTACAATGAGGGTAGATTGAAGCAATTGGGACTGTTCTCCTTGGAGAGAGGAAGGCTGAGAGGAGATCTGATAGAGGTTTTCAAAACCATGCACCAGCTAGGTGGGGTGGTTAGGGAGAAATTATTCCCACTTGTAAAAGGAGCAAGAAAGAGACAATATATTTAAAATGATGCACAAATGAAGCAAGGATGATGTGAGAAAAACCATTCTCACCCAGCAAGTAGTCAGAGTCTGGAATGTACTTGCTGGAAATGTGGTTCAATTGAGGCATTTAAGAGGGGATATGGGGAAAAGGCAGGAGATTTGTACTAGGGGATAGAGCCATACACGCACAATGGGCTGAATGGCCACCAGAAGGAGCAGGAGTAAGCCACTGAGTCCATTGAGTCTGCTCTGCCATTTAATGAGATCACTACTGATCTGATAATCCTCAAGTCCATTTTCATAAAGTCATCGAGATGTACAGCATGGAAACAGACCCTTCAGTTCAACTCATCCATGCTGACCTGATATCCTAATCTAGTCCCACCTGCCAGCATTTGGCACATGTCCCTCTAAACTCTTCCTATTTATATACGCATTTAAATGCCTTTTAAATGTTATAATTGTACCAGCCTCCACCACTTCACCTGGCAGCTCGTTCCATACACGTGCAACCCTCTGTGTGAAAGCCTTACCTCTTAAATCCCATTTTAAATCTTTCCATTCTCATCCTCTAGTTTTGAACTCCCGGGGAAAATGACCTTGGGTGCTCAATGTATCCATGTCTCTTATGATTTTAGAAGCCTCTGTCAGGTCACCCCTCAACCTCTGACACTTCAGGGAAAACAGCCACAGGCTATTCATAGAATCATCTTACCCCACAGTGTGGCCCTTCAGCCCAACAAGTCCACACCAACCCTCTGAAGAGTAGCCCACCCAGAGCCATTCCCCTGCCCTATTACTCTACATTTCCCCTGACTAATGCCCCCAACCTATACATCCCTGAACACTACGGGCAATTTAGCATGGCCAATTCACCTAACCAGGACATTTTTGGATTGTGGGAGGAAACTGGAGCACCCGGAGGAATCCAAGCAGACACGGGGAGAATGTGCAAACTCCACACAGTCGCCCGAGGGTGGGATCGAACCCAGATCCCTGTCGCTGTGAGGAAGCAGTGCTAACTACTGAGCCACCATGCCACCCCCTGTGTGTCAATCAATCCTCAACCCAGGTTAATACGTTGCCCCCAGTATCGTGGGATCACAGACTCAAGGGGCTGAGTTGTCTCCTCTCACTTCTAGCTCTCATGTTCTGTATTTGATTTGACTCATTGATTTATTTAATATTGCCACTTGCACCGAGGTACAGTGAAAAGTGTATAATGTCGCCACGCTCCAGCACCATCTTGGCTTACACAATTAATCAGTGAATAATTTATTGAACAAATTGTAAAATAATGAATACATTGATATGAATAAAACAGCTTCAAATATTCACTGCTCCCTCTCTGCTTCACCAGTCCCCACCATCCTGGCAATGTGCTCCTTTTGATAGAATCTCTACAGTATGGAAACAGGCCATTCAGCCCAACAACTCCACACTGACCTTCTCACCCAGACTCACCCCCCCAACCATATCCCAACATTTCCCATGGATAATCCACACATCCCTGGACACTACAGGCAACTTAGCATGGCCAATCCACCCTAAACTGCACATCTTTGAACTGTGGGAGGAAACCGGAGCACCCAAAGGAAACCCACACAGACACAGGGAGAATGTGGAACACTCCCCACAGACAGTCGCCCGAGGCTGGGATTGAACCTGGATCCCTGGTGCTGTGGGTCACCAGTGCTAACTACTGAGCCACTGTGCTGCCCATTCAGCCTCTCCCTATGGCTCAAATCCTTGTAAATCTTTTCTGAGCCCTTATCAAGTTTCGTAACATCCTTCCTGTAGCAGGGAAGCTACAACTTAACACAGTATTCCAAAAGTAGCCTAACAAATGTCCTGTACAGCCGCAACATGACCTCCCAATTCCTGTACTCAATACTCTGACCAATAAAGGAAAGCATACCAAACACCTTCTTCACTATCCTATCTACCTGCGACTCCACTTTCAAGGAGCTATGAACCTGCACTCCAAGGTCTCTTTGTTCAGCAACACTCCCTAGGACCTTACCATTAAGTGTATAAGTCTTTCCCTGATTTGCCTTTCCAGAATGCAGCACCTCGCATTTATCTAAGTTAAACTCCATCTGCCATTCCTCAGCCCATTGGCCCATCTGGTCAAGATCCCATTGTAATCTGAGGTAACCTTCTTTGCTGTCCACCACACCATTAATATTGGTGTCATCTGCAAACTTACTAACTATACCTCTGATATACACAACAAAGTCACTTATATAAATGACAAAAAGCAGTGGACCCAGCACTGATCCTTGTGGCACACACTGGTCGCAGGCTTCCAGTCCGAAAAAACAATTTTCCTGCCTTTTCCCTATAACATTTGATTCCTTTACTGATTAAAACTCTTCAAACTTTTTTTTAAAAAAATTACCCTGGAAGGCTAGGCAATAAAGAAGAAAATTTATTCTAATACACTTTAAAAGGTATCTTTTCCCTTTGTATTTTTCATAAACATTAACCTCATTATTTCAAACACCGTACTGAAAGACATTTTGAAAAAAAAATCCTCAAAAGCATGCACACATCTATTCACATGAAAAATAGCAAAAGAAAAAGTCTCCTTTAATCAAAGGTGAAACATTTTGAGTGAAGTGTTGTTGGAGAGATTGCAGGAATGTTCCTTGCAGAGATTAATGTGACACAAGATGCATTTACGAAAATGACTGTTAACAACAAATAGGTGGTATTCCTAACTGTGTTGGAAATGTTTTGTAGCAGGTACATCTTTGTTTCACACTATCGTCTTAACACCATACCTGGCTCATTTCACATTGAAACAAAAACAGAGATTCTGGATAAACTCAGCAGTGTCTGCTGAGACAGAAGCAGCATTAATGCTTTGGGTTCAGCAGCCCTTCTTCGGAACTGCTCGTAGCAAGGAAAACATGCTACACATGCTGGAGCCAAGGAGAAAAGGGAAACGGATAGATGGAGATGAAGCCCAGACAGAGCGACAGAGAGTTAGGGAGATAAAGGGATAGACGATAGTAAGAGGGGGAAGGAGAAAAGCTGCTAATGGGACAATGAGGAGGTGGGAATGGGATGGCCATGCTGACAGAAGCCTGTGTCATGTCAGTGCCCGGGGTGCAAGGGGAGCGGGGGGGTAGGTAAAGGACTTGGAAGAAGGTGCTCAGGCCCTAAACCTATTCAACTCGTTACTGAGTCCCCAAGTGGAAAATAAGAAACTTGTGTTGAGCTTTGCTGCAGCAAGCCTGAGACAGAAATGTGAAGAGGGGTTATCCCCGAAACGTTAAGCTCTCCACCTCCTGATGCTGCCTGGCCTGCTGTGTTCTCCCAGCCTCCGGCCTGTCTACTGTAGATTCCAGCATCTGCAGTTTCTTTGTGCCTGAGACAGCAATGTTGGCCGGGGAACACGGTGGTCCATGGAAGTGGTCAGCAACTGGAAGTTCAAGGTCATTTTTCCAGATAGAATGTAGCTGTTCAGCAAAGTGATCACCCCGTTCCCCCCAATGTAGAGGAGAACACATTGTGAGCAGGTAGACTGCTTATCATAAAATGGACAATGTGGGAGTTGGACCCAGTTCCATTTCCCTATACACATCTCTTACACTCTTCATCCCAAGACAGCTGTACAACAGGAGGTGTTAATATTTCTGGCAGTGATTTAAAATCTGAGACAGAAAGGTAAGGTCCAGATTTGCCATTTTTATGCTTGCTATTACTTCCAGGAAGTTTCCTAACAGGTGCTCCAACATGGCTCACAGCTCCTCAATTCATTGACAATGTATCCGGCCACGTTGGGGACCTATCTCATTCAAGAGCATCATTCCTGCCACGATTGGAACTTTCCGGAACACTAGCTGCTGGTGCCCAAGCACCGAAGCCTGAATTACCCCACACTCTCTGCCCTCTGAGGAAACGGAGATCTCAAAAACTCACAGAGGAAAGCTAGCTCTCAAACATTCCCGATAGGTACCTTAGCAACCACCAGAGGAGGCCAAGTCGCAAAACGCTTCTGACCTGAAGTCCGATGGTGGAGTGCGTCAGTGCTCTCTACAGGGTTAATGTCCTCCTGAATTCCGCATGGGTAAATCCCACCACCTTCTCTCCATTATCCCTCACTCACTCAAACTCAACTACTACACATTCACATCATGTATGCTCATGGGCTTCCAGTCTCAATACTCCATCCATCCAATCACTGAGTGACTCGCACTCACCTCATCCTCAACCTCATCCTTCAGAACTCCTAACTCTTCCTTTGCGCTAATCAGCAACACAAACCACAACCTCCAAGTAGACACAAAGTGAGCGAGCACTGAGAAATAATAGGTGCAGGAGATATTGGGAAATCATGCTGCGGTTGTACAGGACATTGGGGAAGCCTCTTCTGGAGGGTCCAGGGCTGTGTCCAGGGCTGGTCGCCCAGCTATAGGAAGGATATTTTTAAGCTGGAGAGGGGTCAGAAGAGATTTACCAAGATGTTTCCAGGTATGGAAGATCTGAGTTATAAGAAAAGGCCAGATAGATTGTGACTTTTTTCACTAGAGCACAGGAGGTTGGGAAGTGATTTTATAGAGGTTTATAAAATCATTTAGAAGCACGAGGAGGGATCTCATAGAACATATAATATCCCCAATGGTTCTGGACAGGCTTGAAGTGGGAAGAATTTTCCAAATGTTGGGGAAGCCCAGAACTAGGGTCACAGTCCTAAGAATACAGGATAAGTCATTCACGACTGAGATGAGGAAGAATTTTTTCACACAGAGAGTTGTGACCCTATGGAATTTTCCCCCACAGGAAGCTGTTGGGACTAGTTTGCGAGATAGATTAAAGAGGGAGCTGGACAGGACCCTTGTGGCTAAAGAGATCAAGGGAAGAGAAAGTTGGAATAGAATACTGAGATTACATGGTCAGCCATGATCATATTGAATGGTAGTGCAGGCTTAAAGGGCCAAATGGCCAACTCGTGTCCCCATTTACTATGTTTCTATGAAGGGTATAGATAGTGCCTTTTTCCTAGGGTGGGGGATTTCAAGAGGAGGGGCCACAGTTGAGAGTAGAGAGATTTTGAAAAGACATGAGGGGCAAAATTTTACACAGAGGTGTACATGTGGAATGGATTTCTTCAGGAAATGGTGGATGTGGGTGCAGTTACAATGTTTAAAAGACATTTGATAAGTACATGAACAGGAAGTGTTTGGAGGGATATGGGCCAAGTGCAGGAAGGTGGGACTAGTTTAGTTTGGGATTATGTTTGGAATTGACTGGTTAGACCAAAGGGTCTGTTTCTGTGCTGTCTGACTGTATGAGATGGCCGTGCTTCCCTGTATGCGAAACGATTGGGGTGAGGAGCAGGCAGGTCAAAGGTATCCCAGAGTTCCAAACAGAGCTCCCTAAGAACTGGCATTGATTCTGAGTTGGGCGGGGACTTCCCGTGAATCTTCTTTGCACCCTTTTCAGTTTAATAGCATCCTCCCTATAGCAAGGTGACCAGAGTTGGACACAATGCTCCAAATGTGGCCTCACCAATGTCTCGTACGGCTGTAACACGACCTCCCAACTCCTATACTCAGTGCACTGACCAATGAGGCAAGCGTGCCAAATGCCTTCCTCACCACCCTGTCTACCTGTGACACCACTTTCAAGGGACTGTGTACCTGAACCCCTCGGTCTCTCTGTTTGACAACATTTCCCAGGGCTCTACCATTAACTGTGTAACTCCTGTCCTGGTTTGCCTGACCAAAATGCAACACCTCACCTTAATTTATCTAAATTAAACTACATTGAGCCTGGGACTTTTCAGATGAAGGCTGAAGGAGGATGCCAGGCAATGGAACATTGAAGGACATGTTTGTGAACAGACAATAAAATGGATTCTCAGAGAAGGAAACAGTATTTGGCAGGAAACCGCTAAGACTTTTAACTTTCACTGTCCAGTTTCGTGGGAGGGAACAGGGGAATAATATATATAAATGAGGTGAGTTGTGCTGTAAATGAGATGCAAATGAATGGAAATAAGACAGTCACTGCTCATCGGTGAGCCTCTGATCTCACCATTCAAACCTGGAGGGGAAAATCGAAAATCCTTTTCCTGACATTGGGAACCAGAGTTTTCACATTCACAACATATTTTACCACATGGCTCACTGTTATCCACATGGGAAAATGGAGCCTCCCGTCCCTGCCTTTCACCTATCTAACCTATAGAAATATATGAAATAGAAGCAGGAGTAGGCCATTTGGCCTTTCAGATCAGTTCTGTAATTTAAAATGCTCAGGGATGATCTTTTATCTCAGCTTCTCTTGCCCATATGATCTCATCCTTACTATCTGGGTCCCCTCAATGATTGAACTTCCACAGATCTCTGGGTGAGGGTATTCCGAATATTCTCCACTGTCTGAGTGAACATAGAAGCTTGGCAAAAAGGAGCAGGAGGAGGCCATTCGGCCCTTCGAGCCTGCTCCACCATTCAATAGGGTCATGGCTGATCATCCAACTCAATAATCTCTCACTACTTTCTCCTCATACCTTTTAAATGTCTCCTCATCTCAGTCTTAAATTAACACCTTCCCAATCTGAAACTGTGATTCCAAGTTCTACAAGTGACTCCAGATCTGTAGCTGTCTGGTTGTCAGATCCAGACTAGATTTGGTGGCAAACAGAGTTAGCGCAGGCACGATGACCCATAGTCACAGAGTTATACAGCATGGAAACACACCCTTCGACCCAACTCATCCATGCTGACCAGATATGCTAAACTGAACTATCTCATTTGTCTCTGTTTGTCCCATATCCCTCTAAACATTTCCTATCCACGTACCTGTCCAAATGTCTTTAATTGTTGTAATTGTACCAGCCTCCACCACTTCCTCTGGCAGTTCATTCCATTCATGCACCACCCTCTGTGTGAAAAAGTTGCCCCTCAGGTCTCATAAATCCTTCCCTTCTCACCTTAAAAATATGCCCCCTTGTTTTGAACTCCCCTACTCTGGGGAAATAGCAATTCACTTTATCTATGACCCTCATGATCTTACAAACCTCCATTAGGTCACCTCCCTAGCCTTTTACTCTTCAGTGAAAAAAGTCACAGCCTATCCAGCCTCTCCTTATAACTCAAACCCTCCAATCTTGGTAACATCCTGTGAATCTTCCTTGCACCCTTTCCAGTTTTCCTTCCTTTAGCAAGGTGACCAGAATTGGACACAATGCTATAAATATGGTCTGACCAATGTCTCGTACGGCTGTAACACGACCTCCCGACTCCTATACTCAGTGCGCTGACCAATGAAGGCAAGCGTGCCAAACGCCTTCCTCACCACCCTGTCTACCTGTGACATCACTTTCATTCCTCACCACCCTGTCTACCTGTGACATCACTTTCAAGGGACTGTGTACCTGAACCCCTCGGTCCCTCTGTTTGACAACATTTCCCAGGGCTCTACCATTAACTGTGTAACTCCTGTCCTGGTTTGCCTGACCAAAATGCAACACCTCACATTTATCTAAATTAAACTACATCTGCCATTCCTCGTCTCATTGGCCCAATTGATCAAGATTCCTTTGTAGACTTTGATAACCTTCTTCACTGCCCACAATACCATCAACTGCAAACTAGAAATGACAAAAAGCAGTGGACCCAGCACCAATCCTTGCAGCACACTGCTGGTCACAGGCCTCCCATATGAACATCCTCTGTCTCCTGCCATCAAGCCAATTTTGTATCCAATTGGCTAGCTCTCCCTGGATCCCATGTGATCTAACCTTACTCAGCAGTCTACCATGTGGAACCTTGTCGAAGGCCTTGCTAAAGTCAGTGTGGACCATGTCTACCATGCTGCCTTGATCTATCTTGTTGGTTACCTCTTCAGAAATCTCAATAAAGTTTGTGACACTGGCCTTTATCTGCTCCTTAACATTTCTGTGGTTTTGTGACACTTACACATCCTCTGAAATGGCTCTATCAGGCCATTGATTGAAAATAATTCTGCTGTCACTATGTAAAATTTAATAGGTGTACAATCTTTAAAATTTTACTTCAGATCAGCTTTGTTTAGTTTCTAATCCAATCTAAATAAAGCCTGCATATTTTAAACTGCATTCTACTCTTATTAATAACGTATTTCTGAAACCATCAACTCTCAATCATGAAGATGCCTTAAGCTTTTCCTTTATTACATCAATAAAACATTGTAGGACAAATCTTGTTAATCTTTTATGCCGTCTGTTAAAGTACATGACATGTTCCTCTCTGGAATGACCATCTGTTTTCAGAAATCAAGTTCTGTCTGTGTGGCACTGGCATTTAACAAATCCTCTCTCTCTCTCTTGGAGATTTCATCCAAACATTCTGGTAGACATTCTGGAGCTTAACCAGTATTCAACTGAAGGGCAAGTATTTCTTAAAACACAATGCCAAGACACCACAGTCCTACCTGCTCATTAGAGAGGGAGACAACTGGTGGTGATTTAACCTGAGGGTCACCACACCTCAGGCATAGGGAGAGGTTGAGAAGGACAGACCTTTATGGTAACCTCAGCCTTGGTGAGAATTGAACCCACAGTGCTGGCATTAATTAGATTAGATTAGATTACTTACAGTGTGGAAACAGGCCCCTTCGGCCCAACAAGTCCACACCGACCCACCGAAGCGCAACCCACCCATTCCCCTACATTTACCACTTTACCTAATTGGCAATTTAGCATGGCCAATTCACCTGACCTGCACATCTTTGGACTGTGGGAGGAAACCGGAGCATCCGGAGGAAACCCACGCAGACACGGGGAGAACGTGCAAACTCCACACAGTCAGTTGCCTGAGTCGGGAATTGAACCCGGATCTCTGGTGCTGTGAGGCAACAGTGCTAACCACTGTACCACTGTCCCGCCCACAAATTGGTATTGCATACCAGCTACCAAGCCAACTAAGCTAAAAGGAGCACCGAGACATGGCTGTGTCTTATTTTTTAATTTGAGATTGAATAAAGAACAAAGAACAAAGAAAATTTACAGCCCAGGAACAGGCTCTTCGGCCCTCCAAGCCTGAGCCAATCCAAATCTACTATCTAAACCTATCAGTCAATTGCTAAACATCTGTATCCCTCTGCTCCCCACCTAATCATGCATCTGTCCAGATGCATCTTAAATGAATCTGCCATGCCTGCCTCTACCACCTCTGCTGGCAACGCATTCCAGACGCCCACCACCCTCTGTGTGAAGTACTTGCCGTGTGTATCCCCCTGAAACTTTGCACCTCTCACCTTGAACGCGTGACCTTTCATTATTGAATCCTTCACCCTGGGAAAAAGCTTGTCTCTATCCACCCTGTCTCTACATATCCACTTCCTTCTTCCACGAATCACTGGTTCAGATTCCAAGGGCATAAAGAAAGTAGCCAGCTGGTGGCATTACTGGGCAAGTCAGGTCCAACACAGGAATCTAACTCGATGGACTTTTCTTTTGATTTTTACGATTTGATTTGATTTATTATTGTCACATGTGCCTGCGTACAGTGAAAATTTTCATTTTGCGAGCAGTACAGGCAGGTCAGAGTAAACAAGGACATAAGATCACAGGGTGCTCCGACAGAGCAGGGTACACAAGGCAACAGCTGCACAGGAGGTGCACCAAGCAAGATCAACATTAGATTCAAAATTTGGAAGGTCCATTCAGCAGTCTAATAACAACAGGGAAGAAACCATTCTTAAACCTACTGGTGCATGTGTTCAAGCTTCTGTATCTTCTACCTGGCAGAAGAGGTTGGAAGAGATTATCATTGGTGTGAGAAGATCTTTGATGATGTTGGCAGTCTTTCTGTTGCAATGAGAAGTGTAGATGGAGTCCATGGATGGAAGTGTGGCTTCCGTGATCGTCTGGGCTATACACAACCTTTTGCCATTTCTTATAGTCCTGCCCAGAGCAGTTGCCATACCAGGCAGGTATAGCACCCAGATAGAATCCATATAAATTGGCAAGGGTCCTTATGGAAATGTCAAATATCCTAAGCCTCCTGAGGAAATAAAGTCATCGCTGAGACTTCTTAACCATCGCATCTGCGGGGGGAGGTGCAGGAAAGATTGTCGGTTATCATTGCTCCTAGGAACCTGACAGTCTCCACCCTCTCAACCTCAGCTCCACTGATGAAGCGATGGTCTTTCACTGAAACACAAGTGTGCGATGCTGCAGATTAAGCTTAAACAATAAAATAAAAGTGCATTACACAAAAGAAATAAAGAATTAAATAGCATTAGCTGAAGTACTTGCACGTAGGGCAAGCTTACATATTTCAAAACATACAGTAATGTACAATCTCATTAAACCCATTTCAAGCCTACCATCAGAAAGATAATTCCCTTCTCCATCACAGAGAAGGCTTGGTTTAGCTCTAGCTGGTCCTGATTCACAAGTCCAGATTGAGACAAAACTTCTGCAAAGCCTGAAACCCAGTGGGGCTTTTTTCAAGTTATACATGGTCTCCATAAATCAAACAAAAATCATTACAGAACCTTCTCTCTGAAACTTAATGGAAAATTTTGATCACTTGCAAAACTTGCTCAATGAAAACAAAACTCAATTAATTTCCTGAGAGCCAATTGTTCTTACTGTGTTTTAAAAGAAAGTTGTATGGATACAGACATGCTTACAAGTTAATCACTAAACCCATCTCTCTCTCTCTCTCTCTATCTCTTTAATATACACACACAGAGACACACACACACTCTCGCTCACACACATGCGCACACTCACAGACACACCCATTTTCTCTCACACACATGCACGCACACTTACACACACACATAGACACACACACACTCTCTCATGCACACACACACACTCTCTCTCTCTCACACACACATTCTCACACAGAGACACACACACACCAAATCCCACATGCAGCTAATTCAAAGTCTAAACTCCAAAATAGATTATATAAGATTTATATGTAAATCACACACCCTACATCACATGGTGCCTCCCACCCCCAGGTCTGAATGGAAATTGGTCAGTTGGTCAGTGGTGTCAAACCACAAGGTTCAATTCCTGGTCTGGCCAGACTGGATCCAGTACCTGACGTCTAGCCTAACCCTAAGACTGTAGCACTGCAGATTGGACCTGTGGAGCTGTACAGGACACTGGTCAGGCTGCAGCTGGGGTACTGTGTGCAGTTCCAGTCTCTGCACTATAGGAAGGATGTGATTACACTGGAGGGGGTGCAGAGGGGATTCACCAGGGTGTTGCTTGGGATGGAGCATTTCAATCATCAAGAAAGACGGGATAAGTTCAGGTTGTTTACTTTGGATCAGAGAAGATTGAGGGGGGATCTGATAGAGGGGTATAGGATTATAAGGGGCATAGACAGGAAGCAATTTCGCTAGAGACTCAATGACAATGGGGCAGAATATTAAAATGAAAAGAAAGAAGTTGAGACGGGATTTGAAGGGGATGGGGGTTCTGGAATGCTCTGCCTGCGAGGGGAGTTGAGGTAAGAAACCTCACAACCTTTAAAAAGAGTGCTTGGATGGGCACTCAATGTGTCGTAACATTCAAGGCTATGGGCCTTGTGCTGGAAAGTGGGACTAGTGTAGGGAGTAATGTGGTTCTGACATTACAGACCTGATGGACTGAAGGTCCTTATCTGTACTGTCCAATTCTGTGATTCAACATGCATCTGGATGGGTAGATGAATAGGAAAGGTTTAGAGGGATATAGACCAAGTGTTGCGAATGGGACTAGATTAGGTTAGGATATCTGGTCGGCATAGACGAGTTGGGCCCAAGGGTCTGTTTCTGTGCTGTACATCTCTATGACTCTATGACTCTAAGCTGACTCCAGGCAAAGAACTGAGGAAGCTCTAGTCAGTGTATCTGCAAGCTTGGCTTTTAAAATAAATAGCGGAAAATGTGTTGCTGGTAAAGCAACACATTCCTGAATAAGGGCTCATGCCCGAAACATCGATTCTCCTGCTCCTTGGATGCTGCTTGACCTGCTGCGCTTTTCCAGCAACACATTTTTCAGCTCTGATCTCCAGCATCTGCAGTACTCACTTTCTCCTTTTAAAATAAATACTTCGGCTACAACACGATAAAAGTTTCTTGCTCATATCAAACAAACATTAGGGCAGATAAAATTGTACAGTCAGACAGCACGGAAACAGACCCTTAGTCCAGGAACTTCCCACATACATTCGAGACACCACCCACGCCCTCCATCTCCTCCAAGACTTCCGTTTCCCCGGCCCCCAACGCCTCATCTTCACCATGGATATCCAATCCCTCTACACCTCCATCCGCCATGACCAGGGCCTCCAAGCCCTCCGTTTTTTCCTCTCCAGACGTTCCCAACAGTACCCCTCCACCGACACTCTCATTCGTTTGGCCGAACTGGTCCCTTAACAATTTCTCCTTTGAATCCTCCCAATTCCTCCAGACCAAAGGGGTAGCCATGCGCACATGTATGGGCCCCAGCTATGCCTGTCTCTTTGTTGGCTAAGTAGAGCAGTTGATCTTCCGTAATTACACAGGCACCACTCCCCACCTCTTCCTCCGCTACATTGATGACTGCATTGGCCCCACCT
>NC_057713.1:5805260-5818382 GCF_004010195.1 Chiloscyllium plagiosum
TCTCTCCACGCTCCAGGCTCACTGCCTTTATTCCTGATGAAGGGCTTTTGCCTGAAACGTCGATTTCGCTGCTCCTTGGATGCTGCCTGAACTGCTGTGCTCTTCCAGCACCACTAATCCAGAATCTGGTTTCCAGCATCTGCAGTTATTGTTTTTCCCTTCGGTCCAACCCGTCCACGCTAACCATAATCTAACCATAAACTGAACTGGTCCCCACCTGCCCACATTTGGCCCATATCCCTCCAAATCTTTCCTATTTGTGTACTCATCTAAGTGTCTTTTAAATGTTGTAACTACTTTCATCCGTCACTTCCTCTGGATATTTATTCCACACACGAGTCACTGTCTGTGTAAAAACTTTGCCCCCATCTCGTGTTTTAAATCCTTCCTCAAAAATATGCCCGCTAGTTTTCAGCACCCCCTGCCCTGGGGAGAAGCCCTTTGTCTTTCTCCTTGTCTATATTTGGCGTCTGATGAAGAATTTAAATAATCGTTTGACAGGAAAGCATCAGCCACAGAAGGGAAAGATGTACTGAGGGGTTACCACACATCAGGCGCACATGAATAAAATAAAACCCTTTGCAATTCATTCAGTCAATTGCAGATCATTTCGGAAGCTCCCGCAGGGTGGTGTAGACGCAGAGTTGAGGGAATTCTGCTGTCTGTGTTAACCCTGCTGCTTTACCCTGCTGCCTCTAGCTATCCACTGGGGGAAAAGCCTTAGTCAGAGCCTGGTTAACAGCACAAGGCCTGCAGACTGATTGATATCCTGGAAGGAGTCAGAGGTACAAATTGGAGTCACCTTGACAACAACAGGCAGTGCAGCTAGCTCGTTCTAATATCACCACATCTCACAACAAGAACAACATGCATTGATGTAGCGCCCTTAATGTTAAACACAGCAATGTGCCCTGCTGGAACATACAGCTGGTTCTGATCGAACGCGATATTTCCGTTCCCACGTTATAAGAAAATTGTGTAATAGCAGCACCATTTAAACCAGAATCGCATTATCGCCAATCCAGGTAAGGAAAGTTTGTGTTCTACAAATAATGGCCTAAATTCTTCAATCGCGTTATAGCCAATTGGTGTTGAAGAAACGCGCGTTACAGCAGAGCCGACTGTAATCGGAACAGATTCGGAACCTCGCCACGTGAGACGTTATTTTCAGTTGGGATGTCCCAAAGCTTGGGTAAAGTGTTAGGCTTTAAGGAAAGCCAAAAAGAATGGGAGGGAGAGAATGACAGAGCTTGGGACACAGGCAGCTGAACACAAATACTGCAAGGTTTACAATCGTATTTTCACAAGGCCAGGAGTGGGCCATTCAGACCTTCAGGGGTGAGAGTGAAGTGTAAGACAGCTCTCCCTGAGCCTACCTGGACACCCATAGCTTTCCTGCCCCACCCTTCCCTTTGTTGCTCTGTCCCCTCAGCCTGCACTACCACCACATGGGACTATCAAACCTTTGACAACGAGCAAGGAACTGACTGTACCGAACCAGCCTGCACTTGTAGAACTTGTAATACAGTTCCAACATCACATCTGATTCTAATGGACAGCGTTTGCTGAATAATCCCAAGTGTGTGAAGAATTGCATTGATTTGGTATTGTCCATCAGTGTAATGCAGTTGTGCATACTGGAAGTTGCATAAGTTAATACATGGGACCCTGATCTACGTAGACAGAGAGAACATGTACACACACTGTGCCTGTGTTAACTCAACTAAATCCATCACAGCTGGTCACTGGTTCATTTATCAGGGCAATGCCCTGACCAATCAGGATCAACTAGTTGCAGGTGGGAACACCACCCCCTGTAAGCTCCCCCACAAGCCCCTCACCGTCCTTGGCAATATATCGCCATTCCTTCAGTGTCGCTGGGTCAAAACTTGGAATCCCCTCCCTGAGGGTATTGTGGGTCCACCCACAACACACAGATTGCAGTGATTCAAGAAGGCAGCTCACCCCCACTAGGGGCAACTGGGGACGGGCAATAAAACACTGACATAGCCAGCGATGCCTTTATCCCACGATTGAATAAAAGAAACAATTTGCTTTAAAATTTAAACAAAGTCTGGCTGTTAACTGTCAATTAAGATTAACAGGTACATTCACCAGGGCAACCCCTCTACCAATCAGAGTCCACCTGTCAAACAATGAGCACTGTCCCCTCATGCAAGATAAAAGTTGGCTTTCCCCTTGAATTGGTATTTTTGTGAATGGTCCTGATGAACACAATGTGAAAAGCTTTGACAAATTATGTCTTTGACACCCATGGTCTGTGCAGTCAAATGACTACTTCCTAAGGAAGATGGTAAACAGAGAAAGAGAAGTAGCATTCACATCTGGAACTGAGACTCTGCCTTTGAGAAACCCCCTATTCCTGTTTACCAGCTCAGGCTCGAGACACTGTGGAGCTCCTTGGCCAAGGGACTGCAGCCGGCTGGGAAGCAGCAGGAACGCTGCAGGATCTAGCATTCCCTGGAGTTTTAACGAGGTTTAAGCTGGCTTTTGGCAGGGCTTCTAGTCAGCCCATGGTTTTTGTTTACTTTGGTGTCCCCTTCTTCCTTGCCAGCAAGTCCAGTTCCAATGTCACCTCTTAAAGCCCCCATGTCTGTTGGCAGAACATACTGAGCTTATAACTCCCTCAGCTATGGGAAGCACGACAAACATTTTCTCAATAATGTGACTTTTGTAAAATATAGTTCAGGGCTCCCAGAAGCGAAATTAATGATTGGACCCAGCGCGCAGATGGAACCTCTACTGGGCAGGGATGAAGAAAAATGTGACTTTGGGCTTGACCAGTGGCAAAGAATGTAATTCCATGTTGTGACTTGCTCTGAGTCTACACATGCTGTGAGCTTTTGGGTCACAATCCCACCTGTGGTTCAGAAACCCTGGGTTCGAGCCTTCCTTGTCTGACCTGAAGGTGGGTTCGTGCTATGATGGAAGAGATCGATAGTCAGCCGGCAAGTCCTCTCGGAACAGCAGGCAGCAAGATTGGAGAGTCTCTGAGTCAAACGCCCTGCAGGAGGCAATAGCAGGTGACTGCTCCTGAGTGTGTTCATGAACATGGAAGGATCCAATGGAGGTCCGTGCTTCAACTCAGAAACCAGGATGGAAGGAAAGATGGGCTTAGAGTTCAGAGGTCTACAGAGCAGATAAAGGCTCTTTTGGCCCATCATGCCCATGTGAGCTATCTAACTGTTCCAATTCTAATTTCCAACACTTGGCCACAGACCTGTTTGCATGCTTTGGCGTCACAAGTGTGTGTCTAAATACAAACTTGCGACAAACGTACAAAATGTAGCCCATTGTGTCAATGCCAGGTCTTTGAAGGAGCTATCCTGTCACTCTCAGAGATTAGATTCAGTGTGGAATTAGGCCCTTCAGCCCAGCCAGTCCACACCAACCCTCCAAAGAGTAACCCACCCCCCTCCAAATGATACACCTAACACTACAGGCAATTTAGCATAGCCAATTCACCTGACCTGCACATTTTTGTACTGGGGGAGGAAACCCACACAGACACGGGGAGAATGTGCAAACTCCACACAGACAGTGGCCCAAGGCTGGAATCGAACCTGGGACCCTGGTGCTGTGAGGCAGCAGTGCTAACTACTGAGCCACTGTGCCACCCCCAAAGTGACTTACAAAGTTGTAAGTCTCTTGTCTTCTCCAGAGAGGTCTGAAGGCATGGCCATTGTAGATGTTTAAGCCTGCATTATACAGACCCTAGAAGAACAAGGACAGTGTCAAAAGGACAGGAAAGCGAAGCTGAGACCACAAATAGATCAGACAGGCTTGTACTGAGCAGACTCGTGTTTTATTGCCAAAACGGGTATTTTGGTCTGAAAGAAACACAGAAATTGCTGAAGAAACTCAGTGGGTCTGGCAGCATTGATGGAGAGAGAAATGCTGGAAATGCTTTGAGTCCTGTAATCCTTTATCAGAGCTGTTCAACACCATCACTGGACTCGAAATATAAACCATGTTTCTCTCAACAGGTACTGTCAGACCTGCTACGTTTCTCCATCTGGTTTAGTTTCAGATGCTGATCTCTGTATTTAGTTTGCAATGGCTGACTTGACTCTCACTGTCATAGCTTCTTCATCATTCTAAACTCTCTTAGAAAGAGTTTGTCTAGTTAAGGACATTTGGCAACATCAGGACGACTGGACAATGTTCTGGACGAGTTGAGACTCCTTTGTTACTGAAGCAATCTGCGCACATGTGCAGTAAGCCCATGACAATATCTAATCCTGACCTGAAAAGGTATCATCCTAAGGGATCATCTTCAGCTGCTTCATTAACGACCTTCCCTCCATCATAAGGTCAGAAGTGGGAATGTTTGCCGATGGTTGTACAATGTTCAGCAGCATTTGCAGGATAGGTCCTCACATACTGAAGCTGTCTACATCCAAATGCAACAAGATCTGGACAATACCCAGGCTTAGGCTGACAAGTGGCAAGTAGCATTCATGCCACACAATTGCCAGACAATGACCATCTCCAACAAAAGAGAATCTAACCAACCAAAGTAGAATACTCCCCACTTGTCTGGATGGGGGCAGCCCCAACAACACTCAAGAAGCTCGACACCATCCAGGACAAAGCAGCCGTTTCATTAGCACCACATCTACAAAGATTCAATCCCTCCACCACCAAGTCTCAGCA
Organism: Chiloscyllium plagiosum; assembly: GCF_004010195.1. Taxonomy (NCBI): domain Eukaryota; kingdom Metazoa; phylum Chordata; class Chondrichthyes; order Orectolobiformes; family Hemiscylliidae; genus Chiloscyllium; species Chiloscyllium plagiosum. Next base: position 5,809,938 of record NC_057713.1, read on the forward strand.
GCAGCAGTGTGTACTGTCTACAGGATGCACTGCAGAAATTCACCAGAGATCCTTAGACAGCACCTTCCGAACCTGTGACCACGTCCATCTAGTTATTTTTCCAGGGATGGGGATGTTTGAAGTTTTGTTGCACTTGAAGGATCAAATTTCAAAACAACAATTCAGATTAGATTAGATTACATTACAGTGTGGAAACAGGCCCTTCGGCCCAACAAGTCCACACCGACCCGCCAAAGCGAAACCCACCCATACCCCTACATTTACCCATTACCTAACACTACGGGCAATTTAGCATGGCCAATTCACCTAACCTGCACATCTTTTGGACTGTGGGAGGAAACCGGAGCACCCGGAGGAAACCCACGCAGACATGGGGAGAACGTGCAAACTCCACACAGTCAGTCGCCTGAGGCGGGAATTGAACCCGGGTCTCAGGCGCTGTGAGGCAGCAGTGCTAACCACTGTGCCACCGTGCCGCCCATAAGGTTTACCATGACAGTAAAGATAGAGTTTAGAGAAAAATATCCAAAGCAAAATATCAGTAATTTAACAGAGTAAATATAAAAGGCCAGTTAAGAAGTGCCAATCTTCTTTTGACTTGTTGATTAAGGATCATAGCTAGAGAGTGCCCATTTGAGAAGAGGTAGGGACAGGGCCGAGCTAAGGAGCTGATGTAACGAACATGACATTTTCAATTATTTCTCTGCTGCACCAGACAAACCAAATTCAGAAACAAAAAACAGAAATGGCTGAAAAAGCTCAGAGAAAGCAGACCAAGTGACCCATCCTCAGAATTGCCGAAACGTGAAGTCTGCTTTCTCTCCACAGATGCTGCCAGACCTGCTGAGTTTTTTTTTTCTGTTTTTGTCTCTGATTTACAGCGTCCGCAGTCCTTTCGGTTTTTATTCAAACTGGGTTCAGTCAGTTTGTGTGAAAGTTGAGTGAGGAGCTAGTTGCCTTACAGTCCAGGGATTGTTTTATTGGTGAGGGAGCAGACATTGCAGAAGGGAGTGTGTGTGTGTGTGTCTGTGTGCGTGCGTCTGTGTGTGTGTGTCTGTGTGTGTCTGTGTGTATGCTCTCACCTGTTTATCTCATATTCGTGTGTCCACTCACTCCCTTCCCTTCACTTACCCCCTATGTGTGCACACTCTCCATCTCCCACTCACACACATTCTGTCTCTTCTGATCCTTTCCACACTCAGACACAAGCACATCCTGCCGTCTTGATTCCCTCCTGAAAAGGTTTCTCAAAATCATGAACTAGTTGGACAAAGTAAATACCGAGAGGGTGTACCTGCTCAGAAAAGACAAAGGAACAAGACATCATGGGTTTGGAGTGAAATGGAATGGAAGCCAGAGTGATGTAAGAAAAACCTTTCTCACTCAGCAAGTGGTTAGGGTCTGGAATGCACTGCATGGAAATATAGAATAGAATCATAGAACCCTTACAGTGTGGAAACAGGCCCTTCGGCCTAACAGTCCACATCAACCCTCTGAAGAGTAACCCACCCAGGCCCATTCCCCTGCCCTATTACCCAACGTTTACCCCTGACTGATGCACCTAATGTATAAATCCCTGAACACTATGGGCAATTTAGCATGGCCAATCCACCCTAACCTGCACATCTATGGAGGAGGAAGGTAGAGGAAGGTTCAACTGAGGCATTCAAGAGGGGTATTGGATGGTTATTGGGGCAGAAATGATGTGCAAACCACGGGGAATGAGCATAAGATTGGCAGTAGGTAATGATGTTCCTTTGAAGGGCTGGTGCAAGCAGGGGGGAGGCTGAATGGCCTCATTCTGTGCTGAAGCAATTCATGATTGTTTCAGGGGAGTGGTGCCTCAGCTGGGAGGAGACCACCTTCTGTAGCCCTGACTGACTCCTTGACTTGAAGTCTCTTTCCCGGAACCAGCAACAATCCGTCACTGAGGCTGCTCCCAGGACATAGACCTCAGGTTGAATGAACCCACTGAGGATTGTGAGTCTGTGAAACTCGCTACCGCAAAATGCAGTGGATGCTGGGACAGTGAGTAAATTTAAGGAGGAGTTGGATAGATTTTTAATTGGTGATGGGTTGAAGGGTAACAGGGAGAAGGCAGGAAAATGGGGGTGAGGAGCATATCAGCCACGATCGAATGGGGGAGCAGGTTCGATGGGCCCTTATGAACTAACGGTATTGTGAGTGCTCCTACTGCGAATGGACTGCAGTCATTCAAAAGGCAGCTTACTCCCACCTTCCCAAGGGACAATAAACTCTGGCCCCACACGAGAAAAAGAAATTCAAAAAAGGTAAAAGGAGACTCGGAATCAGAATTTCTGTATTTTCCGATTGGCACAAGATCATTCACAATAAGCTGCCATTTAGAGTTGAAGGTTACTGCAATTAAGTGTTTGAGCTTTCTATTGAGTCGAGTCAATCTGGAAAATATTGATTCATGCCTGCCTGCGCTGTTTGGGTGAGGAGTCTGATGTGGGCGTATTAAACAACCATCGATTTTATTCCCGAGCAGAATTTATGAACTTCTTTCTTATTCAAAGTCAACGTTACAAATCCTTGCAGCTAACCCTTAGAGGGACGGAGAACTGTATCTTTTTCTTTGAAAACCAGTCAAAAAATATATCCCCCGCAGAGCTTTAGAGATAGTGTATAAACCTGGGTTACTTATGTTGGAAAGAGTGCTGTCCAATAAGAGGGATGGCAGATGATGTAATCCTCTGGGTGCTGTAAGCGTTAACTGGGGTACAGAGATGTAGTGGCTATGTGACTGAGTTCCAATGCCACTCCAGCTGCTAATGAACATAAATTCAGTTTTTATGTGTTTTTTTTAGTGGGATGTAGGTGTCACAGGCTGGACCAGCATTTATTACCCGTCCCTAATGGCCCAGAGAGCTGTTCAAGAGACAAACACATTGCTGCGGGTCTGGAGTCACTGGGAGGCCAGACTTTATTCCCTTAAGGTTACTAGTGAATCGGTCATGCTTTTATTGTGACAATTGGCTATCATTAGTCTAGTTTTTTTAAATTTCCCTTTGAATTCAAATTTCACCGTCACTACGGTGGGATTTGAACCCGAGTCCTCAGAAACTATGATGTCGAGTTTGATGTCCTCGCTATGAATCCAGCGATATTACCATGATGTCACCAACTTCTTCAATTATACTCTAAATTATTAGTTCAAAATTCATGTGCCTCCAGGTTATAGTCCAACGGGTTTATTTGAAATCACAATTTCTTGGAGCCACGTTGCTTCTTCAGATGCTAGTGAGAGAGGGAACATCCAACACAGAATTTATAAGTAAGATATCAAAGGGTTATACAACTGATGGGAATGTATTGAACAAGCCTTAAGATTGCTGTTAAACCTTTAATCAGTTAGAATGGGGCTGCAGGTTTCAATTGATTATTATGCAAATCCCCAAATTTCTTTCAAGTCACTGCCCTGTGATAACTTAATGTTTTATCAGTATAAAAGAGATGACACCTCAGCTCAGACAATGTATTTTAGGTGTGAGGCCTTGTTTAGAATCTGTCGGTGTCTTAACCTGGAGTCAGATTTGTAGGAATTGATGAAATGTCACATGGACTGACTGCCTACAGATTGCGTGCTTTTTGAACAAAATAGACTGTATCTGCAAATACAAACATGCAAATGTGAATTCACCCCATTTATTAGTGGGAAAAGGAGATTATGCTGGAACTGTATATAGTATTAGTTTGGCCACAGCTGGAGTACTGTGTGCTGTTCTGGTCCCCACACTATCAGAAGGATATGATTAGACAATAGACAATAGACAATAGGTGCAGGAGTAGGCCATTCAGCCCTTCAAACCAGCACCACCATTCATTATGATCATGGCTGATCATCCACAATCAGCATCCTGTTCCTGCCTTATCCCCATAACCCTTGGTTCTTGATTACCCTAGAGATAGAGATATTGCCTGCGATGGAGCAATCCAGCGATGAAGAGAGAGCGTGATAGGGTGAGATTGGTTTCCTTAGAGCAGAGAAGGCGAAGGGGGATTTGACTGAGGTGTACAGTATTCAGAGAGGCTGAGAAATCTCTGGATAGGGAGAAACCTTTCCTCTTAGTAGAGGGGTCAAGGACCAGGAGACCCACTTTTAACATAAGAGGAAGGCGGTTTAAAGAAAATTTGAGGAATTTTCCATCCAGAGGATGATGGATATCTGGAACGATATCTGGAATCAAAAAGTGGTAGAGACGGGACCACTCAAGACACTTAGGAAGTATTTTGATGAACACTTGAAATGCCATAACACACAAGGCTACGGGCCAAGAGCTGGCTGTTGCCTCTGGAGCAGCAGAGGCTGAGGGGAGACTTGATAGAAATCTATTAAATTACAAGATGCATAGATAGAGTTGACGGTCAGAATCTTTTTCCCAGTGTTCAAATGTCTAATACTAGGGGTCATGCATTTAAGGTGAGAGGGGGAAAGTTCAAAGCAGACGTGTGGGGCAGATATTTTACACAGAGACTGCCGCGGTGGTGTTGGAGTTAGACACGATTGGGGTGTTTAAGGGGCTTTTAGATAAACAAAGAATATTCAAGGAAGAGAGGGATACGGAGCCAGAGCAGGCAGAAGGGATTAGTTTAATTTGGCATCATGTTCATCACAGCATTGCAGGCTAGAGGGCCTGTCCCTGTGCTGTACAGTTATATGTTCTCTGTTCTATAAATGGAACTAGACGAGATGGATGCTTTAGGACAAGTAGGCAAGCAGGAGGCTTGACGAACACAGCAAGCATCAGGAGGTGGAGAAGTCAACGTTTTGGGTATAACTCTATGGACATGATGGGCTGAAGGGCCTTTTTCTGTGCCGTAAAGCTCTCCAACTCTCTGATTCTATGCCGTCTTCACAGGATAACAAAACCCACAAGTGTGTGATGCCGCTTCCAGGATTGGCACAATAGCCCGGACACAGAAAGCAAGTAAACCGTGTGGCAAACGTGGCGCCTGATTGCCAAGTTCTCTCTCCTCGCCACCTCGCCCCCCCCACCGTGCCCCGCCCCCCCACCCCCGAGTCCTCCTCTTCCTCCCCACTCCTCCTCCTCCTCAACCACCCAACTCCATTCACTGGCAAACAATTCCCCATCAGCAAGGCATCGGTATGAGAAGGAGGGCGATCGGATAACCTCAAATGCTGCCTGTGGGATCTTGCTGTGCGAATCGTAGGCTATTGCATTTCCTGCATGCAGCTCTGCTCCAAAAAAAAATAAACATCCATCCCAGAGGCACATCCTCAAGATGCTTGGCAAAAGCTTTTTCTCAGAAGATAAACGTGAAAAATAAAATTGTCGTCAGCAGCAAAGGAAGAGATACTGTTTTGAAGGGCTCTGTAAAGTGAGTTTCTTAGTGATGGAGTATCAAATAGCAGGGAGCAGCCAACAGGGGTCAGTGAGGAGAATAAAATGCTGCAGTTTGACATCCCCAGAGAGGCAAGGATTGACTGCCAACTCTAGACAGAGCATCACACTAAACGCACATCCGCATCTCTGACTCAAACATACCTGGGACATGAATAAATTCATCAATCTCTTTCCTCCACTTCATGTCGATTTCAGAAGCCTGCTATTTACCTGTTGCAGGGTCTCTTCCTTTTACTCTTGTTGCTGTATAATAATTGTAGAATCTCCCAGCTCAGCAGGGGGAGGCCATTCGGCCCATCTGGCCTGTGTTGTGAAATACTGATGGAAAGCCTTCCCTGTTGGATGTGAAGTCCTGAAAGGTTTAATCGCAGCAAAGTTTTGGTTGCAACTAATCGTTAGAAGAAAAGAAAGGGGAGACTTGCAGCTGCTTGGTGACTTTGAAAGTCAGTTTGGAATGTGAAGTCGGAGGGGTGCAGTTGGACGGTGCACAGCAGGATCCCATGGGCAGCAGAGTGATATAATCGCTCTCTGTGATGTTGAATGTGGACTGACTCTGGCCGTAGCTTCACTTCTGTTCATTAAATCAAGTCGCAGGATCTTTTACAACGTCCCGAGAGGGCAGATGAATTCTCAGTTAAGCTTGTCACTTCAAGGATAACATCTTTGTCACTGCAGTGCTCCCTGTGTCTGAACATAGCAGTTAGAAGCAGGCTTAGGCCATTCAGCCCCTCGAACTTGCTCTGCTATTCAAAACACTCATGGCTGCTTGGTTGTATTTTGAACTGCACGTTCCCACTAACCCCTGATAACATCTGGACACACAAACCAGGAGGCCATTCAGCCCATCGAACCAGCTCTGCCACTCAGTAAGGTCATGGTTGAGCTTCTCATGGCCTCACCATAACCCTTAACTCCTTCACTGTTCAGAAATCTCTCTTTGCCTTAAAAACATTTACCTGGGAAGCCTCAATTTCACAGGGCCTGGAATTCCACAGATTCACAACCCCCGGGTGAAGAAGTTCCTCCTCAACTCAGCCCTAAACCTGCTCCCTCTTATTTTGAGGCTATGCCCCCTCGTTCTAGTTTCACCCACCAGTGGAAACAACCTCCCTGCTTTGGTCTTATCTACTCCCTTCATCATTTTATATGTTTCTATAAGATCCCCCCTCACTCTGCTAAATTCCAATGAGTGTTGTCCCAGTCTCCTCAACCTCTTCTCAGAAGCCAACTCCCTCATCTCTGGAATCATCCCAGTGACCCTCCTCTGCACAACTATCCATCCCTCCCAGTGCCAAAACACCATTTCTCAAGTAAGGAGAGCAAAACTGTGCACCCTTTCACAGTGTACAAACATATCCCCTCCTCATTTATCCCCCCCCACCTCAGAAACATTCAGGTCTCCCTCCTATCGGAACGATGTTGTGAAACTTGAAAAGGTTCAGAAAAGATTTGCAAGGATGTTGAAGGGTTGGAGGGTTTGAGCTACAGGGAGAGGCTGAACAGGCTGGGGCTGTTTTCCCTGGAGCGTCGGAGGCTGAGGGGTGATCTTACAGAGGTTTATAAAATCATGAGGGGCATGATTAGGATAAATAATAAAGTCTTTTCCCTGGGGTGGGGAAGTCCAGAACTACAGGGCACAGGTTTAGGGTGAGAGGGGAAAGATATAAAAGAGACCTAAGGGGCAACGTTTTCACATAGAGGGTGGTGCGTGTATGGAATAAGCTGCCAGAGGATGTGGTGGAGGCTGGTACAATTACAACATTTAAGAGGCATTTGGATGGGTATATGAATAGGAAGGGTTTGGAGGGATATGGGTCGGGTGCTGGCAGGTGGGACGAGATTGGGTTGCGATATCTGGTCAGCATGGACGAGTTGGACCGAAGGGTCTGTTTCCATGCTGTACATCTCTATGACTCTGTGACTCTGCTTCTGATGAAGGTAGCTCCAAAGATTCACCACACTCAGTGCAAAAAGATTTTGCATCATCCCAGTCTTTAACCACGATTGTTTATTTTTAAACCATGTCCTCTCCATCTAGATGATCCCAGATTTGGAAATATCCTTCTGCAGGGACCCCCTGCCTGAAACTTCAGGATATAATAGGGTTACAGAAAAATCAGATTAAGCTGCATTTCCAGTCAAGTCCTTATTAACTCTTACTTAAGTCTGAGGAATTTAGACCATAGACCGTAAGGTTTAGCTCACATGTTACATGAAAGCAAAATTAGATTTTCACAAAGAAATTAAGACGCTCAATCCAACTGCAAGAGAAGTCAAACATCATTTGTATGATATGTCCAAGTGAGAGTCAAATACAAAAATTCACGATTCAGAGGCAGGAGAGGCTGCCAACTCAACCATACCTGACCATAAATCATTGTAAAATAATTTGTAAATAATTCTACAGGAGCTTATTTGGGGAAGGGCTATCCTAGCTTGAACTACTAAACTCTATATGTAAGATATCAGGTTTTAGGAAGTGATTACTGACAGGGTTTTGAAAGAACATGTTTAATCTCATTGTCTGACTTATGTTCTACATGTCAATAAAACCCCCAATGATAGTTTGAGTGAGGGCAACAGATTCCTGATGAAGGGCTTTTGCCCGAAGCATCGATTTTCCTGCTCCTCAGATGCTGCTGTACTGGGCTAATGGTCGGATACTTGGTAGTGTAGATGAGCAGAGGGATCTTGGTGTCCATGTACACAGATCTTTGAAAGTTGCCACCCAGGTAAATAGTGCAGTGAAGAAGGTATATGGCGTACTGGCTTTTATTGGGAGAGAAATTGAGTTCCGGAGTCCTGAGGTCATGTTGCAGTTGCATAAGACTCTGGTGCGGCTGCATCTGGAGTATTGTGTGCAGTTTTGGTCGCCATACTATAGGAAGGATGTGGAGGCACTGGAACGGGTGCAGAGGATGTTTACCAGGATGTTGCCTGGTATGGTAGGAAGATCGTATGAGGAAAGGCTGAGGCACTTAGGGTTGTTTTCATTGGAGAAAAGAAGGTTTAGGGTGACTTGATAGAGGTGTACAAGATGATTAGGGGTTTAAAT
>NC_057713.1:5818460-5853834 GCF_004010195.1 Chiloscyllium plagiosum
AAGGGGGCATAGCTTTAAATTAAGAGGGGTAGGTATAGGATAGATGTTAGGGGTAGGTTCTTTACTCAGCGTGTCGTGAGTTCATGGAATGCCCTGCCCGTGGCGGTGGTGGACTCTCCCTCATTATGGGCATTTAAGCGGGCATTGGATAGGCATATGGAGGATAGTGGGCTAGTGTAGGTTAGGTGGGCTTGGATCGGCGCAACATCGAGGGCCAAAGGGCCTGTACTGCGCTGTATTCTTCTATGTTCTATGTTCTATGCTGCCTGACCTGCTGTGCTTTCCAGCAACACTCTGATCTAAACCCTGAGTGTAACAGTGTCAGCCAGGTGGACCTCATAGAGTCTGAGTTTTCTGACTAGAGCTGTTAACCTGGTCCAATCAGGGAGCCCTGGCTGACAGATAGAAACAGGAGGGTCACACAGCACTGCCCTTTGATGTGAAGGGCAGTGTTTGTCACTGACCACCCGGGTGTTTTCCTATCTTCCTGGTGGTGGAATTTGAATAAAGATTTGTGCACTTTGTGCCTTACACTGTCTCACACCTGCCCACACACACACACCATGGAGAGAAAAAGAAGAAACAGGCGTGTCAGAGGTTCTATTCACTCTGAGAGCTCACTCTGAGGGATCTGGAGCAGTAGCAAAGGACTCTCCATTTGTGTCAGGGAGGGGACTGACTCTGAGCTGGCTGCCCACATCCATGTGTTACTGCTGTTATTGGTTTCTGTGTATTTTGGGGGAACATGATTCCTAAACTGGTTGAATTTATATATAGATTAGAGTGGTGATGGAAAAGCACAGCAAGTCAGGCAGCAACCAAGGAGCAAGTGTTGCCCAAGGCATGTTGCTGCAGAGTGGAACAAGGCATCTAGACCCTACGCAGTGACACTGACAACCACATCAATGGTGAGAACAAAACAAACGGGTCCCATAATTCTCACTGTGGGCCCATGTGTCCTCAGTACACTTTCTATCTCCTCTCCCTCCCGGTGCACTTAGCTCCCTTTTCACCCAAATCGGGGTAGAGGCAGCCTGCCCCTCAGTGTGGACTGTAGGAACTGGAGGTTCCGTCGTGCCAGGAGACTTCTCCCTTCTTAGAGAGTCATAGAGTCATAGAGATGTACAGCATCGAAACAGACCCTTCGCTCCAACCCGTCCATGCCGACCAGATATCCCAACCCAATCTAGTCCCACCTGCCAGCACCCAGCCCATATCCCTCCAAACCCTTCCTATCCATATACCCATCCAAATGCCTTTTAAATGTTGCAATTGTACCAGCCTCCACCACATCCTCTGCCAGCTCATTCCATACACGTACCACCCTCTGTGTAAAAAAGTTGCACCATATGTCTCATTTATATCTTTCCCCCCTCACCTTAAACCTATGCCCTCTAGCTCTGGACTCCCCAACGCCAGGGAAAAGACTTTGCCTATTTACCCTATCCATGCCCCTCATGATTTTATAAACCTCTATAAGGTCACCCCTCAGCCTCCGACGCTCCAGGGAAAACAGCCCCAGCTTATTCAGCCTCTTCCTATAGCTCAAATTCTCCAACCCTGGCAACATCCTTGTAAATCTTTTCTGAACCCTTTCAAGTTTCACAATATCTTTCCAATAGGAAGGAGATCAGAATTGCACGCAATATTCCAATAGTGGCCTAACCAATGTCCTGTACAGCCGCAACATGACCTCCCAACTCCTGTACTCAATACTCTGATCAATAAACACCAAAAGCCTTCATCACTATCGTATCTACCTGCGACTTCACTTTCAAGAAGCTATGAACCTGCACTCCAAGGTCTCTTTGTTCAGCAACACTCCCTAGGACCTTCTTAGTGTGAACTTGGAGGAATTGTAGAAGGCAGAGGGAGGTTGGAGGTGGAGGGCCTGGTCACCACCGCAGTTTCCTGAGAGGACACTGCTCAGGACTTTGTGTGCAGTTCCTGCTCTTGATGGGTGTCCCATGACACTGTCCTGTCTCCTTGTGAGGAGGGGGCGAACCTGGACTGTGGTCAAAACCTCCTCCCACCCTGTCTTCAGTCTTGAGTGTTAGTGCAAGGGGCAATGGAGGGCAGGGTGCTGAGCCTGTCCATGGAGGTAGGCAGGTGATCGCAGGAATGGCTGCATTGCTCCAGTTTGTGAGCAGGGACAGCCAGTGTGTTGCAGAAATGGCTGCATTGCTCCAGTTTGTGAGCAGAGACAGTCAGTGTGTCACAGGAATGGCTGCACTGCTCCTGTCAGTGAGCAGGGACAGTCAGTGTGTCACAGGAATGGCTGCATTGCTCCAGTTTGTGAGCAGGGACAGCCAGTGCGTTGCAGGAATGGCTGCATTGCTCCTGTCAGTGAGCAGGGACAGTCAGTGTGTCGCAGGAATGGCTGCATTGCTCCTGTCAGTGAGGAGGGATGGCCAGTGTGTCGCAGGAATGGCTGCATTGCTCCTGTCAGTGAGGAGGGACGGCCAGTGTGTCGCAGGAATGGCTGCACTGCTTCTGTCAGTGATGAGGGACAGTCAGTGTGTCGCAGGAATGGCTGCATTACTCCAGTTTGTGAGCAGGGACGGCCAGTGTGCCACAGGAATGGCTGCATTGCTTCAGACAGTGAGGAGGGAATGGCCAGTGTGTCGCAGGAATGGCTGCATTGCTCCAGTTTGTGAACAGGGACAGTCAGTGTGTCACAGGAATGGCTGCATTGCTCCTGTCAGTGAGGAGGGAATGGCCAGTGTATCGCAGGAATGGCTGCAGTTTCTCTGCGATGATGACCAGTGCATCTCATATAGACCTTTCTGCTTCTTCCTCCCTGAGCCCTTCCATTCGCTCCCTAGATTACAGGGTCCTCCCCAGGCAGGGGGCTGAGCGGTGCCAGGTGCCAGGCAGGCCTCCTCCCAGCACCAGCAGCTTGGGCTGATTCTCCCTCGTCCGTCTGTGGGAGATCCTCATCAGATTGCCATCTTACATTCCCCTCTGCCTCTCGTTCCCACCACACGGGATGGGGCAGTTGTCCAGAGGACAACCTGGTTGCTGACTCCCCAAGGCACTGTTACCCCACCTCTTGAGGCTGTGTCGCCTGGGGGAGCGGAGACAGACATCCTTCTGTCCACCTACTCATTAATAACATCCCACACCTTGGGCATCGATTGAGCTTTGGGATAGAAGGGGCAAAAGGAATTGCTACCACTGGTTCCAATTGGCTCTGGATGCAGGGCACGCACTGTCTGGTTCACTTCAATGTTTCAGCCCAACTTGCTGTCTGCAGAAAAGACCCTGAGCTTCCAGCTGCCTGCTACTTTAACACCCCACCCTGTTCCCTGGCCAATGTCTCTGTCTCAGGCTTACTGCAATGCTCCAGTGAAGCTCAGCACTTGACCTATATCTCTCTAAACCCTTCCTATTCATATACCCATCCAGATGCCTTCTAAATGTTGTAATTGTACCAGCCTCCACCACTTCCTCTGGCAGCTCATTCCATACACGTACCACCTTCTGTGTGAAAAAGTTGCCCCTTAGGTCCCTTTTAAATCTTTCCCCTCTCACCCTAAACCTATGCCCCTCTAGTTCTGGACTCCCCCACCCCAGGGAAAAGACCTTGGCTATTTACCCTATCCATACCCCTCATGATTTTATAGATCTCTATAAGGTCACCCCTCAGCCTCTGACACTCCGGGGAAAACAGCCCCAGCCTGTTCCGCCTCTCCCTATAGCTCAAATCCTCCAGCCCTGGCAACATCCTTGTAAATCTTTTCTGAACTCTTCCAAGTTTCACAACATCTTTCCTATAGAAGGGAGACTGGAATTGTATGCGATATTTTAAAAGTGTTGCTGCTGTCTCTGCATCCTCCAAAGGAACGTACACCACCACCCACCCCCCCACCCTCCCAGCAGAGTGTGAGCACATGGGTATTAGAAACACCACCCCCATATGGAGTCCCTACACCCAGTCTCCTCTTGCTGTGGTAACAATGGGGTGAATGTGAGTGGGTGGCACAGCTGGTGGAGCTGGTGCACGTTGAGGAGAGGCATTGAGAGAGTGAGGAAGCAGCGAGTAGGGTAGTGGGGGTGGGAGGATGGGAGAAAGGGAGTGGGTGAGGGAAGGAGCCTGAGCATGGAACTTGGTGGGAGGCAAGTACATTGGCAGGGATAGAGCGTAAGGTGGCAGACAATAGAGTGTGGCCCTGCCGTGGAGGAGATCAATCACCTTCCTGTGGTACTGCAGCTCTGACCTTCCTCTCCCTCGACTTGACACTGAGCCCGGTGTCAGTCTCTGTCCAGGTTGCTGGGTTCTGGTTTCATGGCCCACTGTGCCAACCTTTCTTGGAGAGCACAGTGCCCCTCTACACCACCCCCCTGGAGCAGGGCCAGGGTCTCCACATCGCTGATCGAGAATGGCAGTGCCATCTTTCTCTTGTCCGCCATCTCTACTCAGTCTCCAAAAATGACCAGGGCAGCTGCCAATGGCCAGTGTTCCTCCAGGGAAACAAAGGTAGTGCCAACATAAGGGATGTTGGTCATAGGGTGAATGCCCTGTGAGTGATGCAGTGTCCATGGATCATCCCTGGCTCAGTATTGCCCCATCCCTAATTGCCCAGAGGACAGTTAAGAGTCAACCATATTGCTGTGGGTCTGGAGTCACATGTAGACCAGACTGTGTAAGGATGGCAGATTTCCTTCCATGAAGGACGTTAGTGAACCAGATGGGTTTTTCCAACAATTGACAGTCTCATGGTCATTATTAGACTTGTTATTCCAGATTTTTCTGCCATAGTAGGATTTCAAACCAGGTACCCAAAACATTATCTGGGTCTCTGAATTAACCATCCAGTGCCAATCCCACAAAGCCATCACCTTCCACCATAAGAGATTTCACTGGGGCTCAAATAGTGCTTTCATCTGAACCCCTAGTTTACGTTAAGGGGATTTAAGGAAGAAATTGTTTTGGGATGAGACATTGGCAACATACTGAAGTGATGTTAACTCTGAAGAGGTCTTACTTACTCAGTTATAGAGTCATACCACACAGAGACAGACCCTTTGGTCCAACTAGTCCATGCTGACCCAAACTAAACCAGTCCCACCTGCCTGCAGTTTGCTGATATCCCTCCAAACCTTTCCTATTCGTGAACTTATCCAAATGTCTTTTAAATGTTGTTACTGTACCTGCATCCACCACTTCACACAAGAACCACTCTCTGTGTAAAAACGTTGCCCCTCATGTCCCTTTTACATTTTTCCCTTCTCACTTTAAAAATATGCCTCCTAGTTTCAAACTCCCCCACTTCAGGAGAAAAGACCCTTGTCATTCACCTTATCCATGCTCCTTATGAGTTTATAAACTTTAATAAGGTCTCCCCTCAGCTTCCTACACTCCAGTTTATTGTTATAATTCTAACGTAAGCATTAATACGTTTACCGCTGCTCTGGGAGGATTGCAGTTCCCGTTGATGCTGAAGGATATTGAACTTTTCAAGGGCAGTTATGAAGTTTGGACAAAGAATGTCTTCATCAGCAGATGGCTGAGAATGTTACAAGTCAGATGGTCGCAAGGCACTGACAGCTTGTAAGATGTTTTATAAAGATCAACTTCCTTTAAACTGTGGGAAAGAGAGAATGCGTGGGAGAGTGCAAGATCCTGGGGGTTACCATTGATTAGAAACTGAACTGGAACAGCCACATTGCCACAGCATCTACAGGAGCAAGTCAGAAGCTGGGAATCCTGCAGCGAATAACTCACCCCCTGACTCCCCAAAGCCTGTCCACCATCTACGAGGTACAACACAGGCGTGTGATGGAATACTCACCCATGGCCTGGATGGCTGCAGCTCAAAGAACACTCAAGAAGCTTGATACCGTCCAAGACAAAGTAACCCACTTCACTGGTACCCAAACGAACACCCTTAATTTCTATTCCCTCTACCACCGACGCTCAGTCACAGCAGTGTGTATTATTTCAATATGCACTACACTAACTCACTCAGTCTCAGGGCAAGAAACTCTCCAACAAACCCAACACAACCTGCATTTAGCCAAAATAATCATACCCATTAGGCCATAAAAATGAGGAACAGGTGTATGCCATTTGCCCCCTTAAACCTGCTCCACCATTCAAGAGGATAATGGCTGATCTGACTTTCCTCATGTGTGCTGTTGGGATTCTGTTTGCCGAGCTGGAAATTTTTGTTGCAAACGTTTCGTCCCCTGTCTAGGTGCCATCCTCAGTGCTTGGGAGCCTCCTGTGAAACGCTTCTGTGGTGTTTCCTCCGGCATTTATAGTGGCCTGTCCCTGCCGCTTCCCCACGAAACGACATGACCAGCTATCCCTAGTAGCCACACACGCAGATGACAAGCAACATGAATTTGACTGGGACAACGCTACCATTATAGGGCAAGCGAAACAAAGAACAGCCAGGGAATTCCTAGAAGCATGGCACTCATCCACAAACTCCATCAACAAACACATAGACCTGGACCCAATATACCGGCCACTACAGCGGACAGCTGAAACTGACAACCGGAAGCGGCAGGGACAGGCCACTATAAATGCCGGGGGAAACACCACAGAAGCGTTTCACAGGAGGCTCCCAAGCACTGAGGATGTCACCTAGACAGGGGACGAAACGTTTGCAACAAAAACTTCCAGCTCGGCGATCAGAACCACAACAACGAGCACCCGATCTACAAATCTTCTCACAAACTTTGAATTTCCTCATGTCTGCTTTCCCACTTTTTCCCCGTAACCCTGATTCCCCGACTGATCAGGAATCTATCGCTCTCAGCCTCAAGGACTCTGCCCCCACAGCTTTCTGTGACAAGGAGTTCCTAAGACCAAAGAATCCTTACAGTGTGGAAACAGGCCATTTGGCCCAACAAGTCTAGACCAACCCGCTGAAGAGTATCCCACTCAGACCCATCCCCCTGCCCTATGCCCCCTGCATTTTCCCATGGCTAACACACCTAACCTACACATCCCTGAACACTATGGGCAATTTAGCCTAGCCAATCCACCTCACTCACAACCTTATTAGAGAAGAAAGACGTCCTCATCTCAGCCCTAAATAATGCCCCTGTATTCTGAGACTGTGCCTCTGATCCTAGACTCTCCCATGAGGGAAATATTCTCTCAGCATTTACCCTTAAGAAACAGTAAGATTCAGCCCAGCATTCAAAGAGTATCAAAGGATGTGGGAATAGTGCAGGATAATTGCTTTCAGGTCAAAGTGTATGGTTAGACATATACCAGGTTACAGAGGAGGTCAGGGATTAGATGTGCCACATCAAGTGAGCCCTGGACTCCCCAAAGCCTGTCCACCATCTACCAAGTCAGGAGTGTGATGGAATACTCCCCACTTGCCCGGGTGGGTGCAGACCCCCAACAACACTCAAGAAGCTTGACACCATCCAGAACAAAGCAGCCCTCTTAATTGGCACCACATCCACAAACATTCACTCCCTCCACCACCGATGCACAGTAGCTACAGTGTGTACCATCTACAAGATGTGTCGTGGAAATTCAACAAACATCCTTCGACAGCACCTTCCAAACCCATGACCA
This sequence comes from Chiloscyllium plagiosum, assembly GCF_004010195.1. Taxonomy (NCBI): domain Eukaryota; kingdom Metazoa; phylum Chordata; class Chondrichthyes; order Orectolobiformes; family Hemiscylliidae; genus Chiloscyllium; species Chiloscyllium plagiosum. Next base: position 5,826,007 of record NC_057713.1, read on the forward strand.
CCTCCATCCATAAGGGTAAGGGCAGCAGGTACCACCCCCTGCAAGTTCCCCTCCAAGCCCCTCACCATCCTGACTTGGAAATATATCACCGTTCCTTCAGTGTCGCTGGGTCAGAATCCTGGAATTCCCTCCCCAAGGGCATTGTGGGTCTACCTACAGCACATGGACTGCAGCGGTTCAAGAAGGAAGCTCACCCCCACCTTCTCAAGGGGCAACTAGGGACGGGCCCATAAATGCTGGGCCCAGCCAGCGATGCCTGTATCTATGAACAACTGAAGTAAAGACTGTGAATCTGCTTAAATACTGAATAATGCTGCAATCTATCTCTGAACTGTTTAAAGATATTAAACATTGCACCAGCACTATTTACTGTTGTGTTCAACACAAGTTTCTTCATGAAGCCATAAATCTGTGAGCAATATCATATTTATTTGCTGCATTATCTTTTTTAGCCAGGGCTATACCAAATTTATGGTTTGTTCTGCAGCTCTACCTGGCCAGGAACTATTTGCTACGCTGTTTTAACAGGGCTGAAAAACACAATTAATATCAGCTATCATGACATGAGTAATTTCCTGCACCTTTTGCGATTTCTTTTATACAAATGGCATTAATGTTTAATAGTGTCACTGAAACATCACTCAGGAAACACTGGCGTCTGTCAGCATGAAGGTGAGAGATAGAGAGAGAGAGAGAGAGAGACTGCTGCTCAAAGGCAAGGAGATGAGATTAAGGGAAAGGACAGACAGCAGTACTCTGAAAGGGTAGAAGGAAATATCTTTACTTATCAAACGATTTGTTGTAATACAAAAAGAACCTGACTGTCGGTATGGCTGAAGTTGAGGAATGGACATGAATCGACTGTCTGAAATTGTCTGAGAGTGAAACATCCCTGACATGAATCAGTGCTCGCTCTCATGTTAAATGCTGACTTGTAAAAATAGCATCAGACGGGCCCAGATACAGTTCAGATGAAGCTGCGATGTGACAGGAGTTGTAAACCTTTATTTCTTAAATCATGATTTCTTACTTCATGCATTATCTAGTTTGATGCTGACCAACTGAAGGCTAAGTGACACAGGGCTGGAAATCATCACCAACCTTTTCCATTCTCAGCTTAAAATGCTTTCACGTTGCAGCAGGCTGTACGGTTGTGGATATATTCAACATTGCCAGCGACAGCAGCGACAAAGGCAATGTGGGGGGTGGGGGGAGGTGAGGGTGGGGTGTCCTAAACCTCATCGAGAGAGTCTACCCATCTCTTCATGCTATCCAAGAAAAATCCTCCACCGCAGAATCACAGAACTGTCTTGGCTCAGAAGGAGGCTGTTCAGCCTGCACCGGTTCTGTCCCCTCGTGTCAATCTCCTATCTTTTCCCAATGCCCTGCTCACCATTTCCATCCAAATAACCAACCAATGTCCCTCCTGAATGCCTCGACATTGGGTGCTGATGGCCTACCGTTGCTATCACTGTGCTGTCAATTTGGACGCCCAGGTTATACGTGGGAGATCTTGCTTGGAATCCTGCTACGATAGATGGTGCAATTTGAATTCAACTGAAAAGGAATCTGGAAATTAGAGTCTACTGATGACCATGAAACCATTGTTGGTTGTTGAAAAACCTGCATCAGGTTCATTAATGCCCCAATTTGGGGAAGGAACTGCCATCCTTACCTGGTCTGGCCTATGTGTGACTCCAGACCTACAGCAACATGGCTGATCCTTAACTGCCTTCTGGGCAATTAGGAATGGTCCATAAATGTTGGCCTGGCCAGTGTTGCCTGGATCTCATGAATGGATAAAAGAAGCATTGAACATCGTAGGAGTTAGTGAGTTTTGAGAAGATTTGTAGCTCAGCTTGAGGTTCTGGATGTAGGTTTGCTCTCTGAGCTGGAAGGTTCATTTCCAGACGTTTCATCACCATACGAGGTAACATCTTCAGTGAGCCTCCAAATGAAGCACTGGTGGTGTAGCCCATTTTCTACTCATATGTTTGAGTTTCCTTGGGTTGGTGATATCATTTCCTGAGGTGACATCATTTTCTATGGTGATTAATTTCCTGTTCTTTTTCTCAGGGGTGGTAAATGGGATCCAAGTCAATGTGAATGTTGATAGAGTTCCAGTTGGAATGCCATGCTCCTAGGAATTCTCGTGCATACACCAGAACATCCTAGGAGTCATTCACTGACCAGAGCCTTGACTAGAATTAGAAGGAGGAAGGGTGATCATTAATGAGGCAAATTGTAGCCTGACTGGTTAGTTGTTGGGTGGCAGCTATACAATTGGCTGGGGAGTCTAGAACCCGGGGTGGGGAGGAAGATGTTACTCTCTCTAGACATGGCAGGCAAATGGTAGGAAGAGTAAATATTGGGCTGGTTGGCACAGCAGAGGACCTGAACTTTCCCTTCCACCTCAGCCATCAGATTCTGGGCAAAGTGGTCCATTAAGGGACTTCTGCAACCCAGCATCCTTAATGGCCACCAGGTGGTCAATGACGAACCACTTTAGGCCCTCACATCTCTATTTCTTGTTTTGCCAACAGGGAGGCCAGGCTGGGGGGAGTGCGCATTGTTGGGGGGGAGCTGGGTCAACCAATGGCCTCAATCTGGGGACAACTGGGAATAGGACTGGGGCAAGGGGATGGGGTAAGTAGGAGTCTGGTTGCCAGTCAGTACTTAGCTGTCTGATTTCTGCTTACAATCTGTCAGCTTTCTCACTGATGAACGTGGGAGTGATGTGCTATTTGCTGTTGAAGCAACCCTGCCCCACCCTTATTGCAAAAACGAACAAAACTCCCAGTTAGCGTCTCTGTCTCAGACACAAGAGTCAACATTTCGGACAGGGTTGAGGGGTAATTGCTTCACCTGTAGGATTTTGAATCTTTGGAATTCTCTACAGAGAGAGTTCATGATGTAAACAGCCAGTGAGTATGTTCAAGGCAGGGATTGGTGGATTTTTGAACCATGAGGGAATCATGGGATATCGGTTCAGAGTAGAAAAACAGAGTTGAGATCAAAGATCAGGTATAGAGTCATAGAGTCTTACAGCACGGAAACAGACCCTTCGGTCCAACTCATCCATGCCGACTAAATTTCTCAAACAAAATGAGTCCCACTTGCCTGCATTTGCCCCATATCCCTGTGATCCTTTCCTATCCATGTACCTGACCAAAGGACTTTTAAATGTTCCAACTGTATCTGCATCTATCACTTTCTCTTGTAACTCATTCCACACATGAACTACCCTCTGTGTGATAAAGTTGCCCCTCAGGTCTCTTTGACATCTTCTTCCTCTCACTTTAAAAATATACTCCTTAGATTTGAACTCCCCCACCCTCTCATTGAAAGGCAGAAAAGAATCAAGGGGCTAAATGGCCTGCCATTGTTCCTATGCCATCTACGCTTATGGTACAGTCAGATATGGACCAGGTTACAGAGGAGATCTGGGATTAGATGTGCCACATCAGTGAGCCCTGGACTCCCCAAAGCCTGCCCACCATCGACAAGTCAGGAGTGCGATGGAATACTCCCCACTTGCCCGGATGGGTACAGTTCAAGCAACACTCAAGAAGCTCGACACTATCCAGGACAAAGCAGCCACTTGATTGTCACCGCATCTACAAGCATCCAATCCCTCCACCACCATCGCTCAGTAGCAGCAGTGAGAACCATCTACAAGAAGCCCTGCAGAAATTCACCAAAGATCCTCAGACAGCACCTTCCAAACCCACGGCCACTTCCACCTAGAAAGACAAGGGCAGCAGGTACATGGGAACACCACCCCTTGAAGATTCCCCTCCAAACCACTCACCATCCTGACTTGGAAATATATCGCCGTTCCTTCAGTGTCACTGGGTCAAAATCCTGGAATTCCCTCCCTAAGGGGCATTGTGGGTCTACCTACAGCACATGGACTGCAGCGGTTCAAGAAGGCAGCTCACACCCACCTTCTGAAGGCGCAACTAGGGACGGGCAGTAAATGCTGACCTCGACAGATCTTAGACATGCTCAGTGAATGGTTACTCTCCCTTGGTCTCCACTCTATTTCAAATCCTGCTTTGATATATTTCCATTATCTTCAGCTCTGATGATGAGTATTGGGCCTGAAACATTAACTCTGTTTCTTTCTCTCCACAATCCTGCTGAGTTTCTCCAGCACTTGTGCTTTCACATCGTTATTTATTTCTCCAGCATCCGCAGCTAAATGATTCAGGCATGTCGCTCAAGTAAAAATATTCCCATTGCTTCAGCGGTTGTGCCTAATCATATTATTCTAAAGTAAGACAAAGGAGGATGTGAATGGGTTTGACGTTAAGGAAGAGTGGGTGGGTGATAGCACAGAGGGTTGTGTGGAACTGGGATCTAGTGACAGAACCTTCCTATCATGTAAATACTTAAGATAATCTCAGTAAACAGTGTTACTTCCCAGAATCCTTTTCTGTGAAGTACTGAGATCAGCATTGGAAACAACCAAGTTATCATCTCCATGGTTACACCCACAGACTATTGGAGTTTGTAGATTTTGCCTCATGAGGTTTACAAATTCGGTCACTCCAATGCATACTTGAAATTTCTCCTCAAACAATATGAAGAAGTGGAAATGGAGAGTCACGGCCGTGCGAGGTCTGAACAGAAGGAGATCATTAACAATCTCCTTGAGTCGAGGGTGTGGTGCTGGGAAAAGCACAGCAGGTCAGGCAGCATCCAAGGAGCAGGAGAATCGACGTTTCGAGCATAAGCCCTTCATCAGGAGAACCTCCTTGAGACTATTCACCATCTAATTATCATACAGTGTGGAGGCAGGGTATTCAGCCCATCAAATCCATGCCAGCCCTCCAATGAGCATCCAAAGACCCAATCCATCCCTTGTAATCCTGCATTGCCTATGGCCAATCCACCTAGCCTGCACATCTCTGGACTCTACAGGCAATTTAGCATGGCCAATCCACCTAATGTGCACAACTCTATTTACCCACTTATCCCTGATAAGGAGGGGTCCTCCTTTCAAGAAGGAAGCAGATATAGGGTGGTACTGTTAGCATGATTAACACTGTTGCCTCACAACACCAGGACCTGAGTTCGATTCCACCCTCAGGCAACTGTCTGTGCAGAGTTTGCATGTTCTCCCTGTATCTGTGTGGGTTTCCTCCAGGTGCTCTGGTTTCCTCCCACAGTCCAAAGATGTGCACATTAGGTGGATTGGCCATGCCAAATTGCCCATAGTGTCCAGAGATGTGCTGGCTAGGTGGATTGGCCATGGGCAATACAGGATTACAAGGGATAGAGGGGTCTTTGGACGGCTGGTGTGGATTCGATGAGCTGAATGGCTTGCTTCCACACTGACTTTCAAACAGAGTTAGATATAGAGTTAGACGGATCAAAGGGCTTGGAGAGAAAGAAGGAACAGGTGATGGACTTGGATAATCAGCCATGAATTGAATGGTGCATGGGGCTTGAGGGGCTGAATGGCCTACTCCAGTTGCTAGTTTTTACAAGGACTTTTTGATTCCCCATGTTAATCAAGAATTGATTGACATCTGCCTTAAAAAGAGTCCACTGCTTTTTGGGGGACAGGGTTAATTGGGAAGCCTCTTTATTTTATGTCTATGCCCCTTGCTCTTGTCTCACCCACAAGGGGGAATATACTTCCAGCATCGACCCTGTCAAGTCCCCTCAGGATTTTATATGTTTCAATAAGATCACTTCTCATTCTTCCAAAACACCAATGGATACAGGCCCAAATGTTTCTCCTCGGATAACCCCCGCCCCGCTCCCTAGTGTCAGTGCAGCCAACCTTCGCCGCACAGCTTTGAATTATGTAATGTCCTTTCTTAATTATGCTGACTGAAACAGTGCACAGTACTTATGGCTTCACCGATGCTAAACCTGTCTGAAACTTGGTTAGACCACAGTAAACTGTCTGCTCTCAAGATGATATGAAAAATGTACAATATTGGAGGAGGTGCATTTACATTTTATTAGAAAGTTACCAGAATTTGGAGGGCTATATCTATCAGGAAATGTTGACCAGACCCAGGGCACGGTTCTCTCAAGTAGAAACTGATGTGTGACCTAAGTTTGGTCTTTAAGGTTTACAAAAGAGTTTGATAGAACTAAGAATAGTACAGCACAGGAATAGGCCCTTTGGTCCATCAAAACTATGCTGACACATAATGTCTTTCTAAACTAAAAACCTTTGTCTCTATGCGGTCCATATCCCTCTATTCCTTGTCTATTCATGTATCTGTCAAGATGCCTCTTCAATGTTGCTATTGTATCAGCCTCCACCACCTCCCCTGGTAACCAGAACAGGGTAGACATCGAACCGGTGTTCCCACTTGTGGGTTGGACCTGAAGTCCAGATCCTATGTCCAAATTAGTCATTAGTATATCCAATAGGAAGCATCAGCCTGCACTTCAGACATTGCCACAGTACCTGCTCCATAAATGGCCCAAATCTTCATTCTCCCAATAGTGGGAGAATGGACATATCCCCAAAGAGACCCTTCAGTACTCTGCATAAATCTCAACGCACTGATCCTGTGGGAATTTCCTTGGAATCTTAACCTTTCATTAGTTAATCCCCTGAGTCTATGTGGACTCTGAATTAGAATTTGGAGACTTGAAACAAATCCAATTTACTCAGCTATTTCCCCTGAAAATGTTAGAGACCGATTGATCATCTCTTGATTTAATATCCTCACTGGTGCCCCAACTCCTACCCCAACACCCCATGACTCTCCGAATCAGCCTCTGACCCTCCAACTATTTAACCTTCCAAAAGCCCACTGGCCTCAACCTCCCTTGCCCCACTGTCACTCCCTGACATCCTTCCTGACCCTCAGATCGCCCCCATCTCTTCAACTCCCTGACCGTCCCACCTCAAGCCTTCTCCCCCACCCTGAGACTTTGATTCCCTCCTGACCTCAGGGCCCTTGCTACGCTGTTGTTCTGCCCATCCCGTCCCCCTTACCACACATTACCCTCCCTGTCACCCTCGCCATCCTAACCTCACTGCCCACCCTTCTGCCAATATTGTTGCCTCTGTCTTATCTTCCAGGTCAATGTAAGTCTTGAGGAAAGGATCGGGGCACAACTGAAATGTTTTAAATTCAGCCTCTCCAATTCATTTTCACATCTTCAAATGAGATTGCTGTCTTTGTGGGTTTTGACACAGAGTTGGATGATATTAGAGCTGCTTACATCTAAATAAAAACACCTAAATTAGGTCAAACCAATCTTTGCTTGGTTCAGTGGTCCTGTTTACTGTAATAAGTCGAATAAATCACGCCTGTGAATTTCGGCACCGATATTAAACTCGAGGTTTAATCTGTCAGCAATATTGTGAGGATTTTATTCATCATAAAATGAAATGGCACTTAAAGGTCATTGCCTTTCTACTAGGGAGATTTAAAAGAAACTTGATGCTGCAGCTTATGAAAGATTGACCTTAGCAAGTGTAAGATCCTATTTTTCATATAAAATTTATTGGGATTGATTTCAGTTGAGAATCGGTCCCAGTCAGATAGATTGATGAACCCTTGGTGTATCCAACTCAGTATGGAGTCACTCATGATGATGATTCCCAGATTTCTATACATGCTGGAATGAATAATCTGTCTAATGGTGAATATTATTGTCATACAGGAGGTGAAGGTAAAACAGTGGCTCAGTGATTAGCACTGCTGCCTCACAGCACCAGGGTCCCAGAGGGAAATGGGTCTGGGTGGGTTACTCTTCGGAGGGTCGGTGTGGACTTGTTGGGCCGAAGGGCCTGTTTCCACACTGTAGGGAATTTAATCTAAAAACAATAACAGGTTATTCTTATTCAACAAATGTTTAGAAGCTAATCCACCCTATACACAGAGAAACTGGCAGTTCCTGCTATCAGGGCAGCATTTCTGACATTGTAGTAGTGACATACTTCAATAAGTACACCATTGGCTGAAAATCCCATTGAGACATCTCAAGGTTGTGGAAGGTGCTACATACATGCAAAATTTCCAACCTTTCACTCGCTTTCTGTTCACTTCCAGTCTGGTATTCTTTTGATGCCGCAGAATGAGATTTATCTTCAAATGATTATTTCAATGCTGTTTCAGTTCGAGAGGAAATGGACTGTAATCAGTTTTGGCAGGTAGGAACTGAAGAGGCACATTGAACTGCTCAAGCTTGCTGATCTTTGCAAAGTCCAGAGTAGATACTGGCCCACCTCCTTTATGTATCTGAGGTCTCTCAAACTCACTCTTCAGCTCATTGACCCTGAGCAGGAGATCTCTCCTGTGAACATGATAGTCTCACTGTCCATGTTCTTCAGTCCAGTACACACAGCTGCTGTTTATTCTCAGTCAGTTATTACATTTATATCCAGTATGCTCCCATTACTTTTCAGAAACTTGCCTCCTTAAACTTTCACTAACAGAGTTGGAAGTTAACATAAAATGGTTTGTGTTGCCATGGAGATTGGGGATTGTAGTTCCTCTCCTGACTCTGTCACTGAGACAGACTATGCCATCCTGTTGTTTATAGTGTATTGCATCTGACTGATTTCCCAGTCACACAATCACACACATCACCACCTCGCCATTACATTCATTCTCATTGCACTACACTCTTACTTATATATGGGATGTGGTGTTACTTGCTAGGGAGCTGTTAGTTAATGCCCATCTATAATTAACCAGAGGATAGTTAAGAGTCAACCAGATTGCTATGGATCTGGAGTCATGTGTAGACCAGACCAGAAGAGGATGGCTATTCCTTCATTAAAGGACATCAGTCAGATTTCTGCGAGACTTTCCATACGGTTGGTAACTTGAGTTAATGCAGGAAGTAAATGCATTCGAGGCAGTACAGGGAAGATTTACTAAACTAGCACCTAGAAGGACTGATTGTCGTGTCTGTGTGTGTGTCTGTGTGTGCGTGTGAGAGTGTGTTAAATAATTTCTGTAGTCAGTTCAGTGGAACACACACTGTTGTGTGAGCATGTGTGTGTGTGTGTCTATGTGTGTGTGTGTCTGTGTGTGCGTCTGTGTCTGTGTGTGTGTGTGTGTGTGCGTGTGTGTCTGTGCTGGCACTTTACCACTCACAATGTTTTGTATGAGCGTGTGTGTGTGTATGAGCGTGTGTGTGTATGTGTATGCGCCTGTCTGTGTGAGTGTATTGGATTATTTAAAGGTCTTGTTTTCATTTTCACATTACAAACTGTGTGTGCTAACCAATTCTGCTTCATGAGGTAGTTTTGTTTTATAATAGATCAACAATTTTGTGTTTATTAAAGAAGTCTGGCAAATGGTTAAATTTATCCTAACTCAAACAAGCAGTAAGAATGTGATTGACCATATTGTAAACTGAGAAAAGCAATTTGATTTAGCTGGGACCCACGAGGTAGTGAAACCAGACAGACAGAGAGAGAGAATGCAAATCTCCTATCCAGTCTTAACAGTTAGGTGTTTGCTGAATAAAGCTGTCGAATTGTGGCAAAATCAATTTTTATTCTCAATATTCTCTCATTTCCATCCTTTGATTTTTATTCCACAAGTAACAGATGATGAAATTTCATTGCCAGATCATCTCAGGAGAATTGTTCATGGAGAGAGGATTCTCCCCCCGATTTGTGAGGGGTTTTTTAACAGATGAAACAAGGAGAACTATTTACACTCTGAGGAAGGACGGTCGTCACAGCAACCCAGACTAAAGTGAACCAGAGAACCAGAGGGGGTGATAAGCTGTCATTCAGTAATCTGGAGCGCACTTTTTACGAACGTTGTTTGAAGTAGGTTCAGTCAGAACATTCAAAGGAAATTTGAAATCTGACATAAAAAGGAAAGATTTATAAAGATATGGAAAATGGCAGGTGTTACAGGACAAGTTGACATAAGGATGTGCTGTCTGAAATAGTGTTTTAGAACATCATTGTCAGAAGATATATCCATAACCTGGATTTCTTGGAAAACAACATTTTGGAAACTAGAGGAACCTGGCTGCAGTAGGCAAAGGAGCTGTATTTGCAGAGATCGCATGCTGTTTCAATGGGAGTCACTGAGTTTTCCAACACATTTAGTTTGTAGGTGCATTACAGATATTGGATTTGATCACAGGGTCAGAGAGGTAACTTGGTCTCCAGGGCCTTTTGCCTCACTTTTTCTTTGAAACCTCCCTCATCAACTCTTGTGAGTTGAAATCTCATTCAGACCTCATCACTGCAAGTGAAGGGCTCCTTAAAGGGAATTCACAATCCAACAGGGCTGTGTCCTAAATGTTGACATGAGCCAGCCATAACTGATCCATGAAACCATGCCAGCGCCTTTGAGTGAAGGTACCATTGTTTTACTGGACTATAGGCTTCCCTCACATTACAGATAGCTGGCTACATAGAAACATAGAACATGGAAACATAGAAAATAGATGCAGGAGGAGGCCATTTGGCCCTTCAAGCCTGCAGCACTATTCAATATTATCATGGCTGATCATGTAATCTCAGTATCGCATTCATGCTTTCTCTCCATTTCCCTTGATCCCTCGAGCTGCAAGTCCAAATGGTTAATGTATATTGTGAACAGCTGGGGTCCCAGCACTGAACCCTATGGCACCTCACTCCTCACTGCCAGCCACTCTGAAAAGGACCTGTTTATTCCAAGTCTCTGCTTCCTGTCTGACAACCAGTTCTCAATCCACATCAATACATTACCTCCAATACCATGATCTTTAATTTTCCTGACTGATCTCTTGTGTGGAACCTTGTCTAAAGCCTTCTGAAAGTTCAGATACACAACATTAACTGATTCACTCTTGTCCACTCGACTGGTCACATCCTCACAAACTTCCAGGAGATTTGTGAAGCATGATTTCCCTTTGGTGAATCCATGCTGACTAGGACTGATTCTGTCACTGCTTTCAAAAAGCTCGGTTATTACATCCTTAATAATTGACTCCGGTATTTTCCCCATCACCAGTGATTTAATCTGAAGGAGAGCACACTGCCAAAGAGAGGAGATTCCTGCGCCACAACATCAGCCAGTGAGGGAATTGAATACATACTATTAGCATCACTCAATGTTATAACCCAGCCATCCAGGGAAGGATGCAACCATTACAAAGGGTTGGGCAAATGGAAGAGTCTACAGAGATATGGAGTGGCAGGTCATGGAAGGATTTGAAAGCAAGGATAAGAATTTTAAGACCATAATTTTTACCTGTTGAAGAACTGATTTAGGTCAGTGACTACAGGAAGGGATCAGGACGCGGTTCAAATGAAAAGACGGACAACAGAGTGTTAGATGACTCAAGGTTTTGTCGGGTAGAAGTGGGAGGTCAGGCAGGAGTGCACTGGGTAGTCAGGTTCAGTGGGGATGAAGGTTTCAGTAGTGAATCAGCTGAGGCACTGGAGGATTTGGATGATATTATGGAGCTGGAAATAGGCATTCTTAGTTGTGCAATGAACGTGAGGTTGGAAATTCATCACAGGAGCAAATAGACCCGTAAACTGAATGACTCCAAAGGAGTCACATCCGATATAAAACACAAACTCTGTCCCTCTCTTCACACATGCTGTCAGACCAGAACTAGAGGGCACAGGTTTAGGGTGAGAGGGGAAAAATTTACAAGTAACCTGAGGGGCAACTTTTTCACACAGAGGATAGTACGCGTATGGAATGAGCTGCCAGAGGAAGTGGTGAAGGCTAGTATAATTATAATAGTTAAACGGCATCTGGATGGGTATATGAATAGGAAGGGTTTGGAGGGATATGGACCAAGTGTTGGCAAATGGGACTAGATTGAGTTGGGATGCCTGGTCAACATGGACGAGTTAGACCGAAGGGTCTGTTTCCCTTCCCAGTGACTCTCTGAGTTTTTTCTAGCACTTCCTGCTTTTCTGGCGCTTTCTGTTTTTATTATACAAAAAATAGAGCTTGAACAAGGTTCTTTTTAGATTAAGTTTAGATTTTGGATTTATATTCATTATTTCCTAAGTCACTTTTATTTAAAATTGTTCATTGGATTAATCATGTAAAGTAAATTGCTGGTTGGCCCAGCATTTATTGCCCTCCCCTAGTTGCCCCTTGAGGAGGTGGGGGTGAGCTGATTTCTTGAACCACTGCAGTCCATGTGCTGTAGGTAGACCCACAATGCCCTTAGGGAGGGAATTCCAGAATTTTGACCCAGTGACAGTGAAGGAACGGTGATATGTTTCCAAATCAGGATGGTGAATGACTTGGAGAGGAACTTGCGGGGGGGTGGTGTTCCCATGTCTCTACTGCCCTTGTCCTTCTAGATGGAAGTGATTATAGGTTTGGAAGGTGTTGTCTGAGGACCTTTGGTGAATGTCTGCAGTGCATCTTGTAGATAGTACCCGCTACTGTTACTGAGTGTCGGTGGTGGAGGGAGTGGAGGTTTGTGGATGTGGTGTCAATCAAGCGGCTGCTCTGTCCTGGATGGTGTCAAGTTTCCTGAGTGTTGTTGGAGCTGCCCCATCCAGGCAAGTGGGGAGTATTCCATCACACTCCTGACTTGTGCCTTGTAGATGGTGGACAGGCTTTGGGGAGGCTGGAGGTGAGTTACTCACCAATAAACTCCCATTCTCTGATCTGAGGGATCATTCAATCAATCACTAATGGGCCTGGACAGATACACCTAGAAGAGTTGGTTAATAGTTCGAGGAGAGTATATTTAAGAAAAAGACATAGCTTTTATGAGTAGAGGCAGAGGGAAGTGAAACAACAGGAGATGATGGATTGTGGACTGAGGTCTCTTTGGAAGCGTTAAGCTGCAACGAAGAGCAGTGATGATTCATGTTGTGACAGGAAACAAGAACAGAAACTGCTAAAAAAGCTCAGCAAAGAGAAATCAAAGCTAACGTTTCGGGTCCAGTGACCCTTCCTCAGAACTGAGAAAGGGTCACCTGTGCTGAAACATTACCTCTGACTTCTCTTCACAGATGCTGCCAGATCTGCTGAGCTTTTTCAGCAACTTCCATTTGCGTTGCTGATTACCAGCACCTTCATGCTTTGAAAGGGTCTGTTATGTAAAGAGACAGGGGAAGCTGACATTGTTTTCCTTAAAACAAAGAAAGATTTTCCATTGATGCAGCAATTTTCAGAATCCAATGACATTTTCCAGTGCTTTGCTGACAATGAAGCTTTTTTTTTAATGTATCATTGTTGTTGTAATGTCAGAAACACTGAGGCCAATTTGCACAGACCAAGCTCCCCCATTGAGGAACACACTCAAGAGCTGATGATCGATTTCTTTGGTGATGTTGATTTACTGCATAGACGGTTTAGCGCAAATTTAATGGAAACTTTGCAAGTTTGCAAAGGTTTTGATGGAGTAAGTAAGGAAGAAATGTTTCCACTGGCAGGGGGTAGACGGTGCTGGGTTGATTGCAGTTGACAAAGGCACCAGAATGCAGATGAGAAATGTTTTTGCACGGCGAGTGGTTGTGATCTGGAATGTACTGTCTGACCAAACGGTGAATCCAAGAACACAAGAAATCAGATCAGGAGGAGAGCTGCCAGCCCACCACTCTGGTGATAGCTGGCTTTGCTTTCCTGTTCTAAGGGAAGGGATCTCTACCCCTCCCAAGCTGCTTCACTTAGGACAACCCCATCAACTCAAGGTCCAATCTCGACAACCTTCACTGCATTGTCTCTCGTGTAACTACCCACAGCAGTCTTCGTTTCAACCTGCACCTGATGAACTGGAACTCTCAAAACAGTTCAAAAATTACATCCCTCAAATGCAGCAAGCTTTAAAGTGCCCAATTGCAATAGCGTTGAAACGTATTTACCTCAGTGTCAATATACTTGTTGTTCAATCAAATGGCCACATGAAATAGCGACAGTTGATTCAATTCTGAATCAATTTCTCCTCAAATATCGTGATCTCTGTGATGCCTGAGTCACCAACTGAGAGTGTGAGTGAGAAGACTTTCTGCCAGTCAGTTTTATTTTCGGCAAAGTTGCATTATTATTTATGTAATTTATGCTGTAAATAAAGCGTAACCGAAATGTGTGTACCCCTTGCATTAAGGTTCTCATACTGAATTTGTGTTTTTACATTGACTATGTGGACCTCTTGACCAACCAGAATATTTGATCAACTGGCACATTCCTGGTTCTGGTGCTGGTTAATAAAACTTTTGCTGTTCCTCACTTCTTGTCTAGTTCCATTTGGTTTTGGAGCTGACAGACAGGGTGAAACCAGCTGGAGGGAACCCAGCAACTGTGCCTTTATGCTCTAAGTGTTGCAATGACTGGTCTGTGCTACTGAGTGGTCTTTGCTCTACACTACCGTCTTCGCTGGCATGACTGGACTGCTCCCTACCCCAGTAGTGGGCAGGAGAGGGGTATGAACACTGGTTTCCCTCTCTGCATCACCCAACATTTCCTTCAGCAACAGCAGCCACAGCTCCATTCGTGGTTCACCTTCTAAACATACGGGAGAGTCAAAGTCAGAGAGTCAGAGAGTTATAGAGTGATAGAGTCAGAGAGTGATGGAGTGATAGAGTGATAGAATCAGAGAGTTATAGAGTGATGGAGTGATAGAGTCAGAGAGTGATGGAGTGATGGAGTGATAGAGTCAGAGAGTGATGGAGTGATAAGAGTGATAGAGTCAGAGAGTCAATGAGTGATGGAGTGATAGAATGATAGAGTCAGAGAGTGATGGAGTAATAGAGCGACAGAGTGATAGAGTCAGGGAGTCAGAGAGTTATAGAGTGATAAAGTTAGAGAGTTATAGAGTGATGGAGAGATAGACTGATGGAGTAATAGAGTCAGAGAGTCAGAGAGTTATAGAGTGATGCTGTGATAGAGTGATAGAGTCAGAGAGTCAGAGAGATATAGAGTAATGGAGTGATAGAGTCAAGAGAGTCAGAGAGTTATAGAGTGATGCTGTGATAGAGTGATAGAGTCAGAGAGTCAGAGAGATATAGAGTAATGGAGTGATAGAGTCAAGAGAGTCAGAGAGTTATAGAGTGATGCTGTGATAGAGTGATAGAGTCAGAGAGTCAGAGAGATATAGAGTAATGGAGTGATAGAGTCAAGAGAGTCAGAGAGTTATAGAGTGATGCTGTGATAGAGTGATAGAGTCAGAGAGTCAGAGAGATATAGAGTAATGGAGTGATAAGAGTCAGAGAGTCAGAGAGTTATAGAGTGATGCTGTGATAGAGTGATAGAGTCAGAGAGTTATAGAGTGATGCTGTGATAGAGTCAGGTATCAGAGTGTCAGAGTCATAGAGACATGGAGTCATAGAGTCAGAGAGTAATAGTGTTATAGAGAGATAGAGTCAGAGAATAATAGAGTTATAGAGAGATAGAGTTAGAGAGCCAGAGAGTGAAACAGTAATAGAGCCAGAGATTCATACAGTCAGAAAGTCATAGAGTCAGAGTCATATGTACCCAACTCATCCATGCTGACCAAATTTCCCAACCTGAGCTAGTCCCATATCCCTCTCAACCTTTCCTATCCATATACCTATCCAAATGTCCTTTAAATATCATAGCTGTACTCACCTCCACCACTTCCTCTGGCAGCTCGTTCCACATCAAACTATCCTCTTTGTGAAAAAGTTGCCCCTCGGGTCTCTATTAAATCTTTTGCTGCGCCTTAAAATTATGTTCTCTAATTTTGAACTCCCCCACCCTGAGGAAAAAAACCTTAGCTATTCACCCTATCTATGCCCTTTATGATTTAATAAACCTCTGGAAGGTCACCCCTCATCCTCCGATGCTCCAGGGAGACAAGTCTCAGTCTGTCCAGCCTCTTTGTAGAACTCAAACCCACTCCCCCCACCACCCCAGTCCTGGCAACATCCTGGGAATTTGTTTCTGCATCTAGTCTAATTTAATAATATCCTGCCCAGTTTCCCTCCCACACTCGCCGCCACCAATTAACGAGTGATCACACCATTGAACCAATGACATTTACATTTGAACAGCACACCAGGATCACCAGAAGTGGGTTTTGAACTTCAGAGATCTCAGCATTGACAGGGCCTTAGCTAAGATGTTTGTCCTGAGCCAGAAATGAACACTCCAGCCCATGGTGGCCAGAGCTATGCACTGTTTGTGAAATGACTATGTACTGAAGGATTTACAAAGACCTTCACAACTTGACTTTGTACTGCCATTGTATATCCACACAATCTCTTCACAAGGCAGCGCGCACGTTAGTGTTAAAAACAAGTAAGTGAAGACCTGCTTTATCTTTGAGTAAGTAAAGCAGGAAATATCCAAAAACCTCCCTTTGTATACAGCTCAGATGAGCTCAGTTCCCCTGTAACACTCACGGAATTACCATACGTCACTGTGCATGAATGTCAGCCCCTCAATAATAGTCTCCAAGTAATACTCGACCCCATAAATTTAACTTTAAAAATAGTCTAAGAAATTTGTATATATGATAATTGTTAAAACAAATCTTCTGTTCTATTAATGGGAGCATACAGTACAAGAGCAGAGAGTTGACGTTGAACTTTAATAAGACCTCACCTGGAACATTGTGTATAATTCTGAGCACCATATTATGGGAAAACATTGGAGAGAGTGCTGAAGAGGTATATAGAAATGGTTCTAGGAATGAGGAACTTCAGTGGTGGACAGATTGCTGAAGTTGAGACTGTTCTCTTTGGAGAGAAGAAGGCTGAGGGAAGATCTGATGGAGATTGTCAAATCATTTGGCAGTCTGGACAGACTAGATGGAGAGAAGCTGTTCCCACTCCGAAAAGGAACAAGAATGAGAAGGCACAGATTTAAAGTGAGGTGCAAAAGGAGTAAAGTTGATGTGAAAAAACCTGTTTCACCCAGCGAGTGCTCCGAGTCTAGGTTGCACTGCCTGGAAACGTGATGGAGACAGGTTGTGGTGAGGCATTAACCAAGGCCATTGTAAGTACACTCAGGTTTATGGGAGAGAGATAGGGGAATGACACTGAGTTAAAATGCTTGTTGAGAGAACCAATGCAGACACATAGAGTCACAGAGATCTACCGTGCAGAGAAAGGCCATTTGGCCAACAGAGTCTGTGCTGTTCAAAAACAACCACCTAGCTATTCTAATCCCATTCTCCAGCATTTGGTCCATTGCCTTGCATGTCTTGGTATCAGAAGTGAACATCTAAATGCTACTTCAATGTGATGAGGGTTTCTGCCTCTCCCACCCTTATAGGCAGATTTCCACCACCTTCTGGGTGAAAGAAAAGTCCTTCCCATCCCCTCTAAACCTCCTCTCTCTTACCTTCACCCTACATCTTGGTCATTGATCCCTCCACCAAGTGATCCTCCCCATCTGAGATAGATTTCGGACAGATGTCAGGGGTAGAGAGTGGTAGGAGCATGGAACGCACTGCCTGCAACAGTAGTAGACTCACCAACTTTAAGGGCATTTAAATGGTCATTAAATAGGCATATGGATGGGAATAGGCAAAAGTGATTTTCCTGCCTCGGATGCTGCCTGACCTGTTGTGCTTTTCCAGCACCACTCTGATCTAAACATATGGGTGGGGATAGAATAGAGTAGGTTAGATGGGCTTCAGATTGTTTTCACAGGTTGGCGCAACATTGAGGGCTGAAGGGCCTGTACCGCGCTGTAATGTTCTATGTTCTATATTCTATCTTCCCTGTCTATGTCCCTCAGAACTTTATCCATCTCAATCTTGTCCCCTCTCAATCTTCTCAGCTCCAAGGAAAACAATGAAGGGCTTTTGCCCGAAACGTCGATTTTGCCTGTCCTCGGATGCTGCCTGAATTGCTGTGCTCTTCCAGCACCACTAATCCAGAATCCAGTCTGGCCAATCTCTCTTCATCACTGAGACTTTCCAGCCCAGGTACCATCCTGGTAAGTCCCCCTCTGCACCCTCTCCCAGTGCTATCACATCCCTCCGAGAAGGTGGATTTCAGAATGGTACACAGTACTCGCGCTGTGGCCGAATCAATGTTTTAGAAAGTTCCATCATCACCTCCCTGCTCTGAAACTCTATACCTAGGCTAATGAAGGCAAGTGGTTGAAAAGGGTGGTAGTGGAAAAGCACGGCAGGTCAGGCAGCAACCGAGGAGCAGAAGAGCCGACGTTTCAGGCATAAGCCCTTCATCAGGATTAAAGGCAAGCCTCCCACTTACCTTCTTAACCACTTCATCTATCTGTCTCAGTACCTTAAGGGACCAATGGAAAGGCACACCACAGTCCCTCTGATCCTCAGAGCTTTCCAGTATCGTACTGTTCATCATGTATTCCCTTGCCTTGTCTGCCCTGCCTAAGTGCATCAACTCACATTTATCTGGATGGAATTCCATTTGCCATTCATTAGCCCATCTGTCTAGCCTGTCTCTGTCCTCCTGTCACCCCAGACTATTTTCCTGAGTCTTTACCACCTCACCAGTTTTTGTATTGTCTGTGAACTTACTGATCAACCCTCCTACGTCTAAATCATTTATTTATGCCATAAACAGTGACGGCCTCAATATTGACCCCACTGGACCCAGACTTCCAGTCAGAAACAACAGCCCCAACCATCACCCTCTGCTTCCTCAGCCAATTGTGGATCCAATTTGCCAAATTTCCTTGGATTCCGTAGAATATTTTGCAGTTTTCCACAGGGAGAAAGCCTTGCTGAAATCCAAGTAAACTACATCAAATGGATTGTCCTTATCAATATACCTGGTCATCTCTTTGAAAGATTCAATCAAGTTGGTCAGACATGACCTCCTCCCCTTCAGCGGCATGATGGCTCAGTGGTTAGATCTGGGTTTGATTCCAGTCTTGGGCAACTGTCTGTGTGGAGTTCGCACGTTCTCCCCGTATCTGCGTGGGTTTCCTCTGGGTGCTCTGGTTTCCTCCCACAATCTAAAGATGTGCAGTTTCGGTGGATTGGCCATGCTAAATTGCCCATTGTATTCAGGGATGTGTAAGTCAGGTTCATTAGTCAGGGGTAAATACAGGACTATAGAGTAGAGGGATGGCTCTGGGTGGGTTAATCTTCATAGGGTCAGTCTGGATTTGTTGGGCTGAAGGGCCTGTTTCCACACTGCAGGAATTCTATGATTAACAAAGCCATACTGACTGTTCTTGATTAATCTCTGCCTCGCCAAATGTAGAATAATTCTGCCCCTCAGCATTGCTTCCAAAACCTCCCCAACCACCAAGGTTAGATACAATGGGCCGAATGGCCTCATTCTGCTCCTGTGATTCTGTGAGAGCAACTAATACAGGACATTGGCTTTTACTGGGCTTTCCTGCTGGGAGGTACAGGCACTGAGGAAGAAGATGTCAATATTGTCCCTGAGAGTCATGGGGGGAGAATTGTTTTCAACAACAAATAGATGTGATTTGGGATGCACTTAGCTCCTGGTTTGATGAAGACATGAACTTTCAACAAAGAACTGGCTCCACATTGGTCAGTATTTGGGAAGAATCAAGGATAAGTGATATCGATTCGGTCACTATCAACAGAGTCACTGCTAACTCAATAGGGCCGAATGGCCTTCTTCTGGTTTAGGACATCTTAAAATTCTATCAACAATACAAGTCAAAATATAAGCTGCAAAAACTACAAAAAGCAGTGATTACATTGAGATATATTCTGGGGAAGGGTCACTCGATCCGAAATGTTAACTTGGATTTCTCTCCCACAAACTCTGCCTGATCTGCTAAGCTTTCCCAGAAACTTCTGTTTCTGTTTATGATTTACTGCATGCGCAGTTTTTACACAGAGGTATTATCAAGGTCACCACTTTGCGTTGGCTGATGTACAGTACTGAATTCCTTCTTGATTGGACGGGACTTTTGCCAGAGTCCTTGGAATCAAATTCCGTATTTGAATCCATACCTTCTGCAAAAACGTAAATTCCAGCCTTTAAATCAAAACTTAGTAGCTGCTTCTTTTACTGATTTCCTTTAGATTTAGATTACTTTACAGTGTGGAAACAGGCCCTTTGGCCCAACAAGTCCACAACGACACGCCGAAGTGCAACCCACCCATACCCTACATTTACCCCTTACCTAACACTACGGGCAATTTAGCACGGCCAATTCACCTGACCTGCACATCTTTTGGACGGTGGGAGGAAACCGGAGCACCCGGAGGAAACCCACACAGACACGGGGAGAATGTGCAAACTCCACACAGTCAGTCGCCTGAGTCGAGAATTGAACCCGGGTCTCTGGCGCTGTGAGGCAGCAGTGCTAACCACTGTGCCACTGTGCCACCCATATTGTTTACTTTAATGTTACTGTGTGTTTGCATGTCGTCTCTGTCCATGCATTGACCTTTCTGCGTGCGGTGCCCATGTGTGGGTTTTTTTTTGGGGAGGGTTTGTTGTACTTTTGATCGCTTTTTAATATTGACTGCAGATGTCACTCTGGACGGCAAGTAACAAAACACAACCTGACATTGTCACACCACAACGACAGCAGATCATTCAAGGACTGCATGTGGGCAACTTTCAAACAAACGCTCCTCCACAACACTTACTTTTAACACTCGGGGATTTCACCGAAGGTTATGAGTTGTGGATGAATGGGGCAGACGGATCAATTGGCAAGTGTTAAAGATCAAAATGATTTTGTGTTCCCACTTTCCCTGTGCCTCTCAGCTTGTTTAAACCAATCACATCCAACAACCTTGTTCAGACCAAAACAGGTGACAATAGCACACTCAACTATTCCACATCTTCATAATAAGCCGACAATAAAGCAATAATTTCCCAGCCCTGAATCTGAATGATGGCTGTAGAACAAAGAACACAGAAACAAAAGTGCAGAAAAGATTTACAAGGTTGTTGCCAGGGTTGGAGGGTTTGAACTATAAGGAGAGGTTGAATAGGCTAGGGCTGTTTTCCCTGGAGCATCAGAGGCTGAGGGGTGACCTTATAGAGGTTTATAAAATCAAGAGGGACACGGATAGGATAAATAGATAAGGTCTTTTCCCTGGGATGGGAGAGACCAGAGCTAGAGGGCATAGGTTTAAGGTGAGAGGGGAAAGATTTTAAAAGACACCTCAGGGACAACTTTTCCACACAGAGGGTGGAGCATGTATGGAATGAGCTATCAGAGGAAGTCATGGAGCTGGGGACAATTACAATATAGAGGGATATGGCCCAACACAGTCTAGTTTACATTGGGAAACCTGGTTGGCATGGATGAGTTGGACCGAAGGCTCTGTTTCTGTGCTGTATGACTCTATGGTGCTAAAGCGAGATTGAGGAGATTTTCAATCTAAGTGTGAAATTCAAGCATTTGCACATTAAGGATTCTGAAGAGTGGCTTTGTCACACAATCTGGGCATTAAACCTTTCATTTTAGATCTTATTTTTCATATTGTCCCATCTATCCATTGGTGTTTAGAAAAAATAATCAAAGTATAGCAAATAGGAACAGGAGGAGGCCATTCAGCCCTTCAAGCCTACTCTGCCATTCAATAGGATCATGGCTGATCATTCCTTTCTCTCCAGACATTTTGATCCCTTTAACTCTAAGAATTAGATCTAACTCCTTCTTGAAAATTTTCAATACTTTGGCCTTAACTGCTTTCTGTGGCAGAGAATTCCACAGACTCCCCATTCTCTGGGTGAAGACATTTCTCCTCATTTCAGCCCAAAATGGCCCACCCCATATCCTTCGACAGTGACCGCCAGGTTCTGGATTCCCTGGACATCAGGAACATCCTGCCTGTGTTTACCCTGTCTAGTCCAGTTAGAATTTTATAGGTTTCTATGTGATGCCCCTCATTCTTCTAAACTACAGTGCTAACCAATCCAATTTCTCTTCACACAACCTCATTGAAACCTATAAAGATCTGGACAGAACTGGGCTATGAGTGTGGAGGGAGGATAATTTCTCTTGTAAGACAGACTGGAACAAGGGGGCACAGTTTATGAATTAGCGGTCTCCCTTTTGGGATGAAGTTGGGAAACATATTTTCTCTCAGAAGGTCGTGAGTCTGTGGAATTCTCTTCCCCAGGAAATAGTAGAGGCTGGGTCACCAGTTATTTTCAAGGCTAAGTTAAGCTGATTTTTAATAGACAGGCACTCAAGGTCTATGGGGGAGAAGAGCTGACAAGAAAGTGAAGTTGAAGCCACAACTAGATTAAGCATGACCTTAAAGAACTCACAGCAGGCTCGGGGGGAGTGGCTGAATGATGTAATCTTGCTCCTCAATCCTACCTTCCATGTTATATTACCATTCTTGAACACATGACCAAATAGATGAACAGGGTCAAGGTTAAATGCCAAATTCACATTCTCATCTACACCTCTCTCCCCTCAATAACCCTTGAAATCCCACCCAACAAGGATCCACCTGCCCATTTACCTCCCCCCTCCTCAGTATCCAAGGACCCAAACACACCTTGAAGCAGCACTCTACCTGCACTTCCCAAAGTCGAGTCTACTGCATTCGTTGCTCACAAAGTGTAGACTGGGCGGCCGATTCACAGCACACGTATGTTCTGTCTACAAAAGAGACCCAGAGCTTCCAGTTGTCTGCCACTTTAACACACCGCCCTGTTCCCTGGCCAACATCCCAGTTCCAGGCTTGCTGCAGAATACCAGGGAAGCTCAGCACAAGCTGGAAGGACAGCACCTCATTTTGCCCTGGGTACTCTGCAGCCTTTCAGACTCAATATCAAGTTCAATAATTTTAGGGCTTGAGCTCTCCTTATCATAACTCCCATACTCTAGGCCTTGCTATCACACAGTTTGCCATTACACAGACCCGTTGTTAGCCACTATCAGTCCCCATTAATAGCTGTTAACCCTCTCAGCCACATCATTATCCACTCCATTGTCTGTCCAACTATTCTTCTCTCCCTCTGAATTCTATCCTCACCTTTCATTTGCAATCATTTGCACCTTACCCCCTCCCCCCCCCCCCCCCCCCCCCCCCCCGCATAAAAACCAACATTTTACTCGTCACCATCAATTTTGAAGAAGGGTCTCTGGACGAGATATGTTAACTTTGATTTCCCTTCACAGATGGCACTAGACCTG
Source organism: Chiloscyllium plagiosum (assembly GCF_004010195.1). Lineage (NCBI taxonomy): Eukaryota > Metazoa > Chordata > Chondrichthyes > Orectolobiformes > Hemiscylliidae > Chiloscyllium > Chiloscyllium plagiosum. The sequence continues at coordinate 5,848,986 of NC_057713.1, forward strand.
CCGAACTTTTCCAGCAACTTCTGCTTTTGTTTTTGATTTACAGCATCCATTGTTCTTTCTGCTTTTATTAAGAATTTATCTACGTCTGTCTTAAAAACTTTCAATGGTACCTCCCCACCTTCTGAGGTGTAGAGTTCCAGAGTCATACAACCCACTGAAAGAAAAGCCGCATTCTCCTCGTGTCTGAGAAGGAATATCTCTCATTTGGAAACATTGCCCCTAAATTGAATTCGCAGGATGTTGGGGATATGCCTTGTCGAATTTTGTTGTCCAAACTAAAGAGATAACTTTCCATGGAGCAGTGATATGTCCACGGAGTCATTGGCAATGTGCACTTAACCCGTGTACCATCCCAATATTTCAAATTGCTATGGCAAGGATTTCAGATTAACTTGGCAATGAAATAACACCAATAGTTTCATCATCGACAGTCCCTCATAGATGAGGATGACTGTCTTCCACTCTCAGGGTGAGTCCACAGGTGGCTGTGTAGACTGACGGCCTATCGCAGGCTCTGTCACACTGGGGACAGAAGATGGTCACAGGAAGTGGTGGGTGGGGCGTTGGTGTGACAGCTCTGCTCCCCCCCAGCTTCAGCTTTTTCCCAACGGCAAGTCTCAAGGTGCTCGACGCCTTTCCAGATGTTCCTCCTCCATTTTGGATGGTCTTGGGCCAGTGATTCCCAGGTGTCTGTGGGAATGCCGCACTCCGTGGGTGAGGCCTTGAGGGTATCCCTGAAGCACTTCCTCATGCCATTTTGATAAAGAGAGAATCTAACCACTTTCACTTGCTGCATTCCATGTCAAGAGTGAATCCCAAGTTAACCTAAAACGGACCAGCCATAGCTGAGGCAGAACGCCTTCCCTCTGAGGGGAGTGAACCTGTGGAATTCTTTCCCACAGAGGGCTGTCAAGGCTGGGGTATTAAGTCTATTCAACAAATGAGCCCGTCCTTACTTTCCCAGCGACCTAGCATCAGAATCTGTGGCTGCTACATCGGTGGAGGTGACATTGGTGAGGTAGGGCCAATGGCCGACGAGGGTGCCTTGAGGATCAGTGGTATCACCAGTATGCAGGTTCACTGCTGGTAGCAGAAGGGCATCATAGCAGCATCAACGAGATGGGCCCAACAGCAAGAGAAACGGTTCTGACCTCGTTGGGTACGGTGCATGCAGGGGAGAGGCGGGTGGTGGAGCAGAACCGGCCCAGCGAATGATGGCGCCTAAGGATGGGCGACTTCACCGCTGGTTGGGTCCGGTGTAGCCGGAGGTGAAGGAGGAGGGGTGGTAATCGTTAATGAGCTGGCTCAGGACCAATGGACTCTCTATAAGCTTTAACTTGCTGCTTTCTTTCTTATTTTTTTAACTATCCAATATTCTCATACGCCAGCATTCTCAAAGATCGATCCCACCCTGGCAATGTTTCTCTACAACCTCTACCATCAGGGAGAAGGTACAGAAGCCTGAACACACGCACCAGCCGGTTTCGTAACAGTGTCTACCCTACTGTTGTTAGAATACTGAATGGACTCACAAACTCTTAACATTCACCTGTCCCTGTGTTTTTGTTTTTGCTGCTGTTTACCTATTATTTACTATCTGTGATACTTAACTCTGTGATCTGCCTGTATTGCTCACAAGACAAAGCTTTTCACTGTGCCTCGGTACACGTGACAATCAATTCAATTCAATTCAATTCAATTATCCAAAATGGCACATTTCGTGACAACAGTGGTATAGCTTTTAACTGTAAACCACACACGACAATAAAATCATTTGTTTATTCAAGGCTGAGATGGAGAGGTTTTTAATCAGTAGGGGGAAAGGTAAGTGGATTTAAGAATTACGAGATCAGCATGACCTCATTGACTGCCACAGTAGACTCGATGGGCTGAATGGCCTACGTCTGCGTTCTTTAACGCAATCTGTCAATTCTGGGTATCAGGCCAGTAATCTTTCTCTGAACGGGTTCCAATGAATTAACATCCTTGTGTAAGTATGGTAACCAGATCGAGATTCGAGTCCAGGTCCTCAGAACATTACCTGCGTCACTGGATTACTTGATCAGCGATAATGCCACTAGGTTTCACCTCCTGAAATATATCACCATTTCTTCAGTGTCGTTGGGTCAGAATCCTGGAATTCCCTTTCTAAGGGCATTGTGGGTCTGCCTACAGCACATGGACTGCAGCGGTTCAAGAAGGCAGCTCACCCCCACCTTCTCAAGGGGCAACTAGGGACGGGTAATAAATGTCGACCCAGCCGGCGACACCCGTGTCCCGGTAGTGAATAAGTGAATGTGCATTTGGAATTATTGCATCCAGTCAACAGTTCCATCATATAAGCATTAATAAGCTTAATCTTAGTTGAGTTTGTCCATTGCAGTTGAGCAGAGGTCGAGAAGTGATCATTAGTTGCATTGGTCTACACTCAAGGGAGTAGAAATTGGCCACAATTCATACCATTGATGTTTCCCCGCCCACCATGAGGCAGGAGAGTATTCAATACCATGAGGCCTGGTAACTATTAAAAAGTTCAATTTATTAGCTTTTTATGTGTTGCTTGGGTATTTTTATTCAGAGATTGCCTGAGGTAAGTCATTTTATAAATTGCAACAGGAGTTTTTGTAAATAAACTCAATGTAGGAACAGTTCTATATTGATATGTTTTCATGTTGGAATTCAAGAATCTCCAGAAAAATAAAGGGCGATTTTTCAAGTCGGATAACGGAGCAAAGTTAAACTCGAGCTAAGTGGTGGTAATATAAGACCAAATATCATCTCCATATCACCTGTTATGGACCAGAACAAACCCCCCTTCAACTATATCAAGGAGATAGCCTAGACCCTAACCTTTATCTTATTTAAAGGCAAGTGTAAGGTGTTGTGTTCCAGATGTAATTTGATTGGTTACATGGCTTAACTGTAAGCAAAGCACACTTTATTCTTACTCTACAGTTAAATTACAAACAAAACAAATAAGAGTTACTATAATTTTAACCATATTGGAAAATTTAACAGAACAATAAATTATTTAACTGCTAAATAGTAACTGATTCAACGTAGCGACATTCCATAAACACACCTTTGGCAAGGGCAAATTCAGTAAAATAGATTGTTTCATATACAAGTCTGGCAATAGAGAGAGAAAGTCCTGGCAGAGAGAGAAGAGGCAGTTTTCACAGCCATCTTCAAAACTCCAACAACTGCTGAAAGCTAAACTAAAACTTGTGGGGGACTGACTCCACCCTTTCAACCTTTAAAAAAAACACAAGGCCCACAAGTTGTTTACTTTATTGGATTGGAGGAGACAGCTCATGACCAATGGCTCAAACTCTCTCTTCAAAATAAAACAGGTCAGAATACATCTCTTAATGCCATCGTATCGTCCCAGGCCTGATCAGGTTCTGCCAATTCTCTTCTTGTTTGCATTTTTACTGTGGTGTAAGAATAAAGTGTGTTTTGGTTAAAGCCAAGTAATTTGACCAACAAATCGCATCTGGAATACAACACCTTCCACTCCTCTTTAAATAAGATAAAACACTCTAGATCTGACATGTTCCAATCATACCCCTCTGAATATAAACAATTTGGAGGTACAAAAATCTCTAAATTCGCAGATGACACTAAGCTAGGGAGAACATTGATTCGTGAGGAGGATACTGAGTGATTTCAGAGGGACATTGACATGTTCGCCAAATGAACAGGTACCTTGCAGATGGATTTGAATGCAGAGAAATGTGAGGTAATACATTCTGGTCAGAGAAACACAGAGAGACAACACTGGCTCATCGGTACAACTCTGAGAGGAGCACAGGAGAAGATAGACCTCAGGGTCCACATGTGTAATTCTCCAAAAGTGGCCAGGCAAATTGAAACAGTTGTTAAGGAAGTTTATAGGATATATGGGAGAAAGTGAGGATTGCAGTTGCTGGAGGTCAGAGTTGAGAATGTGGTGCTAGTGAGACAGTCGCAGAGGGAACAGTCTTTATGGAAAGCAGATAGGGTGGGGTGGGAAATATATCTCTCATGATGGGGTCCGTTTGGAGGTGGCGGAAATGGTGGAGGATGATGCAATGTAACCGGAGGTTGGTGGATGAACGATGAGGACCAGGGGGTTTTGTCCTTGTTGTGGCTGGAGGGGTGGGCTTCGAGGGTGAAAGGGTGGGAAGTGGATGAGATGCGCTGGAGGGCATTATCAACCATATGGGAGGGGTAATTGTGGTCCAGAGATGAAGGTAATGTTCTGGGGTCCAAGTAATGTTCAAATCCCACCACAGCAGAAGGTCAAAACCCAACACATCGATTGTCCTGCTCCTGGGATGCTGCCTGACCTGCTGTGCTCATAGGATATATTGGCTTAAATGGGCATAGAGTATAATGGCAAGGAAATGGTGCTAAATGTTTACAAATCATTGGTCAAACCAATTTGGAGCATTGTGCCCAGTTCTGGGTCCCTTATTAAGGAAGGATGTGAAAACCCTGAAGAGAGTGCAAAGGTCATTTACCATAATGATACCAGGATGGAGGGATTTTAGATACAAGGAAATATTAGAGAAATTGGGCTTTTTAAAATTCATTCATGGGATATGAATACCACTGGCTGAACCAACATTTATTACCCAGAAGGCAGCTAAGAGTCACCCTGGAGTCACGTGTAGGCCAGACCAAGTAAATATGGCAGATTTCCTTCCCTAAAGGACATTAGTGACACAGATGGGCTTTTCCTGACAATTGACAATGATTTTATGGTTATCATTAAATTCCTATTTCCAGATTATGATCAAATTCAAATTCTACCTTAAGGGGTGGTAGGTATAGGACAGATGTTAGGGGTAGATTCTTTACTCAG
>NC_057713.1:5853958-5873914 GCF_004010195.1 Chiloscyllium plagiosum
TCCTCATCGTCCATCCACCACCCTCCGGTTACATTGCATCATCCTCCACCACTTCCGCCAACTCCAAACGGACCCCATCATGAGAGATATATTTCCCACCCCACCCTATCTCCTTTCCATAAAGACTGTTCCCTCTGCGACTATCTCATCAGGTCCACGCCCCCTAACAACCCACCCTCCCATCCCGGCACCTTCCCTTGCCACTGCAGGAATTGCAAAGCCTGCACCCACACTGCCTCCTCACCTCCGTACAAGGGCCCAGAGGAGCGTTCCGCATCCATCAAAGTTTCACTTGCACTTGCACACATGTCATTTATTGTATCTGTTGCTCCCGATGTGGTCTCCTCTACTTTGGGGAGACTGGACGCCTTCTCGCAGAGTGCTTCAGGGAACATCTCCGGGTCACCCGCACCAACCAACCCCACCACCCCGTGACGGAACACATCAATTCCCCCTCCCACTCTGCTGAGGACATGCAGGTCCTGGGCCTCCTCCATCGCCACTCCCAAACCACCCAACGCCTGGAGGAAGAATGCTTCATCTTCCACCTTGGGACCCTCCAACCCCATGGCATCAATATGGATTTCCCCCCACATTACCCCAGTTCCAACCTTCCTGCTTGGCACCGCCCTCATGAACTGTCCCACCTGTCCATCTTCCTTCCCACCCATCCACTTCACCCTCCCCTCTGACCTATCACCTTTACTTTCACCTCCATCCACTTATCACACTGTCAGCTACTATCCCCCCAGCTTCATCCCCCTCCCATTTATCTCTCCTTGGGCCACCCCCACATGAAGGGCTTTTGCCTGAAATGTCAATTCTCTTGCTCCCCGGATGTGCCTGACCTGCTGTGCTTTTCCAGCACCACCCTCTCAACTCTGATCTCCAGCATCTACAGTCCTCACTTTCTCCTTCTGTGGATTAATAGTCTAGTGATAAAGGCACTAGGTCATCCCTGCGTTGAAATCTATCTGCCAGGTGCCTGTCCATTTGGCCAACTTGGCAATGACTCTCTGAAATCACTCAGCATCATGATTCACCCACCTCCCTTTGCTTCATATCATCTGCAACCAACCAGCATACAGCCACAATGTGACAAGGACCACAGCACAGACTGACAGAATTGGAATGGCCTGGAAGGTAGCAGATAGAACAGTAAGGAGGCTATTTGGCTCAGCTCTTCAAGTGAGCAAAATAACAGGGTCTGTACCGGTTGCAGCACAAAAAGGGGGCCATTTGGTCCATCATGTCTCTGCTGGCTCCCTGAAAGAGCAATTCATTTCGTGCCATCCGTGTCTGCAGCCTCAACCCGGAGTTGTGAAGATTCCTCCTTCCCATACGCCGATCCACTTCCTGTCAAAAGCCTCCAAATGAACCAAGCTCATCAACACTCTCAGCCAGTGCATTCCAGACCCTGAACACAGACTGCATGAAAATATTTCTCCACCACTGTCGTCATTCCTTCACTTCAAATCTCTTCCCTCTGGTTCTTGATCTTGCCACAAATGGGATCAGTTTCTTCCCATCTGTTCTGGTCAGCACCCTCGTGGTTTCCTGATGAAGGGCTTTTGCCCGAAACGTTGATTTTCCTGCTCCTCGGATGCTGCCTGGCCTGCTGTGCTTTTCCAGCACCACTCTGATCGTGACTCTAATCTCCAGCATCTGCAGTACCCACCTCTGCCTACCCTCATGATTTTGACCACGCTGACCAGATCTCCTCTCAATCTTTACGTCTCCACGGAGAATGGTCCCAATGTCTCCAATCGATCCACACAATGGAAGTTCCTCATCCTCAGAAACATTCTTGCTAATCCCTTCTGCATTCCCTCTGAATCTTCATTTCTTTTCTAAAGTGTGCAGCCCAGAAACGGGACACAATATTATATTTGAACTTAATAGTTTACACTAGTTTAGTATTAATTCTTTTGTCTTATGCAAGTTTAGCTGATTCTTTTATGACAATGATTGAGGGCTAAATATTGGCCAGGGCAACATGGAGAGCTCACTCATTCTTTCTTGAAAAAATGCCATCAGGTGGTATTATCTTCATGTTAACAGTCTCATTGGAAAGGCTACCATTCTCCCAGTGAGCCACATACCAAAGTGTTGACTTTGCTGTTTGAGCTTATATCCTGGAGTGGAGCTTGTGATTGAGAGACAGGAGAGCTGCTAACTGCAACCTGGATCACATCTTCAGTGGCTTTGCAATGCTAAGTATGAACCTCCCTTACTGTCGTGACCTGAATCAGTTTTTAAGAAGTCAAATCCACCAATTTTATTTTTTAGATTTATGTAGAGAGGAACATTTAGGTCTGAATTTGGGGGGAGTTCCTTCGCCGAAAGGCTTGTGAATCTCTGGAATTCTCTGCCCCAGAGGGTTGCGGATACCCAGTCATCGGGTACATTAATGGTAAAGTCTTTTTGGTCACAAATACTGAGATGGTGCAGGAAAGTGAAATTGAGAAAGTTTATCACTACGTTAAATGGCAGGCCAGATTTAAAAGTTGGAATAGTGTCTTTCTACTCTTATATTTGTTATTTGTTATTAACATAAATGATCCGGGTGTGAATGTACAAGGCATGATTAGTAAGTTTGTGATTGATACAAAATTAGGAGGTGTTGTTGAGGAAGTTTATCAAAAATTACAGAGGGACCTTGATCAGATGGGGAAGTGGGCTGAGGATTGGCAAATGTAATTCGATACAGGTAACTGTAAGGCGTTGCAAATTGGAAAGTCAAACCAAGTTAGGACTTATAGTGTAAATGATAAGATCCTGAGGAGTGTTGTGGAACAGAGGGACCCAGGAGTACAAGCACTTGGTTTGTTGAAAGCAGCGTGACTGGTAGACAGGGTAATGAAGAAGGCATTTCGCATGCTGGCCTTCATCAATCGAGGCAGTGAGCATAGGAGTTAGAATGTTATGCTACAGCTGTATAAGTTGTGGGTGAGGCCGCACTTGGAGTGTTGGTCACCTGTTATAGGAAAGGCATAGTTAAACTGGGAAGAGTACAGAGAAGATTAACAAGGATGTTGCCAGGAGTAGTGGGCCTGAGTTATCGGGAGAGGTTGGCCAGGATAGACCTTTATTCTTTAGAATGTAGGAGAATGTGGGTTACCTTACTGCTGTGTATAAAATCATGAGGGGCATAGATAGGATGAAGTTATTTTTCCCCCAGGAATGGGGATTTGAAAACTAGAGGGCATAGGTTTAAGGTGAGAGGGGAAGGATTTAGGAAGGACCTGAGGGACAACTTCTTCGCACAGAGAGTGGTGCGTGTATGAAAAGGGCTGCTACATAAAGTGGTTGAGACAGATACAATAGCAACATTGAAAAAACATTTGGATAGGTACATGGATGGGAAGGGTTTAGAGGGAAATGGACCAAATGCAGGCAATTGGAACTAGCTGAGTGGGCACCATGGTCAGCATGGACCGGTTTGGGCCGAAGGGCCTGTTTCCATGCTGTATCACTCTAAGACTCTATGATTCTATATTATTATGAGCTCCTGTATTTTCTATGTTAATGCAGGAATGGGGCAAATGTACTTGAATCTTTGGAACTTCTTGCCCCAGAGACCTGTGGGGGCGGAGTCCTTGTGTACATTTGAGGCTGATATAGATTCTTGATCAGTCGGGGGATCAAGGGTTATGGGGAAAAGGCAGAAAAGTGGACGCAAGGAACGTTGGATCATCCATGATCCTATTGAATGGCAGAACAGACTCGAGAGGCCGAATGGCCTACTCCCGCTCCTATTTCTTATGGAGTTAGCCATAGTTCATGCTTCTTTTGATACCCCCTTACAAGTGAGTGTTCAGGTTTGTTGTTAAAACACCTTAAAAACCAGCAAAAATGTGCATTTGCTTAATCCAATCGGATCATCACATTCACTAATGGATTCCATCCCATCGAAAATTACTTCAGCTGTTTTATTTAACAACATTGACAAGTACAAAGTTTCAGCCTCACTGTTGTTAGTTCACAATGCTCTTACATTTAGAGAATAAACGTGCCCTCTTTTGATTTGTCTGGCTTTGTGTAATCTTATTTCAGTTTTGCTCTACACTATATTGCATTCCCATTTATCACCAGCTAATCTTTCCTATGATGGTAACCATCATTTCAGAATTAAATGTAGTCATGGTTACTGCAGGTCCCAGGGGAAAATAAATTTTCTTAATGAGCAGTGCCTGAATATTCTGGGCTTTTATAGTGCATCATTATTACTATTAATGATGACGGTTTCTGAAGTGATCTCTCAGTCTGATAGGCCATTTAAGAACCAGAGCTCAAATTCCTCCAACAACAGCTTGTTTTTGAGAAGTACCTTTAACATCGGGAAATATCGCAAGGGGCTGCACAGGAAGGATTATCAAACAACATTCGACACCAGCCCCTTCACACAATTGTTACAGCAAAGAAGGAGCCCATTCAGCCCATTGTGCCATTCTATCCTCTTGGAGTCAGTCTCCTGCCTTTTCCTCATATCCCTGTTCACCAGCTGGGTGGCATAGTGGCACAGTGGTTAGCACTGCTGCCTCACTGCGCCAGAGACCCGGGTACAATTCCCGCCTCAGGCGACTGTCTGTGTGGAGTTTGCACATTCTCCCCGTGTCTGCGTGGGTTTCCTCCGGATGCTCCGGTTTCCTCCCACAGTCCAAAGATGTGCAGGTCAGGTGTATTGGCCATGTTAAATTGCCCGTAGTGTTAGGTAAGGGTAAATGTAGGGGTATGGGTGGGTTGCGGGGCGGTATGGACTTGTTGGGCCGAAGGGCCTGTTTCCACACTGTAAGTAATCTAATCTAATTTTCATCTAAATAACCATCCAAGGCCTCTCTTTGATGTCTCAATAGAACCTGCCTCCACTATAAGATCATAAGGAACAGGTGTAGGCCATTCAGCCCCTCTAGCCTGCTGTACCATTCGATTGGATCATGGTTGATCCAACATTCCTCATGCCCACTTTCCAGTCCTTTCCAGACAATGCATTTCAGACCCTAACTATTCGTTTTACTCTCATCACCCTGTTTGTACATCACTTTATATCTGCATCCTCTCATTCTTGTTCTTTTATGAGCAGGAACAACTTCTTCCTATGCACCTTATTCAGCCTGTCCATGGCTTTGAACGCAGCCTTTTTCTCTGCGTTCAATCTATCACGAGTGTTACTCATTCATGGAACCTCTCATGTAAATGGCGTCTGTGCTCTCTCCAATGTATTGGCATCCTTCCTAAACTGTGGTATACTGAATACTCCAGCTGTTGTCCAACAAGTACATCATACAAATTCAACATCTTGCACTTTTAATCTATGGCCCTAGACCACTGAGCTGAGAAAAAGCCAAGAACACTGTGCTTTACTAACTCTCCACCTGTCCTACATCCAGCTCCTGCACCCCATTTAAAATTGCACCCTCTATTTTATACTCAGTGTTCTTCCAACCAAAGTGTGTCACCTGACAGTTGCCTGCATTTAGCAACATCTGTCACAAACCCAACCACTTGTCAATGTCCTCTTGAAGGTTTGCACTGTCCCTGGGGATAATAACATTAAAGAAGATATTAGAAACAGGTAACTAAGCCTTGTGGAAGGAGGAGAGGTGGGGGCCTCATGCCATTATCGCTAGCCCGTAACTATAGAGACCCAAATAATGTTCTGCAGTTCAAAAACCACTGTGGTAGAGGGTGGAATTTCGATTCAACAAAATAATCTGGAATTTAGAATGTAATCAAGATCACGAACCCATTGTCAATGATCAGAAAAAATGTATCTGGTTCATAATGCCCTTTAGGGAAGAAAATCTGCCAACCTTACCTGGTCTGGCCTACATGTGACTCCAGATTCACAGCAATGTGGTTGACTTTTAGCTGTCTCTGGGTAGTAAATACTGTCCCAGCCAGTGAAATCCATATCCCATGGACTACAGAAAAGATGGAAGAAAGAGAGCTGGAAAGATGAGAGAGTTGAAGAAGCGAATTCCTGAGATTAGGGTTTAGATACATATACCTCCTGGGGTATAGTGCTATGTCTTTGTGTCCTCTGGAACAATCTGGATATCTTGGGTAAATACACTGCCACCAATTTTTCTTGCTGTTTTTATGCTCGGTCACTGATACTATGTAGGATAGGATGCCCACACAAAGCCTTTGCCAGTCCTCAATCTTGTTTATTACATATTACTTAATGGCTACTTCCATTACATTTAAGAGAAATGATATCCTCTTGTGAGACGTCAGTCTCAACTTAAGAACAAATGCATGTTACTGCTACTGAAAGCACTCTGGTTATGCACAAGATTACAGTGGGCACAAAAATTCTAATCCAACCCTGATTAGCTCCTCCCTTTACCCTGATGGGTGGAATCTAACAGTTAATCCTTTCAGGTACCAAGTTACCAAATACAGCAGCCACTTAAGTGGAATAATTAAAATCGGGGATCGTCAAGGGGCTTGAATTGGAGCAGCACAGTGATCTTGAAAATAAGAAATAGGGGCAGAAATGGACCATTTGGACCAGTGAGTCTGTCTTGTCTTTCAAATGAGTGACCTTTGTCTCCGCCTCCACTTACCCACCCATTCTCGAATCACTGAAGATTAAATCTCTCTCACTGTTCCAGCCTCAAGTATATTCAAAGATAAAGCATCCCTAACCCTCTGGGGTAGAGAATTCCAAAGATCACAAACCCCTTTGAGTGAAGAAATGTCTCCTCAGCTCAATCCAAAATTATCCTTTAAACCAAGACTGCTCACTATGCTTCAGGGTTTCCAACAAGGGAGTTAGCCTCTCAATGCCTCCTCTGGCCTTGAATCTGAGAGGCTGCAGGAACATTCAGAGACTGTAAAGGCATGAGGGAGGGACTTAAAGGAAAGGACACAAGTTTTGGAAACACACCAAGTCACTTCGAAGTTTTGCTAGGAACATTAGTTTGATGTTTTGAACATTGATCAGGCAAACAAAATTCCTGTACCCTGCTGGACATTTGTGATATAAAAAAGAGCTGTGGGGACAGAGTCCTTGTGTATATTTAAGGCTGAGATCGATAGATTCTAAATCAGTCGGGGAATCAAGGGAAAGGACAGGAAGGTGGGTGTGAGGAATGTGGGATCAGCCAAGATCCTATAGAATGGGGGAGCAGGCTCCTTTATCACACAGAGGATGGTGCGTGTATGGAATGAGCTGCCAGAGGAAGTGGGAGAGGCTGGTACAATTGCAACATTTAAATGGCATCTGGCTGGGTATATGAATAGGAAGGGTTTGGAGGGATATGGGCCGGGTGCTGGCAGATGGGACTAATTTGGGTTGGGATATCTGGTCGGCATGGACGGGTTGGACCGAAGGGTCTGTTTTTGTGATGCACATTGCTATGACTCTGACTCACAGCGATGAGGCTGACTCTGAAATGCCTTCTGGGCAATTCGGGCTGGGCAGTGACTGCTGAATGAATTAGAAAGGAAGGAAATAAAGTCATCATTTAATTTTAGTGCAGTGAATCTTATTCCTCCTGGAAGTTAACTTTTATTGAAAACTGCAACATATATTCCCTTTAACTCTGTGTTTATTTTGCAGATTCCAACTCCTGTGTGATTACAGTGATTGGGTACACCACACAGAATGCAATGGCTGGTTACTCACTATGCAAACCCTCTGGATGAAAATTATATTATCAAAACTGATGTCTGTCAAACATCAGACAAAACAGCTGTGATCTTCTGACGCGGGGCTGCTTTGAATCACTGGTCCCTAGCTATAAATGTAAATTTTTTTCACCAGCCGCTGAATAATTATTATTTTACCACCAGCAAGAAGTCTTTATTTTGCATGAAATGTGTGGAATCTAGTTGAATCTGGACAGAACAGTTAGGGAACTGGAATGCCCGCGTCACAAACCAACCAAGCAGTGTCTCATTAATATGATAACAATATTATAAAGGCAAATTTGCTGCATTTGTACAGTTGCTCAATGAACACATATCTTACAAGCAAAGGTTGATAATGTGGAACAAAATGTTATTGTGCTTTCTGCCCTTAAGACGCTACTGTACCTTAACATTAAAAATAAAATCTACTGGGGAGAAAGGAAGAAGATAGTGGAGTCTAATTCACTTATTTTAGTGGAACTGCTTTGTTGGATCCCAGCTGGCTGTGTTTTATTTTTGACCACGATGTCCATGAATTATGTCGAGCTTTCTGATGCCACGAGGAAAGACGTTAGCAAAATTATAACGGCATTTGTCAATGTATATTAATGAGATGCCAGGAGCCAGATTAATTAAGAACTACAGAGTGGTAAAACTAGTGTTTTTGATCTGAACCTGGTGACAATATTTGATGTAGTAATTTTGCATCACAGTGACATTTTCTGATAATTACAAAGCACACCTTGGGACATCACAACAGCTCAGATAGAGTCACAGAGATGTACAGCACGGAAATAGACCCTTCGGTCCAACTCGTCCATGCTGACCAAGTATCCTCAATTAATCTAGTCCCATTTGTCAACATTTGGCCCTTTTCCCTCTAAACCCCTTCCTATTCATGTACCCATCCAGATAGGGGAGGCGATATATAGGCGATGGCCTAGAGGTTTTATCACTGGACTATTAATCCAGAGACCCAGAATAATGTTCTGGGGACTTGAGTTCAAATCCCGCCATACCAGATAGTGGAATTTGAATGCAAGTTTTAAAAAATTGGGAATTAAGACTCAATTGATGACCACAAAACCATTGTCAATTGTCGGAAAAGCCCATCTGGTTCACTAATGTCCTTCAGGGAAGGAAACCGGCCATCCTTACCTGCTCTGACCTACATGCAACTCCAGGCCCACAGCAACGTGGTGGACTCTCAACTGCCCTCTGAAATGGCAGAGCAAGCCACTCAGTTGTATCAATCGCTAGAAAGTCACAAAGAAATGAAACCGGACGGGCCACTCGGCATCGACCTTGGAACCAGAAAAGACAACGGTAAAAACAGAAACAGGAGTTGCCCTGGGAGTCCTTGACATCGACTCCAGACCCCATGAAGTCTCATGGCTTCATGTTAAAACTCAGGCAAGGAAACCTCTTATTAGTTACCATGTACCGTCCTCCTTCAGCTGATGAGTCCGTGCTCCTCCATGTTGAACAACACTTGGAGGAAGCATCGAGGGTGGCAAGGCCACAAAATGTACTCTGGGAGGGGGACTGCAACGTCCACTACCAAAAGTGGCTCGACAGCAGCATTACTGATCGAGCTGGTTGGGTCCTAAAGGACATAACTGCTAGACTGGGACTGCAGCAGGTGGTGAAAGAACCAAGAGGATAAGACATACTTGACCTCATCCTTACCAATCTGCCAGCTGTAGAAGCATCTGTCCATGACATTATAGGTAAAATTGACCACTGCAGTGTCCTTGTGGAGAGGTCGTCCCGCCTTCATGTTGAGAATAACCTCCATCATGTTGTGTGGCACTACCACTATGCTAAATGGGACAGACTTCAAACCGATCTAGCAGCTCAAGACTGGGCATCCATGAGATAATGTGGGCCATCAACAGCAGAACTGTACTCCAACACAACCTGCAACCTCATGGCATGGCATATCCCCTGACTCAACCATTACCATCAAGCCAGGGGATCAACCCTGGTTCGATGGAGTATGTGGAACGGCATGCCAGGAGCAGGATCAGGTGTACCTGAAGATGAGGTGTCAACCTGGTGAATCTACCAAACAGGACTATTTGCCAAACACCATAAGTAGCAAGTGATAGACAGAGCTAAGCAATCCCTCAACCAATGGGTCAAATCTAAGCTCCACATCCAGTTGTGAATGGTGGTGGACAATTAAACAACTCACCGGAGGAGGAGGCTCCACAACTATCTCCATCCTCAATGATGGAGGAGCCCAGCACATCAGTGCAAAAGATAAGGCTGATGCATTCGCATCAATTTTCAGTCAGAAGTGCCAAGTGGATGATCTATCTCAGGTTCCTCCAGTGGTCCCCAGCATCACAGATTATCAGTCTTCAGCCAATTCAATTCACTCCACGAGATATCAAGAAATGGCTGGAGGCACCAGATACTGCAAACTCAATGGGCCCTGATAACATTCCAGCAATAGTACTGAAAACATGCTCCAGAACTTGCCACTCCCCTAGACAAGCTCTTCCAGTGTAGTTACAACACGTGGAAAATTGCCCAGGTGTGTCCTGTACACAGAAAGCAGAACAAATCAAACCTGGCCAATTACCACCCAGCCTACTCTCCATCATCAGTAAAGTGATGGAAGGTGTCATCAACAGTGCTATCAAGCAGCACCTGCTCAGCAACAACCTGCTCAGTGACGCCCTGTTTGGGTTTTGCCAGGATCACTCAGCTCCTGACCTCATTACAGTCTTGGTCCAAACATGAACAAAAGAACTTCATTCCAGAAATGAGGTGAGTGTGACAGCCCTTGACACCAAGGCCACACTTGACCAAATATGGCATCAAGGAACCTTGGCAAAACTAGAACCAATGGGTGTCAGGGGGCAAACACACCACTGGTTAGAGTCATACCTGACACAAAGCAAGATGGCTGTGGTGGATTGAATGATCCCTCAGATCAGAGGATGGGAGTTTATTGGTGAGGAACTCACCTCCTGCCTCCCCAAAGCCTGTCCACCATTTACAAGGCATAAGTCAGGAGTGTGATGGAATACTCCCCACTTGCCTGGATGGGGGGCAGCTCCAACAACACTCAAGAGTATTGACACCATCCAGGACAAAGCAGCCCGCTTGATTGGCACTATATCCACAAACACCCACTCCCTCCACCACCGTTGCTCAGTAGCAGCAGTGTGTACCATCTACAAGATGCAACTGCAGAAATTCACCAAAGATCCTCAGGCAGCATCTTTCAAACTCATGACCACTTCCATCCAGAAGGACAAGGGCAGCAGGTACATGGGAACACCACTCCCTGCAAGTTCCTCTCTGAGCCACTCATCATCCTGACTTGGAATTATATCCCTGTTCATTTACAGTCGTTGGGTCAAAATCCTGGAATTCTCTCCCTACCGGCATTGTGGGTCAACCCACAGTAAGTGGACTGCAGCAATTCAAAAAGGCAACTCACTCCTACCTTATTCCTAAATGATCTGGAAGAGGGCACTGTTGGTATGATCAGCACATTTGCAGATGACACAAAGATTGGTGGAGTGGCAGAACGCATAGGGGACTGTGAAAGAATGCAGGAGGATATAGATAGACTGGAGAGTTGGGCAGAGAAGTGGCAGATGGAGTTCAATCCAGGCAAATGTGAGGTGATGCATTTTGGGAAGTCTAATTCCAGAGCGAACTATACTGTATACGGAAGAGCCTTGGGAAAAGTTGATGGGCAGAGAGATCTGGAAGTGCAGGTCCATTGTACCCTGAAGGTGGCTACACAGGTGGATAGAGTGGTCAAGAAGGCATATGGTATGCTTGCCTTTATCGGACAGGGTATTGAGTATAAGAGCTGGCAGGTCATGTTAATATTGTACAGGACATTGGTTTGGTCGCATTTCAAATACTGTATACAGTTGTGGTCACCACATTACCAATAGGATGTAGGCATTTTGGAGAGGGTGCAGAGAAGGTTTACGAGGATGTTCATCTTTCAAACTCATGACCACTTCCATCCAGAAGGACAAGGGCAGCAGGTACATGGGAACACCACTCCCTGCAAGTTCCTCTCTGAGCCACTCACCATCCTGACTTGGAATTATATCCCTGTTCATTTACAGTCGTTGGGTCAAAATCCTGGAATTCCCTCCCTACCGGCATTGTGGGTCAACCCACAGCAAGTGGACTTCAGCAATTCAAAAAGGCAACTCACTCCTACCTTATTCCTAAATGATCTGGAAGAGGGCACTGTTGGTATGATCAGCATGTTTGCAGATGACACAAAGATTGGTGGAGTGGCAGAACGCATAGGGGACTGTGAAAGAATTCAGGAGGATATAGATAGACTGCAGAGTTGGGCAGAGAAGCGGCAGATGGAGTTCAATCCAGGCAAATGTGAGGTGATGCATTTTGGGAAGTCTAATTCCAGAGCGAACTATACTGTATACGGAAGAGCTTTGGGAAAAGTTGATGAGCAGAGAGATCTGGGAGTGCAGGTCCATTGTACCCTGAAGGTGGCTGCACAGGTGGATAGAGTGGTCAAGAAGGCATATGGTATGCTTGCCTTTATCGGACGGGGTATTGAGTATAAGAGCTGGCAGGTCATGTTAATATTGTACAGGACATTGGTTTGGTCGCATTTCAAATACTATATACAGTTGTGGTCACCACATTACTAATAGGATGTCGGCATTTTGGAGAGGGTGCAGAGAAGGTTTAGGAAGATGTTGTCTGGTATGGAAGGTGCTAGCGATGAAGAGAGGTTGAGTAGGTTAGGATTATTTTCATTAGAAAAAGAAGATTGAGGGGCACCTGATTGAAGTTTACAAAATCATGAAGGTTAGACAGGGTGGATAGAGACAGGGTGGATAGAGACAAGCTTTTTCCCAGGGCGAAGGATTCAATAATGAGAGGTCACTCTTTCAAGGTGAGAGGTGGAAAGTTTAAGGGAGATACACACGGCAAGTACTTCACACAGAGGGTGGTGGGCGTCTGGAACACGTTGCCAGCAGAGGTGGTAGAGGCAGGCATGGTAGATTCATTTAAGATGTGTCTGGACAGATGCATGGAGTAGGTGGGGAGCAGAGGGATACAGATGCTTAGGAATTGACCGACAGATTTAGACAGTGGATTCGAATTGGCTCAGGCTAGGAGGGCCGAAGGGCCTGTTCCTGTAAATTTTGTTTGTTCTTTGTTCTTTCACAAGGGCAAATATGGATCGGCTATCAATGCTGGCCAAGCAAAGACGCCCAAGTCCCATAAATGAATTTTTAAAAAATGCCTTTTAAATGCTGTAATTGTACCAGCCTCCACCACTTCCTCTGGTAGTTCATTCCATACACTCATCACTCTCTACATGAAATAGTTACCCCTTACCTTAAATCTATGCCCTCTAGTTTTAGACTTCCTTATCCTGGGAAAAATACTGTCTATTTACCCTGTCCATGCCCCTCATGATTTTATAAACCTCTATAAGGTCACTCCTCAGCCTGTGATCCTCCAGGGAAAGTAGCCCCAACCTCTCCCTATAGCTCAAACCCTCCAATCCCTGGCAACACCTTTGTAGATATTTTCTGAACTCTTTCAAGTTTCACAATGTAAAAGATGTGAAAAAAGTAAGGACCACATTTCACACACTTCATCTATGAAGCTAGAAAGTCCAAAAATCAGCATAAGCTATTAATTATTGTACATAGAGCCCACCTTACTCATAAATACATTACTTATTGTACGTAGAGCCCACCTTACTCATAAATACATTACTTATTGTACATAGAGCCCACCTTACTCATAAATACATTCTCTAAGATTCTCAGTAATAAGTTTCAGGAGCTTGCTTCAAAAGCATTTTTAAAGATGCATTTGTCCAATTAACCCAATGTTGTTAGGAAGTGGTGATTTTGAGCTCCTGAATTGCTAATGCAGACCTATGCTGCACAGCCGTACATTGACCAGCTGAGGCGGTTTTCCCTGGAGCATTGGGGGCTGAGGGGTGTCTTTAGAGAGGTTTATAAAATCATGAGGGGCATGGATAGGGTAAATAGGCAAACCTCGGGTCAGAGGGGAAAGATATAAAAGGGATGTAAGAGGCAACTTTTTCACGCAGAGGGTAGTGCGAGTGTGGAATGAGCTACCAGAGGAAGTGGTGGAGGCTGGTACAATTACAGCATTTAAAAGGCATTTTTTAAAAATTCATTTATGGGACTTGGGCGTCTTTGCTTGGCCAGCATTGATAGCCGATCCATATTTGCCCTTGTGAAAGAACAAAGAACAAACAAAATTTACAGGAACAGGCCCTTCGGCCCTCCTAGCCTGAGCCAATTCGAATCCACTGTCTAAACCTGTCAGTCAATTCCTAAGCATCTGTATCCCTCTGCTCCCCACCTACTCATGCATCTGTCCAGACGCATCTTAAGTGAATCTACCATGCCTGCCTCTACCACCTCTGCTGGCAACGCGTTCCAGATGCCCACTACCCTCTGTGTGAAGTACTTGCCGTGTGTATCCCCCTTAAACTTTCCACCTCTCACCTTGAAAGAGTGACCTCTTGTTATTGAATCCTTCGCCCTGGGAAAAAGCTTGTCTCTATCCACCCTGTCTATACCCTTCATGATTTTGTAAACTTCAATCAGGTGCCCCTACATTCTTCTTTTTTCTAATGAAAATAATCCTAATCTACTCAACCTCTCTTCATCACTAGCACCTTCCATACCAGGCAACATCCTCGTAAACCTTCTCTGCACCCTCTCCAAAATGCCTACATCCTATTGGTAATGTGGTGACCACAACTGTATACAGTATTTGAAATGCGACCAAACCAATGTCCTGTACAATATTAACATGACCTGCCAGCTCTTATACTCAATACCCTGTCCGATAAAGGCAAGCATACCATATGCCTGCTGCCTCACAGCACCAGGGTCCCAGGTTCGATTCCAGCTTCAGGCGACTGTCTGTGTGGAGTTTGCACATTCTCCCCATGTCTGTGCGGGTTCCCTCCAGGTGCTCCGGTTTCCTCCCACAGTCCAAAAATGTGCAGGTTAGGTGAATTGGCCATGCTAAATTGCCCACAGTATTAGGTGCATTGGTCAGAGGGAAATGGGTTCGGTTGGGTTACTCTTCGGAGGAGAAAGTGAGGACTGCAGATGCTGGAGATCAGAGCTAAAAATGTGTTGCTGGAAAAGCGCAGCAGGTCAGGCAGCATCCAGGGAACAGGAGAATCAACGTTTCGGGCATAAGCCCTTCTTCAGGAAAGGGTTGGTGTGGACTGGTTGGGCCGAAGGGCCTGTTTTCACGCTGTAGGGAATCTAATCTCTAATCTAAATAGTGTGAGAGGAATGGCAACTGGCCACTCAGGTGTCTGCAAGTGATCAAGCGTGTCAAGTTAAGTGTCAGCAGTTTAATAATAAGTTAGGGGATGACCTATGAACCAATTATTTAAGGCAGAGATATAATTAATAATGATCAAAAATCAGATGGTGTTGGAGACAAACCAAATGGCAGGAACATGATAGATATAAGAGTCACATGCTGAGGGTCTGGCCAAAGTAACAAGTAATCCAAAACTGTACAAATTAACTAAGGTAGAGAGATAATCACAATCTACAACTCATTGGAGCTTTATCACATGGGCAACTTTTAAGATAAAAAAGCAAAAGGAATCCAAGATTTAAACCTCAAATCAGAAATCTAATGGTTGGGGGTGGGGGTGGGGGGTGGGAAAGGGGTGGAAGAGACTGGTTACCCTGATAACACAAGGCAGATTAACATCTCAAAATGATAATACTCACCAATATCATCTGGTAAATGCTGGCAAATATTCCGAATGAGGTTATCAAACTGAATGCTTTGTAACAACAATGACTTATAACTATATAGTATGTATAACATGATCAATCATCCCAACACATGCACAGTAAACGTTGCTTTATGAAGTAAACTTTATGAACCTGCACAGTCAATAAACTGGCAAAAATGATATACCTGTAATTTACTGTATGTTACTGATGTCCAGTTATTACAGTTTTTTAAAAAGTATTTACCTCGGCGTAAATATATCTGTTGTTTAATCGAATGGACACATGAAATACCAACAGTTGATTTAATGTCTCCTCGTATATCTCTGCAGCCTCCGTGATGTCAGAGGCGTTAACTGAAGTGGGAGGCTCTCTGCTGGGAAATTTTATTTAAGGCAAAGTTGCATTATTTTTAAGTGACTTATTCTCTAAATAAAGTCTAACAATGATGGTTTCACCCCATACGTTACATTTCTATTATTTAGTGTGAGTTTGTACATTGATTATGTTGACCTTTTGATTATCCAGAATATTAGATCAGAAGTCACATTCCTGGTTGCATAAGTGCCAGATAATAAAAACATTTAAGAGCATTATAAAGTAGAATATGGCATTAAGGTGGAGAGGGTGAAAGAGGGGTAATCTCAATGGTCTAATAATCCAGAGGACAAGGGGCTGGTGTTCTAGAGACACAGGTTCAAATCCCACCATGGCAGCTGGTGGAATTCAGATTGACTTCATTAAAAATAAAGGTTAAATTGAAAGCTAGTCTCAATTATGGTCATCATAGATTGTCATCTAAATACCTTAACAGAAGGAAATCTGCCATCATGACCTGATATACATGTGATTCCAGACCCACAGCAAGGTGTATAGCTCTCAGTTAACCAAAAAACAAAAGCCACAGTATCATCACAACAGATACAGTGAGATTATTTTTATATGGCTGATTAAACTAATGAATTATTATAAATTAACTAACATGTGGGCAAAGTTTAAATAGGCGCTGTATTGCAGCTGCAGGGTGTGGTAACCACTGGACCCAAAAGTTATCCCGGGAAACCACTTTTGCAGCAAATATCTAAAAGTAGAGAAAATCCAAGTGAGAGTAACCGGTTTGGAGGCTGTGTTGGAGAAATTAAAATGCATCAGGAAGAGGAAGAGATGCTTGGACAATTTCTTGTGAAAAGTTCAATGGAGTTAAGGTTAGGGTCACAGCTTTAGGATAGGACAGTCCAATTCTATCTCACGTAAAGGACGGGGGGGGGGGGTGGTGTGTGGTATGTAAGGGGTAAAATTAGAGTTAAAAGGTTGGAGAATACTCATGTACAGGAGTCTCAGCCCCATAACTCTTTAGGAAATACAAAGCACTCACCTGAGTGAGAGAGGGTAAGGTCTGTATGAAGGTGAAGTCGAGAGAACAAAATACTTCAGTTCAGGACACCTTTCAATCAGGGACAGGAAGAAAAGGAGCACAATGGTATTGGGAGAGAGCACATTGAGGAGCAGAACCAGAAAGACAATAATCTTTGGATTATTACCTGAACCATGCAGCCATTTGCTGTACAGTACGTATGATTAGAAACATAGGAAATAGAAGGAGGAGTAGGCCATTCAGCCCTTCAAGCCTGCAATGTTCAATGTGATCATGGCTGATCATCCAACTCAGACCCTATTCCTGCTTTCTCTCCCATATCCTTCGATCCCTTTAGCCCTAAGCACTATACCTAACTCCTTGAAAACATTCAATGTTTTGGCCTCAACTGCTTTCAGTAGCAGAGAATCCCACAGGCTCCCTCATTCTCTGGGTGAAGACATTTCTCTTCATCTCAGCCCAAAGTGGCCCACCCCGTATCCTTAGACTGTGACCACCTGGGTCTGGACTTCACCACCATCAGGAACACCCTTCCCATGCAGTCCTGTTTGAAGTCTATAGATTTCTGAGATCTGTCCTCAAAATCCTCTTCTGGAACAGAATTGTGGGTTCAAAAAGGCCACTCACCATCTCATTCTGCTAAACAGTGGTGAATATAGTCACCAATCTCTCTTCATTCATCAGTCCTGCCATCCCAGGAATCAGCTAAACCTTCCTTGATCTCCCTCCATGACCAGAACATCATTTCTCAGAGAAGGAGATAAGAACTGCACTCAATATTATAGGTGTGGTCTCATCAAGACCCTGTATAATTGCAGCAAGATATCCCTGCTCCTGTACCACCTGCCTTTGGAGTGCATGAGGCAGGTACATATTGGTTGCCAATGCCTGTGAATATGGTGGTGTTTGGGCTGTGCCCTTGGAGCTTTGCCTGAAATGTTGGTGTCTGGTGTCCATCGTAAAGATCATTCAGAGAAAGTAACATTCACACTGACAAGTGCCAAGTAATGACCTTCTCCAACAAGAACTTTTAACCTTTGCTCCTTGACACTCAATGATATTGCCGTCCCTAAATTCCCCACCATCAACGTCCTCAAGGTAACCTCTTAATATTCTGGAGACCCAGGTTCAAACCCTCCAATGGCAGATGGTGGAATTTGAATTTAATAAATATATGGAATTAGATGACCATGATTGTCAGAAAACAAAACCCATCTGGTTCACTAATGTCCTTTAGGGAAAGAAACTGCCATCCTTACCTGGTCTGGCCTACATATGACTCCAGACTCAAAGTAAAGTGGTTGACTCTTAATGCAATTAGAGATGCGTAATAAATGCTGGCCTGGCCAAAGACGTCCTCATCCCATGAATAAATTAAGGAAAAAAACTATTGACCAGAAATGGAACGGGACTTGCCATACTAATACTGGGGCTGCAAGAGCAGGTCAGAGACATCTCACCTCCTAACTCCCCAGAGCCTGTCCAGCATCTGCAAAGCGCCAGTCAGGAGTGTGATGGAATACTCCCCATCTGCCTGGATGGGGGCAGCTCCAATAACACTCAAGAAGCTTGACATCATCTTTGATTGGCACCATATCCACAAACATCGACTCCCTCATCCATTGGCGCTCAGTAGCAGCAGTGTGTCCCATCTACAAGACACGTTGCAGAAATTCACCAAAGGTCCTCAGACAGCAGGACAAGGGCAACAGATACATGGGAACACCACCCCCTGCAAGTTCCCCTCCAAGCCCCTCACCATCCTGACTTGGAAATATATCACCATTCCTTCACTGTCACTGGGTCAGAATCCTGGAATTCCTTCCCTAAGGGCATTGTGGGTCTACCTACAGCACATGGACTGCAGCGGTTCAAGAAGGCAGCTCACCCCCACCTTCTCAAGGGGCAACTAGGAACGGGCAACTGAAGTAATGTGAAGCCCACATCCTGTGAACTATTTTAATTTTCGAAAATTGTCACTTCTGATTTCCTTAAAATATTGAGAATCGGAGCATATCCCACAAACTCAGTGCAATCCAAGAATAGGTGAGCAATGTACATCTGAGATTTAGGAATCGTAAACTGTTTAGTGTGTAGATAATCAGCACGGCTCCCTCAAAAGGCTTACATTAAAACCAGAGATAGAGTCAGAAAATCTTTTATCTTTTCACCTTCTACGTGAAAGCAAAGCCAGCTGTCAACTGTTTGATAAGCAGCTCATCGGCTGAACTAATCAATTACAGAATGTGAAAGCAAAATACTGTCGATGCTGGAAATCTGAAATCAAAGTGAACAGAGAAAGATGGAAATGTTCAGCAAGTCTGAGGTGAACCTAAACCTCCTTCCGGCCTAAACAAATCAAACCAATTTACCTCGGGGGGGGGGTTATACACACACTCGGAGGATCGTGCCAAAAGTCCCCCTATTCTAAAAGGAATATGCACCTAATGGAAAAGATGCAAAAAATTTCCACAATTTTATAGCTATCAGGAACCCAGAGAAAGGGAGAACTACAGAGAGAGGCTGAATAGACTGGGGCTGTTTTCCCTGGAGCATTAGAGGCTGAGGGGTGACCGTACAGAGATTTATAACATCATGAGGGACATGGATAACATAAGTAGACAATGCCTTTTCCCTGGGGTGGGAGGAGTCTAAAACTAGAGGGCATAGGTTTAGGGTGAGAGGGGAAAGATATAAAAGAGACCTAAGGGGCAAGTTTTTCACACAGAGGGTGGTGCGTGTATGGAATGAGCTGCCAGGGGAAGTGGTGGAGGCTGATACAATTACAGCATTTAAAAGGTATCTGGATGGGTATATGAATAGGAAGGGATTGGAGGGAAATGGGCCGGGTGCTGGCAGGTGGGACTAGATTAGTTTAGGATATTTAGTTGGCATGGATGAGTTGGACCAAAGGGACTGTTTCCGTGCTGTACAGCTCTCTGACTGGATGGTTCTTTCCTTTAGAACAAAGGATGATAAGGTACAAAAGGTAATTGGGTGCAGGTGTTAGAGGATGTTATAGAATTAAGAAGGGGTATTGGTACTGGGGGAAGTTACAGAGTTCAGGAGGGGTTTAGGAGCTGGAGGAGGTTTTCAGAGATAGGGAGGTGTGTAGGGGCTGGAAGAGGTTACAGGGATAGGAAGGGGGTGTAGGGGCTG
>NC_057713.1:5874587-5881320 GCF_004010195.1 Chiloscyllium plagiosum
TGGAGGAGGTTACGGAGATAGTGAGGGGTGTAGGGGCTGGAGAAGGTGATAGAGTTAAGGAGGGGTGTGGAGTGGGACAAGGTTATACAGGTTGTCAGTGGGTGACAGTAAGGTCTGGAATGGGTTACAGAAATGTGAGCGATGTATTGGGATTGCTTGTGACTTCAGAAACAGCTAGTGAGTTTTGAGATAAGGCATACCAAGCTGCCAGTCAGCGTAGGTCAGTGAACTCCAGGGCGATGGGTGACCTATGTATGATGGGAAATTAATATGTCAAAGATAATGTTGCTGCTGCTGCATGCACAGTCACATCGAATCAAAACTCAAAACAAGAAGAATGCAGTCACTATAATCACAAGATCATTTATACCATAACGTAATTGAGTATTCAGTGTTTTCCTAGATGTAGGAAGTGTTGCAGTTAGATAGGTCTAGATAGAGGGGTCACAGTCTAAGGATAAAGGGTGGGCCATTTTGGAGTGAGATGAGGAGAAATGTCTTCACCCAGAGAGTGGGGAGCCTGTGGGATTCTCTGACACAGCAAGTTGTTACGACACAGGGTAAACCCCTCGGCTAATTTAAACCTGACACACCGAGGCTCACCTCACTCAAAGAACTATCCCAGAGGTCACTACTTAAAGTAAAAATTAACAACTTTATTCTTTAAGTCCAACAGAGAATATTAAAACCAACAACTATTTACAGCTCCTTTCTGTTAAACCTATCTTTTACCAACCACTCTACAATACTAGTCCGATAAAAATCCCAATTAAGATTTACAAAATAAAAATCATGTTTCAAAGCCCAATCAGTTTTGTCGATTCTCTTTTGTAGATATTTCTCTGTAAATTTTCTCTGGGTCGGTTTCAATGTTCTGCCGTGCAAACTTCTTATGGACAGGTACCTTTCAGAGAGCTCTTCAGCTAGCAGGCTAATTGTTGGTCTTTCTGGCAGTTCTCCCTCTAATTGTTCAAAAAAGCTGGTGTTTTACTCCAAAACATTGAATCATTTCATTGGTTTTAATATAAAATGCTAAATTCAAATTTGATTGGATTTTGTTATCTTGGGTAAACTGATTGGTGGAATTTAAATTTGATTTTGTTTCATGGCAACCCATCTGCTACTATTTGTTTTGACCAAGTGTTACATTGTTGACTTATTCAGGACTCTCTGGGCTTTGTCAGTCCTTGTTAGCCTTTCAACTCTCTTAAAGGTACAATACACCTCTACACCTTCATAACAAAGTGATTGAGACCAAAGCATTTAACTTTTCCAAGAAGGAGTTAGATATAGTTCTTGGGGCTAAGGGGATCAAAAGGTATAGGGAGAAAGTGGGAACAGGGAACTGAGTTGGATGATCAGCTATGACCATATTGAATGGGACAGCAGGTTTAAAGGGCCGAATAGTTGACTCCTATTCATGTTGTTCATGTTTCTAACAAGATTGCTGTTCAAATCAACTAGTGCAGACTGAATGTTGCTGCTGCTGCATGCACAGTCACATCGAATCAAAACTCAAAAACAAGAAGAATGCAGTCACTATAATCGCAAGCTGTCATCAAGATCATTTCTACCATAATGTAATTGAGTATTCACAGTGTTTTCCTAGAATGGGCTGAATGGCCTGCTCCTATACGGCACCATTATGTGATTTGTTGATCCCATCCAGAAAAACATGGTTCTGTGGTTGTTCTTTTCACAGATACTGATTGGCTCACTTGCAGAATAGAACATAGAGCACAGAACAGTACAGCACAGTAATGGACCCTTTGGCTCATAATGTTATGATGAACATGATGGCAAATTAAAACATTCCCTTCTGCCTGCCCTTAGTCCATATCCCTCCATTCCTTGCTTACGCATGTGCTTGTCTAAAAGCCTCTAAAATGCCTCTATCATATCTGCCTTCACAACCACTTCTGGCAGCATATTCCAGACTCTTACAACTCTCTGTGTAAGTACCTTGCCCCTCACATCTCCTTTAAACTGTTCCCCTCTCACCTTAAATACATCCCCCCCCCCTTGTATTAGACATTTCAAAGGGAATTGTTTTAGCTCAGTTGGCTGGATTGTTGGTTTTCAGAGCAGTGGGATGCCAACAGGGTTTGAGGTTACCTATCATGGGTTTGAGGTTACCATGAAGGACTCTCCTTCTCAAGTTTTCCCTTGCCTGAAGTCTGATGGTCCTCAGGTTAAATCACCACCAGTCCCTTTTCTCTAATCAGAGAGCAGCCCCTGTGGTCTGGTAAGACTATGGCGACACAACAAGAGACATTTAAAACCTGGAAAAAGATTCTGACTGTCAACCGATCTCATGATTTTATAGATTTCTATCAAGTCTCCCCTCAGCCTCCGCTGCTCCAGAGACAACAATCCAAGTTTTTCTAGCCTCTCCATATAGCGGCATCCAGGCGGCATCCTGGTAAACCTGTTCTACATTTCCTCAAACCCTCCTCATCCTTCCTGTAATGTGGCGACCAGAATTGAATGCAATATTCTAAGTGTGGCCAAACCAAACTTTTATGAAGCTGCAATGTGACATCCTGACTCTTGTATTCAATTACCCGACCAATAAAGGCAAGCACACCACGTGCCTTCTTCACCACCTTAAATTCTGTTCCTGTGCATGGGCGCTTTCGGGGAGCTATGGACCTGAACCCCAAGATCCCTCTGTTTATCAGTGCTGTTCAGGGTTCTGCCATTAACTGGGTATTTTTCCTTAACACTTGTGCAGCAACTCACACTCACCCAGATTAAACTCCATTTCTCTGCCCATATTTGCAACTGTTCTATATCCTGCTGTATCCTTTGACAACCGTCAACACTGTCCACAACTCCATCGACCTTTGTATCATCTAAGCCACATTTTCATCCAAGTCATTTATATATATAACAAATAGCAGAGATCCTAGTACGGATCCTTGTGGAACACTACTAGGCACTGACCTCCAGCCAGAAAAACCCCCTTCCACCACTACCCCCCACCTTTTATAGACAAGCCCATTCTGAATCCACATGGCCACATCACCATGGATCCCATACATCTCGATCTTCTGGATGAGCCTAACATGAGGCACCTTGTCAAAAGCCTTACTGAAATCCGTGTAGACAACATCTACTGCTCTACCCTCATCAATCACCTTTGTAACCGCCTTGAAAAAGTGAATCAAGTTAGTCAGACATAACTTGCCTTTCCCAAAGCCATACTACAGTTAGGATATGCTTTTCCAAATGTGCATAGACACCACTTCCTTCTTGATCCCAAAATACTGAAGCATATTGGCATGTTCCACACAATTCTCATTATCCTCCATATCCTTTTCCTGGATAAAAACCAACACAAAGTACTCATTTAGGATCTCTCTCACATCCTCTACCATCAAGTTCAAATTCCCACCTTTATCCTTGAGCAGTCCCACCTTCTCCCTCACCATCCTCTTGTTTTTCCAGCATTTCCCATTAGAATAATCATCCTCCTGCCCTGAATGGACCTGCCTTTATGGGCTTGCTCTGTGTGGATTGAAGTCTTCATTTTTGACTTGGCACTGCCCCATTTCATTCGCTGGGTAAGTGCCCAAGTTAAAACTTCACAGAGCAAAGTATATCCACAAATTCTACTTATTTCCAAACTCCTTTTTAATTGAGTGGCCTTATCGGATTGAAAAATGCAACTTGCCACTCCTTCAGTGAGTCTAATGAAACACGTTACATTGGGATGAAGCATCGTTTCTACTCGGTCTCTTTCCACAGATGCTGCCCGACCTGTTGAGTTTTTCCAGGTTTTTTTCTTTAATTCCAGACTTCCAGCATCCTCGGTAATTTACTTTTGCTTTACTATTCACAACGCACGAAAAAAAAGAGACAGTGCATACCAGAGCCAGAGACATACTGTCATAAAGATCCCTTTAAACATTGATTCATATATTCCAGGCAGATATGGCTTTCAACCTAGCAGTTGTCATATCCTTTTCTACAAGTTCCTGCACTGAACAGTAGTGAGAGACATTGACAGTCATCACTGTAACAGCAATACAGCAACAGACTTAAGTTCAGTGTATTCATTGTTGCTTCAAACTTATACCTCATTTGGGATATGTCACCATATGGATAGGTGTCAGCTTCTTTTATTTAAATCCCCAGCGACTGCTAAAAGTCACATTTAATCTCCTGCATTCTGTGTCTTAGCTCGGGTGTGAATGCAAATTAATTGCTTGACCTTTCCAGAATGCGATGTTTTTGAAGTATAAATGACCTTTCTTGGAATATTATTGCAGAACCTTATGCACGTTACTGCTCACAAATTGGAAATGGTACTGTGGAACAGCAAAAACACACACACAGACGCACACACAAACACACACACAAACGCACACACATACACAGACGCACACACAAACATACACACACAAACACAGACACACACACAAACACACACATATGCACACAAACACACACAGACATACAGACACACACACAGACACTGACACACATACGGACACACACATACTCACACACACAATCACACACAGACACACACACACATACTGACACACATACACACACACACACCATCA
This sequence comes from Chiloscyllium plagiosum, assembly GCF_004010195.1. Taxonomy (NCBI): domain Eukaryota; kingdom Metazoa; phylum Chordata; class Chondrichthyes; order Orectolobiformes; family Hemiscylliidae; genus Chiloscyllium; species Chiloscyllium plagiosum. The sequence continues at coordinate 5,879,162 of NC_057713.1, forward strand.
CACACAGACACAGACATACACACACACATACTGATACACACATACTTACATACACACACACGCACAAACATAGTGAGTTCTGCTGAATAAGCCATATTTATTGCTTGTGTTCGTAGCTGTGCAATTTTTATTAAATCATCTTAAGCTAAAATAAACACATTCTAACAATAGACAACTGTTTAGATGTTTTAATTTTGAAGAAGCCAGCTTCTGTCATTTTGTTCGTCATAGAGATGTCATGTTTTGGTCAGTATAACATTTTAGCTGCTAGATTATCAGATTCTTGGAGCAGGACCATTTTCTTTATGCTGCCATGATAAAGTAGGCAGGATTTTGAATGATCAAAAAGTATGGCACTGGGAAAGCACAGCAGGCCAGGCAGCATCTGAGGAGCAGGAGAATCAACGTTTCTCGCATAAGTCCCGCATCATGGTTTCTGCCCGAACTGTAGACTCTCCGGCTCCTCGGACGCTACCTGACCTGCTGTGCTTTTCTAGCAACACACTTTTCAACTCTGATATCCAGCATCTGCAGTCCTCACTTTGTCCTGGGACTTCTGCAGTGGTAATGCCAACAACCCTTTCAGAGAATTTCTGCTCTGAAGTTAACAGCAACCCCCAGAGTGTGCACTTGCACAGTTGATATGAAATTTTCAAAGTTGTTGTCTGTGATTCCATGTTTCTCCAGAGGACGGACTGGCGAGGAACCCCAGACAGCAGTCAACTATAAATTGTTGATCTGACAAAATTATTGCCATGATTTAATATTAATCTCAGGGGAAAAAACCTTTGAAAATGTTACAACTTGTTGAATCACTGTGTCTGAATTTTTAAAGATATCGTAACTACCTCTGAGCAACCTCACTGCTCCTGAAACTAGTTTTACTTTAAAGGGGTATCAACCTTATCTATGTTCCAATCATTTATTATGCTTTCTGTGAAAGTTTCATTAATAATGGATAAAATCGGTATATTTAACTTTCTGACTTGCTTTCTGTGAAAATACATCAACGTGATTGGATGTTTGCCCTTGCAGGATCCTTGGCTACCTCACTGACTCGTCCATGTTGTAGAGATCTAGATTTTAGTTGAAATGTTTATTCAAGAGCAAATATCCAGTCTGACCTACTTGTGATTCACAGCAGTGTGGCTGATTCTTAAATGCCATCTGAAATGGTACCAGCAATCTCCAACAAGTTTAAAGAAAGGGACAAACTGGTGAATAGACAATCAATCTGGCAGATGGAATTACAAATTAATCTGGAATTTTCGCAATTTACCAGTAACCCACTTCACAAAAAGGAGTGCATTCGTAGAATGCCTACAATGTGGAAGAAGGCCATTTGGCCCATCGACTCCACACCAACCCCCACATAGAGCAGCCCACCCAGACCCAGCCTCCTACCCTGAATCCTGCATTTCCCAAGGCCAAACCACCAAGCCTGCACATCGCTGGTCACTGTGGGTAATTTAGCATGGCCAAACCACCAAGCCTGCACATCGCTGGTCACTGTGGGTAATTTAGCATGGCCAATTTAAAAAGGAGGTCCTCGAGAGTGGTAATATTTGGCTTATTCCTGGTGCTACTAGCTAGTGAGGGCAGGAATAGGAGGATAGAGCAGATGAAGGCATGGCTGAGGAGCTGGTGTATGGGAGAAGGATTCAAATATTTGGCTGATTCACTTGTGGATGTACCTACTAGAAAAGGTGCAAAAGTTGACCTACTCTTTGGAAATAAGGCAGGACAGGTGACTGAGGTGTCAATGGGGGAGCACTTTGGGGCCAGCGACCATAATTCTATTAGATTTAAATAGTGAATGGAAAAGGATAGACCAGATCTAAAAGTTGAAGTTCTAATTTGGAGAAAAGCCAATTTTGACAGTATTAGGCAAGAACTTTCAAATGCTGATTGGGGGCAGATGTTTGCAGGTAAAGGGACGGCTGGAAAATGGGAAGCCTTCAGAAATGAGATGAGAATCCAGAGAAAGTATATTCCTGTTAAGGTGAAAGGAAAGGCTGGTAGGTATAGGGAATGCTGGATGACTAAAGAAATTGAGGGTTTGGTTAAGAAAAAGAAGGAAGCATATGTCAGGTATAGACAGGATTGATCAAGCGAATCCTTAGAAGAGTATAAAGGAAGTAGGAGTATACTTAAGAGGG
>NC_057713.1:5882823-5901343 GCF_004010195.1 Chiloscyllium plagiosum
TTATTGATCAGAGTTTTGAGTACAGGAGTTGGGAGGTCATGTTGCAGCTGTACAGGACATTGGTTAGGCCACTGTTGGAATATTGCGTGCAATTCTGGTCTCCTTCCTATCGGAAAGATGTTGTGAAACTTGAAAGAGTTCAGAAAAGATTTACAAGGATGTTGCCAGGGTTGGGGGATTTGAGCTACAGGGAGAGGCTGAACAGGCTGGGGCTGTTTTCCCTGGAGCGTCGGAGGCTGAGGGGTGACCTTGTAGAGGTTTGCAAAACTATGAGGGGCATGGATAGGATAAATAGACAAAGTCTTTTCCCTGGTGTGTCCAGAACTAGAGGGCATAGGTTTAGGGTGAGAAGGGAAAGATATAAAAGGGTCCTAACGGGCAAATGTTTCACGCAGAGGGTGGTACGTGTATGGAATGAGCTGCCAGAGGTGGAGGCTGGTACAATTGCAACATTTAAGAGGCATTTGGTTGGGTATATGAATAGGAAGGTTTTGGAGGGATATGGGCCGGGTGCTGGCAGTGGGACTAGATTGGGTTGGGAATATCTGGTCAGCATGGACGGGTTGGACCGAAGGGTCTGTTTCCATGCTGTACATCTCTATGACTCTATAACCCACCTAGCCTGCACATCCCTAGACATAGTGGGTAATTTAGAATGGCCAATTAACCTAACCTGCACATTTTTGGACTTTGGGAGGAAACCAAAGCATCCAGAGGTAACCCACGCAGACACAGGGAGAATGCGCAGAGTCCCCACAGACAGTCGCCCGAGGATGAAATCAATCCTGGCTCCCTGGCACTGTAAGGCAGCAGTACAAACCACTGAGCCACCGTGCCACACCACAGACCGCTTGCTAAACCTTTTGGGTAGTTACATTCATTAATAGCTTCTTAACTGGTTAGATTGTTCTTCTGAATAGCTGGTTTGTAATACAGAGTGACATCAAAACATGGGTTCAAATCCTGCATTGGCTGAGGTTACCATAGAGAACGCTCCTTCTCAACAGCACTCCCTTCCTGGGGGAATGGTGACCCTCAGGTTAAACCCCCATCAGTCGTCTCTCTGTACTGAGAGTGTAGTCCTCTGGTCCAGGAGGACTGTGGGAACTTTATGCCTTTTTTGCTCTGTAGAAAAGGAAAATCACACAAGTTAACGTTGTCACAGACATTCAGCCATAAATAGATCTCTCAAGGTTACCAGTGCATGGCATACAAAAGTTGTAATTTTACATTTGCTTCCTCAAAATCAGGCCGCCCTGAAGTGTTTGTGTGACACTATCACCATCTCAATGGGATAGACTTCAAACTGATCTAGCAGCTCAAGTCTGAACATCCATGAGGCGCTGGGGGCCATCAACAGCAGCAGAACTGTACTCCAGCACAATCTGTAACCTCATGGCTTGGCATGTCCCCCACTCAACCATTACCATCAAGCCAGGGGATCAACCCTGGGTCAATGGAGAGTGCTGGAGCAGCACCTGGTATACCTAAAAATGAGGTGTCAACCTGGTGAAGCCACCAAACAGGACTACTTGTGTACAGAACAGCATAAGCAGAAAGTGATGGATAGAACTTAGTTATCCCACAACCAAGAGAGCTCCAGGGGCAGGGCTGAAGCATTGGCCACAATTTTCAGCCAAATCCATGTGGGCCTCCTCCAGTGATACCCAGCATCACAGATGCCAATCTTTAGTCAGTTCCCAATCTGATATCAAGAAACAACTAAAGTCACTGGATGCTGCAAAGGCTATGGGCCCTGACAACACTCAGGCAATAGTACCGAAGACTTGTGCTCCAGAACTTTTCACTCCCTTAGCCAAGCAGTTCTAGTGCACTTACAACCCGATAATGCGGAAAATTGACCAGAAATGTTTTTTGAAAAACAGAACAAACCCAACCCAGAGTCAAAACGATGTGGTGCTGGAAATGCACAGCTGGTCAGAGGAGCAAGCGAGTCAACGTTTTGGGCATAAGCCCTTCAACATTCCTGATGAAGGGTTTATGCTCAAAACGTTGACTCTCCTGCTCCTCAGATGCTGCCAGACCTGCTGTGCTTTTCCAGCACCACATCTTTTGACTCTGATCTGTAGCATCTGCAGTCCTCACTTTCTCCTACAAATCCAACTTGGCCAATTATCGTCCCATCAGTCTACTCTCCATCATCAGTAAAGTGATGGGAGGTGTCATCGACAGTGCTATCAAGCAGCACCTGCTCAGCAATAACCTGCTCAGTGACAGCCAGTTTGGGTTCCACCAGGGCCACTCAGCTCCTGACCTCATTACAGTCTTGGTTTGGCCAAGTGTGGCATTTATGATCCTTGGATTTAAAATCTTCCACCCGCAGGGGTCAATCTATTTCCATTTATTTGTATCACCTCCGTCCCTTCCCTTTGTCAATTCAAATACCACCAAAAGTCACCCATATTTTCCTCTGCTATAATGAAGAAAGCCCCAGTTTTTGACTTTTGTTTTGGAAGCTGGAACATTTAAACTGATGCCTGTTACCTGTGAAGATATTGCATACAAAATATACTCATAGAAAATGTGTCAGGGCCAGAGGATAAACTCTGACAAATCTTCCTGTTGATCCGACTCAGTTGACCCTAGGTATGGAGAGGAAGACGTTGAGTAGGTTGGGCCTGTACTCATTCGAGTTTAGAATATTAGGTGGTGACCTTATTGAAACATACAAGATTCTTAAGGTCTACCTTTGTGAGAGAGTCTAGGACCAGAGGGAATAATCTCAGAAGAACAACTTGAGACAGAGATGAGGAAGAATTTCCTCTCTCAGACGGGAGTGAATCTGTGGAATTCTTTACCACAAATGTTGGGTCATTCAGTGCATTAAAAGTTGAGTTGAAAACAAATATTTAATCAGGAAGGGAATCAAAGGTTACAGGGAAAAAGCAGGAAAGTGGTGTTGAGGATTATCAGATCAGTCATGATCTCATTGAATGGTGGAGCAGACTCGATGGGCTGAATGGGCGATTTCTGCTCCTCTACATTATCATCGTATTCCAATCCACTCAGCCTATGTTCTAACCTATTGTGCAGGCTTGAGGTTACAGCACAGAATCAGGCTATTTGGCCCATCATGCCTGTGTCAGCTCTTTAACACATTCTCAAGAGTATATCAGCTTCCCGGTGAGAGATGACCTTTCATCTACTTCCACATTCCACCTCATACTTGGCAATGCGTCAATGTCTTCTTCACTGGAGTCACTAGCTCTCAGCTTAGCCAAAGGTAGAAGAGGCCCTTTTTAGCTGAATAATGTGCCGTGGGGTGTTGTACATCATTAATAAGCTGAAGAAAGCTTTAGAAAGCAAAACATTGACTTTTTAATTGCCTTTTTATGAACATTCATTGATCGGGTTTTGGATGGAGTAGAAATCCTTAGGTCAATGCTAAGCCTGACTGAATAATAGATAAGCTTTCCTTCCCCCTCAGCATGGTGTTTATGATCATGCTCTATCCTTGATTGCTTTGTCATCATCAAGCGGCCTTTCAGCTTGAGCGTTTGAAATGTGTAAGGGACCATCTCTGGTCCCATCCTCCCCCTATGTTCAAACCCCTTTAATGTTAATACCTATCACTCTGTTTTTAGACAGAGTTAAACAGTAACTTTCACTCACTGGGATTTGCTTTCTAACTGAAATTGCAAACAGGTTGGTTCGGACAGAATGCAAGATTCTTTGATTTTCATTTTGTGTCTTTGAAAACTAAGGACCAAGAAAGAACTGCCTTTAAACAAAAAAGAAACGGGGATTTACCAGGATGGCTGCATAATTTCACAGCACGGAATACAATGTCTGTTGTGAAGCTTGTTTTCATGGCTATGGGTTCCTGCAGCCAATCAAGAGTCAGGAGTCAGCAAAAGTGAAGCTGATTGGTGTTAGCTAACCGAGCAGGTTGGAACTGGAAACACGTGATGGAGGCACAGAGAGAGAGAGAGAGAGAGACAGAGAGACAGAGATGTGTGCTAGTGTTTACAGCAGTGGCATCTCTGCAATAAAATAAAGACTCAACTTAAACTTGAAGGAAAGCAGTTACCTTTCCTGCAGCAGTTGTTGTGAGCTGTGACTTTTGAATTGTTAAATCAGAGATATTTCTCAGTGAGTCAGTTGCTCTGTACATCTTACAAGCCAGTGGAAGCATCCAGAGAATGACAACTGGACATCAATGTTAGCTGATTAAGGATCATCTTAACATTGGAATCAAGAAGTAAAGATCACTGAACTGACCTTCCTTCTGCTACCTCCACCGATAAACTATTGTCTGTGTGTGTGTATGTCTGTCTGTGTATGTGTGTGCGTGTATATGGAGATTTAATAAAGGAATTAGAGTTTTATTTAATACTATTATAAGCCAATGATTTATACCTGTAGTTATAGTCAAATTATTTATGATAAATAATAGCTCTTGGTCAGTACAGAAACCCAGCCTGCGCTTTCTATCAAACTTGACCTGAATGTCAGAGAACTTGGGGCACCATAAAGAAACACTTTAACATTTGGTATGATATCAGCAGGAGGTTATAACAATATTGAAGAGAGGATTGTTAATGATTGCAGGACAGATTATAGGGAAAACATTTTTATCCAGAGACCACTGCATTTAATTCTGGGCTCCCTGCCACAGGAAAGATGTTGTGAAACTTGAAAGGGTTCAGAAAAGATTTACAAGGATGTTGCCAGGGTTGGAGGATTTGAGCTACAGGGAGAGGCTGAATAGGCTGGGGCTGTTTTCCCTGGAGCGTCGGAGGCTGAGCGGTGACCTTATAGAGGTTTATAAAGTCATGAGGACCATAGTTAGGGTGAATAGACAAGGTCTTTTCCCCAGGATAAGGGAGTTCAAAACTAGACGGCATAGGTTTGAGGTGAGATAAGAAAGATTTAAAAGGCACTTAAGGGGCAACTTCTTCACACAGAGGGTGGTGCGTGTGTGGAATGAGCTGCCAGAGGAAGTGGTGGAGGCTGGTACAATTGCAACATTTAAAAGGTGTCTGGGTGGGTACATGAACAGGAAGGGTCTAGCGAGATATGGGGTATATGCTGGCAAATGGGACTAGTTTAATTTAGGATATCTGGTTGGCAAGTTGGACCAAAGGGTTTGTTTCCGTACTGTACATCCAAATGCTTCTATGACTGGTGGGAATGTGGTAATTGTTCCCACAATGAAATTTAGAGATGTTCAAGGGGAAGGTAGATAAATACTTGGGGAAGGGATCAAAGATCATTTGTGTCCACATATATATCATTGTGCAGATCATTATTTGATGGATGAATATTGAGCAGAACCACTCTCATTTTCTTCACAGTGTCCAGGAAATATTCATATCCATCTGAGGCCACGGGTAGGGCAATGGTTTTACATCCCATTCAAAAGATGGTACCTCTGACAGTGACAAATCCTCACAGTATTGACAGCCAATGTTTTGTGATCGAGAAAGAATAAAGAGACGTGCATTTATGTAGTACTTTTTCTGGCCACCATGTAAGTCTCAACGGTTGCTGTAATCCTGTTACTGTCAGAAGTTAGCAAATACAGCACTCCATTTACACACAGCAATATCTCATAACCAGCAGTGAGATAATGATCAGATAACCAAACATCACGCTGATTGAGAGCCAGATATTGCTTGGAATTTGTGTTCTCAACACGGGAGAGAGGGTGCCACTGTTATAACCCTCTTTCTATAATTTTCTACCATTAAACTTGAAGTAGAAGGGCATAAATCGCACATTAATTTAATGCAGCAAATTCTGGATTCACTAGTTATTACACACTGTCATAAACACTTGGCCATCAAGGGCATCTTGTGGTGCAGTGACTGCATCTTTACCTCTGAACTAGAAGGCTTGTGTTTAAGCCTCACATCAGAATGTCATTACCATGAAAGTGATTCATTAAAAACAAATGAATGAGTATATCTGAGGGTCAAGAACAGAAGGATGAGGAGCATGGGGAGGCCATTCAGCCCGTCAACCCTATTCCACCATTTAATACAATCATAGCTGATGTCACTTTGGACTCACCTCCAATTCATAAGATCCCGACAGAGTGGAAGCAGGCCATTCGTGCCCATTGAGTCCACACCAAAACCCCAACCCCCCCTCCAAAGATCACCACAATCCAAAACCTAGAGAGCATAGGCTTAAGGCAGGAGGGAAAAGATTTAAAAGGCACCTAAGGGGCAACTTTTTCATGCAGAGGGTGCTAGTTGGTATACCTGTAGTTTTCGGTTCACGGCAGACACCATCTCCCTAGCCCTGCACTCATCGCTGGAACATCTGGATAAGAGGGATACCTACATCAGGCTCCTACATTTCGACTACAACTCCACCTTCAACGCTATAATCCCAATCCAACTAATCTCCGAACTCCATGAAAAGATTTCTACTCTGCCTTCTGCAACTGGATCTTTGACTTCCTGACCCACAGACTGTAATCAGTGAGGATATGCAACAGCACATCCTCCAGGATGATCCTCAACACCAGCACCCCATAAGGCTGTATACTCAGACCCTTACGGTACTCCCTGTACACTCATGACTGCGTGGCCAAGTTTCACCCTAACTCCATCTACAGGTTTGCTGCTAACACCAGTATAGGCCGAATATCAAACAATGATTTGACAGAGTACAGGAAAGAGATGGAATGCTCAGTGACGTGGTGCAATCTCTCCCTCAATGTCAGTGAAACTTGGAAGCTGATCATTGACCTCAGGAAGCAGGGTGGAGGTCATGACCCTGTCTGTAACAATGGGGCTGAAGTGGAGATGGTGGATAGTGTCAAGTTCCTGGGAGTGACCATCACCAACAATCTGTCCTGGTCCATCCATGTTCATGCGACGGTCAAGAAGTCGGAACAAAGCCTGTACTTCCTCAGGAGGCTAAGGAAATGGGGCATTCCTATGAGGACTCTCACCAACTCCTACAGATGCACTACAGAAAACATTCTATCCAGGTGAATCACAGCTTGGTACAGCAACTGCTGACGACCATGAGAAACTACAGGGAGTTGTGAACACAGCCAAGTCCCTAACGGAAGCCAACCTCCTATCCATTGACTCCATCCACATTTCTCAGGAAAGCAGCCAACATCATCAATGACCCCTCCAACCCCAGTTATAATCTCTTTTAACCTCTTCCATCAGGCAGAAGATACAAAAGCTTAAACGCACGTACTGACAAGTTCAAGAACAGTTTCTTCCCCGCTGCTATTGGACTTCTGAATGGACCTCTCAAATTCCAAATCTAATGTTGACCTTACTCTGGGTGTACCTTCTCTACAGCCGTAACATTGTATTCCTCGCTCTGTTCAGTCACCCTGTGGGTCTGGGTGGGTTGCTCTTTGAAGGGTCAGTGTGGACTTGTTGGGTCAAAGGACCTGTTTCCACACTGTAATCTAATCTTAAAACTTTTCACTGTACCCAGGTATGGGTGACAATAATAAATCAAATCAAATCAGGGCCTCAATTTAACGTTTCATCCAAAATATGGCACCATTGACAGTGCAGCACTCCCTCAGAACAGTACGTGAAGGCTCAGTCAAGTTTCTTTGTGCTCAAGAAGGGAATTTGAGCTCTCCAACTTCCCAAGTGAGAAGTGAGGCAGCTTCCCGGTAGAGTCTGGGCGGACATATACAGTCACCGTCTTCCCCATTAGGTTACTGCAATGTTCGAACAGCCTTCGGAGGAATACAGTCAATCCTTAGTCCACTCTGTTGGTAAAGATTCCAAAGGAAGTCATAATGAATGGTGACTGTCCTTCCTTCTCCCACCAGGAATACAGACAGCAATCAGAACCCAAAGGCTTGCCCCCATCGATTGTTGGTAGTGAACCAGATGGGATTTGACAACAATCTGTGACTCCAGGCCCAGCAGCAATGTGATTGGCTCTTAACGACCCTCTGAGCAATCAGGGATGGGTAATAAATGCTGGCCTGGTCAGTGACACCCACAATCCTATGAATGAATAATAAAAGTGTTGAGCTTGCTGGTTCTTGAGTCAATACAATGAGGGACTCAAGCCCCGTGAGTACAGCACTGGAGTTGGAACCTACAACACTCTGAATACAACAAGTGGAACAAATGCAATCATTAGAAAGGGGAGGATTACACCGGGTAACTCTTGCATCACCGTAGCACCAGCACAGAGGGCTGAATGGCCTCCACTTGCACCCGGAACCTGCCTATCTTTTAATAACCAGTTACAGAGCACAGCTGAAATGATTCAAATCATGATTAAAAGAATCCGTGAGCAATATTTGATTGGCTTTCACATCCGATTTGAAAGCCTGGTGCTCCAAGAGTTGTCAATAATTTGAATTTAAATACTTTAAATTCCCTCAATTTTTAAAATTATGTTTAATATTGCAGCAGCAATGAATCTTTAATTATGAGGAACTGTGGGGCATTATTATTTGACCTCTACACCTGTACGAAGTAATTTGCTTCATTTTGATGAATAATTAGTCTCCAGTCTGCCTGACAATTCATTCTTGGATCGTTCCTTTTGTTAAAAGCTCTATTTAATAAGGCACAAATCAAGTACTCAGATGGAGCTCCGATCATTCCTTTGCAGAATGATGGTGTATTGTTGCACAATTTATGGGAATCCTGTTGGATTAGCACCAACTAATTAGTCTGGTCTTACGTGGGGAAAGTGAGGACTGCAGATGCTGGAGAGTGGAGTTGAAAGATGTGGTGCTGGAAAAACACAGCAGGCCAGGCAGCATCCGAGGAGCAGGAGAATGGCGGTGCTGAATCCGATGGTTGGGACTGAGATAAGGTGGTGGGAGGGGAAATGAGGAAGCTGGAGAAATCTACATTCATCCCATGTGGTTGGAGGGTTCCTAGGCGGAAGATGAGGCGCTCTTTCTCCAGGCGTTGTGTGGTCAGGGTCTGGCGATGGAGGAGGCTAAGGACCTGCATGTCCTTGGCGGAGTGGGAGGCGGAGTTAAAGTGTTCAGCCACGGGGCGGTTGGGTTGGTTGATGCTTACGTGCACAATGGACTCATTTGTGCCTAATACTTCTTTTTAGACTTTTTCATTGCCTGATATCAACCTAAATGGCCATATACCCAGCGTGCACTTTTAATGTTCCATAAAGCATGGGAACAGTCCTTGTAAATCCTTGCTCTCAGTCAAAACATTTTATTATTGCTGTAAGTATTCCTGCCACCCCATCAATCTCCACCCACCTCGGGTCCCCATCCCTAACCACTTGATTCAAAAATGACAAGCTCTGACCCTTCAGTGCAGAGCTGCCTTTGAAATAATAAGTCAAAGTGCAAATAGAAAATGCTCGAGAACAGTCAGCAACTGACAGAGAATAGTAGTTGTATAGTTTCACATCTCTTTGGAATTTGGAAAAATTACTGCTGGCTTTTATAACAGAAGCCTAGATACCAGCAAAGTGCATTGAGTGTAGGAGTTGGGAGGTCATGTTGCAACTGTACAGGAACATCAGTTCAGCTATTTTTGGAATATTGCATGCAATTCTTGTCTCCCTGCCATAGGAAAGATGTTGCGAAACTTGAAAGGGTTCAGAAAAGATTTACAAGGATGTTGCCAGGGTTGGAGGGTCTGAGCTACAGGGAGAGGCTGAACAGGCTAGGGCTGTTTTCCTTGGAGCATCAAAGGCTGAGGGGTGACCTTATAGAGGTTTATAAAATCATGAGGGGCATGGATAGGGTCTATAGTCAAGCCCTTTTCCCCAGACTATGGGAGTCATAACTAAGATGGCAGAGATTTTTGATAAGGGAATGATTTTAAAAGGACTTAAAGGGCAACTTTTTCACACAGAGGGTGGTGCATGTATGGAATGAGCTGCCAGAGGAAGCGGTTGAGGCTGGTACAAATGCAACATTTAAAAGGCATCTGGATGGGTATATGAATAGGAAGGGTTTGGAGGGATATGCGGCCAGGTGCTGGCAGGTGGGACTAGATTAATTTAGGGCATCTGGTTGGTATGGACGGGTTGAACTAAGACTCTGTTTCTGTGCTGTCCATCTCCATGACTCTATGACTCTGTAACCAGTGGTCGGGTAGTGTGTGCCACCAACCCTCTTTTCTATTGTCATAACCATGGATCAATGATGGACGTTTTGAACTTTTAATTGCAAGAGGCTTTTTTTGCCAAAGAGGAGGACCAGCTAAAAGATGAAAGTTCAGGTAAATTCAGTGGTTATCTAAAGAAGAGCCCTGGAATATTACACCCAAAGGTGCCAAGGAAATGTCAGAAGGAGGAATACGCTACAAACAAAATTGTAACCTCTTGTGAGTAATTCTGATGAGGGGAGGAGAAAATACAAGAGTCATGGTGAGAAACACGTTTGCAATGTCCCCGTTCAAGAAAACACAGGACGGGGACAGAAAAATGTTTTTTTAACCCTGGCCTTTGTGTGTTAGGGAGCTGAACTCCTGATGCAAACAAACCAGTGTTTAAGTGCTAGAGTGCTGTGAAAATCACAATCAAAGAACTATCTGCTGGTTACCCGTGCATTGCAAGTAACCGAGCCTGTCGCTCTGAGTGCTGGAAGCCAGTCAGGAATCCATTCAACAGGAACTGGAATAAGAGAATCTGACCCAAACTGCAAAGTCAAGAATCTCAAATCAACTACTCAATGATCAATACTCCAGTATCTACTCTTCAATATTCAGGTAGGATCTGAACTGTATATCTTTTAACTTTCATCTCTTTTTGAAGTCATTTGTCATTCCCATTTTCTCAGAGGAAAAGAGGGATCTTGGAGTTTTTGACCACAGATCCCTGAAGGTGGCAGGGCAGGCTCACATGGTCATTAAGAAGGCAAACAGGACACTTGCTTTTATCAGTTGATTATAACATAGATGAGAAGAGCAGGGAGGTTATGTTGGAGCCCACAGAGCTTTAATTAGGCCACAGCTGGAGTACTGTGTGCACTCCAGAAAGGAAGTGATTACACTGGAGCAGTGTTTGTTATTGTGCAGAGGAGATTCACCAAGATGTTCCCTGGGATGGAGCATTTTTAGCTATGAAAAAGAGGCTGGATTTTCTTTTTAATTCTTTTGTGTTTTGTGTGGGCGTCACTAGCCGGGCCCAACATTTATTGCCTCTCCCTAGTTGCCCCCTTGAGAAGGTGGGGGTGAGCTGCCTTCTTGAACCGCTGCAGTCCATGTGCTGTAGGCAGACTCACAATGCCCTGAGGGATAGAATTCCAGGATTCTGACATGGCATTACAGAGAGACATGGTAGTATATTCCAAGTCAGCTCAGGTTGTTTCATTTAGAGCAGAGAATGTTGTTGGGGACCTGATAGAGGTGTGTAAGATTATGAGAGGGATGGGGTAGACAGAAAAAAGCTGTTTCCCTTAGTTGAAGTATGGAAAACAATGGACATCGTTTTAAAATATTAGACAGAAGGTTTAGAGGGGATTTAAGTGATTTCTTTTTCACTCAGAAACAGGTGAGGGTCTGGAATGTACTGCCTGGGACAGCAGTTAAGACAAGAAACTTAACAATTTTAAAAAGGTATTTGGATGATTACTTAGTGTATAACATTGAAGGCTATGGGCCAACTATGGGAAATTAAGAATGGTATAGGTTTAGAACAGTTTTTGTCAGTGCAGGCTTGATAGACCTGTTTTGTACAATTCTATGATCCTGTGATTATTCTGTGCATATGTACATCGCATTGTCATGTCTTCTTGCATTTAGAATCATAGAGTCAGAGAATCATAGAGTCATAGAGATGTACAGCACAGAAACAGACCCTTCGGTTCAACTCGTCCATGCCGATCAGATATCCTAACCTAATCTAGTCCCATTTGCCAGCACTTAGCCCATATCCCTCTAAATGCTTCCTATTAATACACCCATTCAGATGCTTTTTAAATGTTGTAATTATACCAGCCTCCACTACTGCCTCATGTCATTCCATCTGTGTGAAAATATTGCCCCTTAGGTCCCTTTTAAATCTTTTCTCCTCTTAAACCTATGCCCTCGAGTTTTGGACTCCCATACCCTAGGGAAAAGACCTTGGCTATTCACCCTATCATGTCCCTCATGATTTTATAACCCTGGATGTACATTTGCTTGCTGAGCTGGAAGGTTCATTTTCAGATGTTTCATCACTATATTAGGTAACATCATTAGTGAGCCTCTGGTGAAGCACTGATGTTAGTGACCCACTTTCTATTTATGTGTTTAGGTTTCCTTGCATGGGTGACACCATTTCCTGTGGTGATGTCATTCCCTGTGGGGACGTCATTTCCTGTTCTTTTTCTTAGAGAGTGGTAAATGGGATCCAAGTGAATATGCTTGTTGATAGATTTCCGGTTGGAAGGCCATGCTTTTAGGAATTCCTGTGCGTTCTCTGTTTGACTTGTCCTGGGATGGAAGTGTTGTCCCAGTCAAAGTGGTGTCTGCTCTCATCTGTATGTGAGGACACTAGTGAGAGAGGGTCATGTCTTTTAGTGGCTAGTTGATGTTCATGTATCCTGGTGGCTAGCTTTCCGTCTGTTTGTCCAATCTAGTGTTTGTTACAGTTCTTGCAAGGTATTTTGTAAATGACATTAGTTTTGCTTGGTGTCTGTATCTTTTAAGTTCATTAGCTGCTGTTTTAGTGTGTTGGTGGGTTTGTGGGCTATCATAATGCCAAGAGGTCTGACTAGTCAGGCAGTCATTTCCGAGATGTCTCTGATATATAGTGGAGAGTGGCTAGGGTTTCTGGGTGTGTTTTGTCTGCTTGTTTGGGTTTGTTGCTGAGAAATCTGCAGACTGTGTTCATTGGGAACCCATTCTTTTTGAATACACGGTATAGGTGATTTTCCTCTGCTCTGTGTAGTTCCTCTGTGCTGCAGTCTGTGTTGGCTCATCGAAATAATGTTCTGATGCAGCTTCATTTGTGGATGTTGGGATGATTGCTTCTGTAGTTTAGTATTTGGTCTGTATGTGTTGTTTTTCTGTAGACGTGGTTTGAAGTTCCCCATTGGCTGTTCGCTTTACTGTGACATCTAGGAATGGCAGTTTGTTATTATTTTCCTCCTCTTGAGTGAATTTTATGCCAGTAAGGGTATTACTGATGGTCATGAAGGTTTCCTCTAACTTGTTTTGTTTAGTGATGACAAAGGTGTCATCCACATAGCAGACCCAAAGTTTGGATTGGATGGTTGGCAGAGCTGTTTGTTCGAGTCTCTGCATTACTGCCTCTGCTAAGAATCCTGATATCGGAGATCCAATGGGTGTTCAGTTGGCTTGTCTGTAGGTTTTGTTGTTGAAGGTGAGGTGGGTGGTAAGACATAGATCCACTAGGTTGACGATATTATCCTTGCTGATGAAGTTGGTGGTGTCTTTGGTCCTTATAATAGTGCAGTCAGTGTTTCCTTGGCCAGGTTGATGGTGAGGGATGTGAACAGGGCTGTTACATCAAAGGAGACCATTATTTCATCCTCTTCTATCTTGGTGTCTTTGATAGTCTTCAGGAATTCTTGGGTGGAGTGGATGGAGTGGCGTGAGCCTTCTACTAAGTGTTTTAGTCTTTGGTGTAGCTCCTTGGCCCGTCTGTAAGTTGGTGTTCCAGGTAGTGAGACTATGGGTCTGAGGGGGTCTCCTGGTTTGTGAAGTTTTTGTTAATCCATAGAAGCGCGGTGTTTTGAATCCATCTGGTTTCCATTTTTGGAAGTCAGTCTTATTTAATTCTCCAGATTTCTGAAGTTTTTTTGAGTAGGGCTGTGATTCGGTTCTCTGGTTGTGGGGTAGGGTCAATCGCCACCTGTTGGTAAGTGTTAGTATCTCCAAGCAGTACGTTCGCTTTTTCAATATAATCTGTTCAGTTTAAAATGACTGTCAAGTGTCCTTTGTCTGCAGGTAGGATAATAATGTTTTTAATCTTTTTTGAGTCCTTCTATTGCTTTCCTTTCTTGTGTACTGAGTCTGTTTCATTCCTTTTTCCAGCTTAATGTTGGTGCGACTGTCTGTCTGATGGTTTGTTGGGTTTCTTCTGTGAGTTCCTTGTCTTTCAGTGTTGTTTCTAATGCTGCTAAAAAATCTGTCTTGTCCACATCCTGGAAGTTATAACTTAATCCTCTTACTAAACGTTTTTTTTTCAGTGTCTGTTAAGTGTTGGTCAGATATGTTTTTTAATCCATGCTTCTCTGTTGTCTGTGTTGTTATTTTGTGTGAGTTTGCCTAGCTTTTTTTCTGCAGGACTTTTTTTTTTCATTTTTTGTGTTTGCCGCTACCTAATATCAATGGCTTGTTGTACTGTGTCTGTCCATTCATGGTCTGTTGCGTTAGTGAGTAAAGTGTTTTGGCACAAAATTTCCCAGTTGTATTTAGAGTCTGTTGTGGGCATCGTTAATCATTTCTCTGAGCATTCTGCAGCCATTTTGCTCTGCTATCCTATTGTGGGGTGTTAAGGGGAGGTTTGCATTAAAGACATTTAGGTAGCACCTGCTTCCTTAGGCATCCATGCAGGAGTACAGCTGTTCACGGGTGACGCTCTGTCGGATGGCATTAGGTTTCCCATTTTCAGGCCAGTTTTAACGTATTGCACCCATAGGTGTTAGTGAGCTTTGAGAAGATTTGTAGCTCAGGTTGAAGTTCTTGATGTAAGTTTGCTCGCTGAAGGTGCATTTTCAGATGTTTCGTCACCATACTAGGTAGCATCATCATTTTATAACCCTCTATAAGGTCACTTCTCAACTCCAGGGAAAAATAGCCCCGGCCTATCCAGCCTCTCCCTGTAGCTCAAAGCTTTGTAAATCTTTTCCAAATCCAATAAACTCAAGAAAACCTGGTCAAATTAGTTCCTTTGAAAAGATAAGAACAAAGAGAACAAAGAAAATTTACAGCCCAGGAACAGGCCCTTCAGCCCTCCAAGCCTGAGCCAATCCAAATTAGATTAGATTAGATTACATTACAGTGTGGAAACAGGCCCTTCGGCCCAACAAGTCCACACCGCACCGACGAAGCGCAACCCACCCATACCCCTACATTTACCCCTTACCTAACACTACGGGCAATTTAGCACGGCCAATTCACCTGACCTGCACATCTTTTGGACTGTGGGACGAAACCCACACAGACACGGGGAGAATGTGCAAACTCCATACAGTCAGTCGCCTGAGTCGAGAATTGAACCCGGGTCTCTGGCACTGTGAGGCAGCAGTGCTAACCACTGTGCCACCGTGCCACCCACAAATGTACTGTCTAAACCTGTCAGTCAATTCCTAAGCATCTGTATCCCTCTGTTCCCCATCTACTCATGCATTTGTCCAAACGCATCTTAATTTGATTTGAATTGTGAGAAAGGATTCCGCAGAGGAGGGGGTCCTTTTGAATCAATACAACCAACTAGAGGTGGGAGCAGGAAAAAAAAAAGGGGAACTCATTTATCCTGAATTCTCCCAGGAGCTTGACAGCTTGGACTATCCCGTCTGGAACCATAATGTCTTGGATGACTGTCCAGCAGCACATCGGAACACTCTGCTAGTCTAGGGGCTCTCTGGTGGTCTTCAATGGAGAATGAAGTGCAAATGGGCCTCAGCAGATGAGAATCTTGTCTTAGGTCGCAAAATACAACAGATGTTCAGACCTGGAATCCACATTATAGGAAGGATACAGGAGTTTACTGAAGAAAGAAGCCAGGACAGCCAAAACGGGCCACAAGGTAACCTTGGTTGAGAAGATTAGGGTGAATTCAAAAAGATTCTTTAAGTATATTAAAGGAAAAAGAGTAACTCAAGAGAGAATAGGACCTGGAGTGGCATGTTGGCTCAGTAGTTAGCACTGCTGCCTCACAGCGCTAGGGACCCAGGTTCAATTCCAGGCCTTGGGTGACTGTCTGTGCGGAGATTACACAATCTCTCCGTGTCTGTGCGGAGTTTACACATGCTCCCCATGTCTGTGTGGAGTTTACACATTCTCCCCGCGTCTGTGCGGGGTTTACACATTCTCCCCGTGTCTGTGCGGAGTTTACACATTCTCCCCCAGCCTGTGTGGAGTTTACACATTCTCCCCCTGTCTGTGTGGAGTTTACACATGCTCCCCATGTCTGTGTGGAGTTTACACATTCTCCCCGTGTCTGTGTGTGGAGTTTACACATTCTCCCCATGTCTGTGTCGTGTTTACACATTCTCCCCGTGTCTGTGTGGAGTTTACACATTCTCCCCATGTTTGTGTGGAGTTTACACATTCTCCCCGTGTCTGTGCGGAGTTTACACATTCTCCCCATGTTTGTGTGGAGTTTACACATTCTCCCCGTGTCTGTGTGGAGTTTACACATTCTCCCCGTGTCTGTGTGGACCTTACACATTCTCCCCGTGTCTGTGCGGAGTTTACACATGCTCCCCGTGTCTGTGTCGTGTTTACACATTCTCCCCGTGTCTGTGTGGAGTTTACACATTCTCCCCCAGCCTGTGTGGAGTTTACACATTCTCCCCCTGTCTGTGTGGAGTTTACACATTCTCCCCATGTTTGTGTGGAGTTTACACATTCTCCCCCTGTCTGTGTGGAGTTTACACATTCTCCCCTTGTCTGTGTGGAGTTTACACATTCTCCCCGTGTCTGTGTCGTGTTTACACATTCTCCCCGTGTCTGTGTGGAGTTTACACATTCTCCCCGTGTCTGTGTGTGGAGTTTACACATTCTCCCCTTGTCTGTGTGGAGTTTACACATTCTCCCCGTGTCTGTGTCGTGTTTACACATTCTCCCCGTGTCTGTGTGGAGTTTACACATTCTCCCCGTGTCTGTGTGGAGTTTACACATTCTCCCCGTGTCTGTGCGGAGTTTACACATTCTCCCCGTGTCTGTGTGGAGTTTACACATTCCCCCCGTGTCTGTGTGTGGCGTTTACACATTCTCCCCGTGTCTGTGCGTGGAGTTTACACATTCTCCCCGTGTCTGTGCGTGGAGTTTACACATTCTCCCCGTGTCTGTGCGTGGAGTTTACACATTCTCCCCGTGTCTGTGCGTGGAGTTTACACATTCTCCCCGTGTCTGTGCGTGGAGTTTACACATTCTCCCCGTGTCTGTGCGTGGAGTTTACACATTCTCCCCGTGTCTGTGCGTGGAGTTTACACATTCTCCCCGTGTCTGTGCGTGGAGTTTACACATTCTCCCCGTGTCTGTGCGTGGAGTTTACACATTCTCCCCGTGTCTGTGCGTGGAGTTTACACATTCTCCCCGTGTCTGTGCGTGGAGTTTACACATTCTCCCCGTGTCTGTGCGTGGAGTTTACACATTCTCCCCGTGTCTGTGCGTGGAGTTTACACATTCTCCCCGTGTCTGTGCGTGGAGTTTACACATTCTCCCCGTGTCTGTGCGTGGAGTTTACACATTCTCCCCGTGTCTGTGTGGAGTTTACACATTCTCCCCATGTCTGTGTGGAGTTTACACATTCTCCCCATGTCTGTGTGGAGTTTACACATTCTCCCCATGTCTGTGTGGAGTTTACACATTCTCCCCATGTCTGTGTGGAGTTTACACATTCTCCCCATGTCTGTGTGGAGTTTACACATTCTCCCCATGTCTGTGTGGAGTTTACACATTCTCCCCATGTCTGTGTGGAGTTTACACATTCTCCCCATGTCTGTGTGGAGTTTACACATTCTCCCCATGTCTGTGTGGAGTTTACACATTCTCCCCATGTCTGTGTGGAGTTTACACATTCTCCCCATGTCTGTGTGGAGTTTACACATTCTCCCCATGTCTGTGTGGAGTTTACACATTCTCCCCATGTCTGTGTGGAGTTTACACATTCTCCCCATGTCTGTGTGGAGTTTACACATTCTCCCCATGTCTGTGTGGAGTTTACACATTCTCCCCATGTCTGTGTGGAGTTTACACATTCTCCCCATGTCTGTGTGGAGTTTACACATTCTCCCCATGTCTGTGTGGAGTTTACACATTCTCCCCATGTCTGTGTGGAGTTTACACATTCTCCCCGTGTCTGTGCGTGGAGTTTACACATTCTCCCCGTGTCTGTGCGTGGAGTTTACACATTCTCCCCGTGTCTGTGCGTGGAGTTTACACATTCTCCCCGTGTCTGTGCGTGGAGTTTACACATTCTCCCCGTGTCTGTGCGTGGAGTTTACACATTCTCCCCGTGTCTGTGCGTGGAGTTTACACATTCTCCCCGTGTCTGTGCGTGGAGTTTACACATTCTCCCCGTGTCTGTGCGTGGAGTTTACACATTCTCCCCGTGTCTGTGCGTGGAGTTTACACATTCTCCCCGTGTCTGTGCGTGGAGTTTACACATTCTCCCCGTGTCTGTGCGTGGAGTTTACACATTCTCCCCGTGTCTGTGCGTGGAGTTTACACATTCTCCCCGTGTCTGTGCGTGGAGTTTACACATTCTCCCCGTGTCTGTGCGTGGAGTTTACACATTCTCCCCGTGTCTGTGCGTGGAGTTTACACATTCTCCCCGTGTCTGTGCGTGGAGTTTACACATTCTCCCCGTGTCTGTGCGTGGAGTTTACACATTCTCCCCGTGTCTGTGCGTGGAGTTTACACATTCTCCCCGTGTCTGTGCG